>NC_138300.1:55285000-55472500 GCF_965601325.2 Salmo salar
ATCAACCAGCTCTGTGTCTATAGAAGACGTGGATCAACCAGCTCTGTGTCTGGAGAAAACGTGGATCAACCAGCTCTGTGTCTATAGAATACGTGGATAAACCAGCTCTGTGTCTGTAGAAGATGTGGATCAACCAGCTCTATGTCAAAAGAAGAAGTTGAACAACCATCTCTGTGTCTGGAGTATACGTGGATCAACCAGCTCTGTGTCTGTTGAAGATGTGGAATAAACAGCTCTGTGTCTAAAGAATAAGTTTATCAACCAGCTCTGTGTCAATAGAAGACGTGGATCAACCAGCTCTGTGTCTATAAAAGACGTGGATCAACCAGCTCTGTGTCTATAAAAGACGTGGATCAACCAGCTCTGTGTCTATAGAAGATGTGGATAAACCAGCTCTGTGTCTATAGAAGATCTGGATAAACCAGCTTTGTGTCTATAGAAGACGTGGATCAACCAGCTCTGTGTCTATAAAAGAAGTTGATCAACCAGCTCTGTGTTTGTAGAAGATCTGGATCAGCTAGCTCTGTGTCTGTAGTATACGTGGATCAACCAGCTCTGTGCCTGTAGAATATGTGAATAAACCAGCTCTGTGTCTATGGAAGATTTGGATCAACCAGCTCTGTGTCTATAGAAGTTCTGGATCAACAAGCTCTGTGTCTATAGAAGTTTTGGATCAACTAGCTCTGTGTCTATTGAAGTTCTGGATCAACTAGCTCTGTGTCTGTAGAAGATCTGGATCAACCAGCTCTGTGTCTATAGAAGATGTGGATCAACCAGCTCTGTGTCTATGGAAGATTTGGATCAACCAGCTCTGTGTCTATAGAAGACGTGGATCAACCACCTCTGTCTCTATGGAAGACATGGATCAACCTGCTGTGTATCAGAGGAAGATGTGGATAAACCAGCAAGGTGTCTATAGAAGTTCTGGATCAACAAGCTCTGTGCCTGTAGAATATGTGAATAAACCAGCTCTGTGTCTATGGAAGATTTGGATCAACCAGCTCTGTGTCTATAGAAGTTCTGGAGCAACAAGCTCTGTGTCTATAGAAGTTCTGGATCAACTAGCTCTGTGTCTATAGAAGTTCTGGATCAACTAGCTCTGTGTCTGTAGAAGATCTGGATCAACCAGCTCTGTGTCTATAGAAGATGTGGATCAACCAGCTCTGTGTCTATGGAGGATTTGGATCAACCAGCTCTGTGTCTACAGAAGACGTGGATCAACCACCTCTGTCTCTATGGAAGACATGGATCAACCTGCTCTGTATCAGAGGAAGATGTGGATCAACCAGCACTGTGTCTATAGAAGTTCTGGATCAACAAGCTCTGTGTCTATAGAAGTTCTGGATCAACTATCTCTGTGTCTGTAGAAGATCTGGATCAACCAGCTCTGTGTCTATAGAAGATGTGGATAAACCTGCTCTGTGTCTATAGAAGATGTGGATCAACTAGCTCTGTGTCTATAGAAGTTCTGGATAAACTAGCTCTGTGTCTGTAGAAGATGTGGATCAACCAGCTAGGTGTCTATAGATGATGTGGATCAACCAGCTCTGTGTCAATAGAAGATGTAGATCAACCAGCTCTGTGTCTGTAGAAGACGTGGATCAACCAGCTCTGTGTCTAAAGAAGAAGTTGATCAACCAGCTCTGTGTCAATAGATGATGTGGATCAACCAGCTCGGGGGTGGTCCCGCTCGGTCAGTAGAGACGGATGCTGCCGGCGGGGCCAGCCGGTCGGGGAGGGCACCGGCGCGGAGGCCCGCTCTGTGTCTGTAGAAGATGTGGATCAACCAGCTTTGTGTTTATGGAAGATGTGGATCAACCAGCTCTGTGTTTATAGAAGACGTTGATCAACCAGCTCTGTGTTTGTAGAAGATCTGGATTAGCTAGCTCTGTGTCTGTAGTATACGTGGATGAACCAGCTCTGTGCCTGTAGAATGTGTGAATAAACCAGCTCTGTGTCTATGGAAGATTTGGATCAACCAGCTCTGTGTCTATAGAAGTTCTGGATCAACAAGCTCTGTGTCTATAGAAGTTCTGGATCAACTAGCTCTGTGTCTATAGAAGTTCTGGATCAACTAGCTCTGTGTCTGTAGAAGATCTGGATCAACCAGCTCTGTGTCTATAGAATATGTGGATCAACCAGCTCTGTGTCTATGGAAGATTTGGATCAACCAGCTCTGTGTCTATAGAAGACGTGGATCAACCACCTCTGTCTCTATGGAAGACATGGATCAACCTGCTCTGTATCAGAGGAAGATGTGGATCAACCAGCAAGGTGTCTATAGAAGTTCTGGATCAACAAGCTCTGTGCCTGTAGAATATGTGAATAAACCAGCTCTGTGTCTATAGAAGTTCTGGATCAACTAGCTCTGTGTCTGTAGAAGATCTGGATGAACAAGCTCTGTGTCTATAGAAGATGTGGATCAACCGGCTCTGTGTCTATAGAAGATCTGGATCAACTAGCTCTGTGTCTGTAGAAGAAATGGATCAACCAGCTCTGTGTCTATAGAAGATGTGGATCAACTAGCTCTGTGTCTATAGAAGTTTTGGATAAACTAGCTCTGTGTCTGTAGAAGATGTGGATCAACCAGCTAGGTGTCTATAGATGATGTGGATCAACCAGCTCTGTGTCAATAGAAGACGTGGATCAACCAGCTCTGTGTCTGTAGAAGACGTGGATCAACCAGCTCTGTGTCTAAAGAAGAAGTTGATCACCCAGCTCTGTGTCTATAGAATACGTGGATAAACCACCTCTGTGTCTAAAGAATAAGTTTATCAACCAGCTCTGTGTCAATAGAAGACGTGGATCAACCAGCTCTGTGTCTATAAAAGACGTGGATCAACCAGCTCTGTGTCTATAAAAGACGTGGATAAACCAGCTCTGTGTCTATAGAAGATCTGGATAAACCAGCTTTGTGTCTATAGAAGACGTGGATCAACCAGCTCTGTGTCTATAAAAGACGTGGATCAACCAGCTCTGTGTCTATAAAAGACGTCGATCAACCAGCTCTGTGTCAGTAGAAGATCTGGATAAGCTAGCTCTGTGTCTGTAGTATATGTGAATAAACCAGCTCTGTGTCTATGGAGGATGTGGATCAACCAGGTCTTTGTCTATAGAAGATGTGAATCAACCAGCTCTGTGTCAAAAGAAGATGTGGATCAAACAGCTTTGTGTTTATGGAAGATGTGGATCAACCAGCTCTGTGTTTATAGAAGACGTTGATCAACCAGCTCTGTGTTTGTAGAAGATCTGGATTAGCTAGCTCTGTGTCTGTAGTATACGTGGATCAACCAGCTCTGTGCCTGTAGAATATGTGAATAAACCAGCTCTGTGTCTATGGAAGATTTTGATCAACCAGCTCTGTGTCTATAGAAGTTCTGGATCAACAAGCTCTGTGTCTATAGAAGTTCTGGATCAACTAGCTCTGTGTCTATAGAAGTTCTGGATCAACTAGCTCTGTGTCTGTAGAAGATCTGGATCAACCAGCTCTGTGTCTATAGAATATGTGGATCAACCAGCTCTGTGTCTATGGAAGATTTGGATCAACCAGCTCTGTGTCTATAGAAGACGTGGATCAACCACCTCTGTCTCTATGGAAGACATGGATCAACCTGCTCTGTATCAGAGGAAGATGTGGATCAACCAGCACGGTGTCTATAGAAGTTCTGGATCAACAAGCTCTGTGCCTGTAGAATATGTGAATAAACCAGCTCTGTGTCTATAGAAGTTCTGGATCAACTAGTTCTGTGTCTGTAGAAGATCTGGATGAACAAGCTCTGTGTCTATAGAAGATGTGGATCATCCGGCTCTGTGTCTATAGAAGATCTGGATAAACCAGCTTTGTGTCTATAGAAGACATGGATGAACCAGCTCTGTGTCTATAAAAGACGTTGATCAACCAGCTCTGTGTTTGTAGAAGATCTGGATCAGCTAGCTCTGTGTCTGTAGTATACGTGGATCAACCAGCTCTGTGCCTGTAGAATATGTGAATAAACCAGCTATGTGTCAATAGAAGACGTGGATCAACCAGCTCTGTGTCTGTAGAAGACGTGGATCAACCAGCTCTGTGTCTAAAGAAGAAGTTGATCAACCAGCTCTGTGTCAATAGATGATGTGGATCAACCAGCTCTGTGTCTATAGAAGACGTGGATCAACCAGCTCTGTGTCTGGAGAAGACGTGGATCAACCAGCTCTGTGTCTATAGAATACATGGATAAACCAGCTCTGTGTCTGTAGAAGATGTGGATCAACCAGCTCTATGTCAAAAGAAGAAGTTGAACAACCAGCTCTGTGTCTGGAGTATACGTGGATCAACCAGCTCTGTGTCTGTTGAAGATGTGGAATAAACAGCTCTGTGTCTAAAGAATAAGTTTATCAACCAGCTCTGTGTCAATAGAAGACGTGGATCAACCAGCTCTGTGTCTATAGAAGATGTGGATCAACCAGCTCTGTGTCTATGGAAGATTTGGATCAACCATCTCTGTGTCTATAGAAGACGTGGATCAACCACCTCTGTCTCTATGGAAGACATGGAGCAACCTGCTCTGTATCAGAGGAAGATATGGATAAACCAGCAAGGTGTCTATAGAAGTTCTGGATCAACAAGCTCTGTGCCTGTAGAATATGTGAATAAACCAGCTCTGTGTCTATGGAAGATTTGGATCAACCAGCTCTGTGTCTATAGAAGTTCTGGATCAACAAGCTCTGTGTCTATAGAAGTTCTGGATCAACTAGCTCTGTGTCTATAGAAGTTCTGGATCAACTAGCTCTGTGTCTGTAGAAGATCTGGATCAACCAGCTCTGTGTCTATAGAAGATGTGGATCAACCAGCTCTGTGTCTATGGAGGATTTGGATCAACCAGCTCTGTGTCTACAGAAGACGTGGATCAACCACCTCTGTCTCTATGGAAGACATGGATCAACCTGCTCTGTATCAGAGGAAGATGTGGATCAACCAGCACTGTGTCTATAGAAGTTCTGGATCAACAAGCTCTGTGTCTATAGAAGTTCTGGATCAACTATCTCTGTGTCTGTAGAAGATCTGGATCAACCAGCTCTGTGTCTATAGAAGATGTGGATAAACCTGCTCTGTGTCTATAGAAGATGTGGATCAACTAGCTCTGTGTCTATAGAAGTTCTGGATAAACTAGCTCTGTGTCTGTAGAAGATGTGGATCAACCAGCTAGGTGTCTATAGATGATGTGGATCAACCAGCTCTGTGCCTGTAGAATATGTGAATAAACCAGCTCTGTGTCTATGGAAGATTTGGATCAACCAGCTCTGTGTCTATAGAAGATCTGGATCAACAAGCTCTGTGTCTATAGAAGTTCTGGATCAACTAGCTCTGTGTCTGTAGAAGATCTGGATCAACCAGCTCTGTGTCTATAGAAGATGTGGATAAAACGGCAGTGTTTATAGAAGATCTGGATCAACTAGCTCTGTGTCTGTAGACGATCTGGATCAACCAGCTCTGTGTCTATAGAAGATGTGGATCAACTAGCTCTGTGTCTATAGAAGTTCTGGATAAACTAGCTCTGTGTCTGTAGAAGATGTGGATCAACCAGCGAGGTGTCTATAGATGATGTGGATCAACCAGCTCTGTGTCAATAGAAGACGTGGATCAACCAGCTCTGTGTCTGTAGAAGACGTGGATCAACCAGCTCTGTGTCTAAAGAAGAAGTTGATCAACCAGCTCTGTGTCAATAGATGATGTGGATCAACCAGCTCTGTGTCTATAGAAGACGTGGATCAACCAGCTCTGTGTCTGGAGAAGACGTGGATCAACCAGCTCTGTGTCTATAGAATATGTGGATAAACCAGCTCTGTGTCTGTAGAAGATGTGGATCAACCAGCTCTGTGTCAAAAGAAGAAGTTGATCAACCAGCTCTGTGTCTGGAGTATACGTGGATCAACCAGCTCTGTGTCTGTTGAAGATGTGGAATAAACAGCTCTGTGTCTAAAGAATACGTTTATCAACCAGCTCTGTGTCAATAGAAGACGTGGATCAACCAGCTCTGTGTCTATAGAAGATGTGGATAAACCAGCTCTCTGTCTATACAAGATCTGGATAAACCAGCTTTGTGTCTATAGAGGACGTGGATCAACCAGCTCTGTGTCTATAAAAGACGTTGATCAACCAGCTCTGTGTTTGTAGAAGATCTGGATCAGCTAGCTCTGTGTCTGTAGTATACATGGATCAACAAGCTCTGTGCCTGTAGAATATGTGAATAAACCAGCTCTGTGTCTATGGAAGATTTGGATCTGTAGAAGATGTGGATCAACCAGCTAGGTGTCTATAGATGATGTGGATCAACCAGCTCTGTGCCTGTAGAATATGTGAATAAACCAGCTCTGTGTCTATGGAAGATTTGGATCAACCAGCTCTGTGTCTATAGAAGATCTGGATCAACAAGCTCTGTGTCTATAGAAGTTCTGGATCAACTAGCTCTGTGTCTGTAGAAGATCTGGATCAACCAGCTCTGTGTCTATAGAAGATGTGGATAAAACGGCAGTGTCTATAGAAGATCTGGATCAACTAGCTCTGTGTCTGTAGACGATCTGGATCAACCAGCTCTGTGTCTATAGAAGATGTGGATCAACTAGCTCTGTGTCTATAGAAGTTCTGGATAAACTAGCTCTGTGTCTGTAGAAGATGTGGATCAACCAGCGAGGTGTCTATAGATGATGTGGATCAACCAGCTCTGTGTCAATAGAAGACGTGGATCAACCAGCTCTGTGTCTGTAGAAGACGTGGATCAACCAGCTCTGTGTCTAAAGAAGAAGTTGATCAACCAGCTCTGTGTCAATAGATGATGTGGATCAACCAGCTCGGTGTCTATAGAAGACGTGGATCAACCAGCTCTGTGTCTGGAGAAGACGTGGATCAACCAGCTCTGTGTCTATAGAATATGTGGATAAACCAGCTCTGTGTCTGTAGAAGATGTGGATCAACCAGCTCTGTGTCAAAAGAAGAAGTTGATCAACCAGCTCTGTGTCTGGAGTATACGTGGATCAACCAGCTCTGTGTCTGTTGAAGATGTGGAATAAACAGCTCTGTGTCTAAAGAATACGTTTATCAACCAGCTCTGTGTCAATAGAAGACGTGGATCAACCAGCTCTGTGTCTATAGAAGATGTGGATAAACCAGCTCTCTGTCTATACAAGATCTGGATAAACCAGCTTTGTGTCTATAGAGGACGTGGATCAACCAGCTCTGTGTCTATAAAAGACGTTGATCAACCAGCTCTGTGTTTGTAGAAGATCTGGATCAGCTAGCTCTGTGTCTGTAGTATACATGGATCAACCAGCTCTGTGCCTGTAGAATATGTGAATAAACCAGCTCTGTGTCTATGGAAGATTTGGATCAACCAGCTCTGTGTCTATAGAAGATCTGGATCAACAAGCTCTGTGTCTATAGAAGTTCTGGATCAACTAGCTCTGTGTCTGTAGAAGATCTGGATCAACCAGCTCTGTGTCTATAGAAGATGTGGATAAAACGGCAGTGTTTATAGAAGATCTGGATCAACTAGCTCTGTGTCTGTAGACGATCTGGATCAACCAGCTCTGTGTCTATAGAAGATGTGGATCAACTAGCTCTGTGTCTATAGAAGTTCTGGATAAACTAGCTCTGTGTCTGTAGAAGATGTGGATCAACCAGCGAGGTGTCTATAGATGATGTGGATCAACCAGCTCTGTGTCAATAGAAGACGTGGATCAACCAGCTCTGTGTCTGTAGAAGACGTGGATCAACCAGCTCTGTGTCTAAAGAAGAAGTTGATCAACCAGCTCTGTGTCAATAGATGATGTGGATCAACCAGCTCTGTGTCTATAGAAGACGTGGATCAACCAGCTCTGTGTCTGGAGAAGACGTGGATCAACCAGCTCTGTGTCTATAGAATATGTGGATAAACCAGCTCTGTGTCTGTAGAAGATGTGGATCAACCAGCTCTGTGTCAAAAGAAGAAGTTGATCAACCAGCTCTGTGTCTGGAGTATACGTGGATCAACCAGCTCTGTGTCTGTTGAAGATGTGGAATAAACAGCTCTGTGTCTAAAGAATACGTTTATCAACCAGCTCTGTGTCAATAGAAGACGTGGATCAACCAGCTCTGTGTCTATAGAAGATGTGGATAAACCAGCTCTCTGTCTATACAAGATCTGGATAAACCAGCTTTGTGTCTATAGAGGACGTGGATCAACCAGCTCTGTGTCTATAAAAGAAATTGATCAACCAGCTCTGTGTTTGTAGAAGATCTGGATCAGCTAGCTCTGTGTCTGTAGTATACATGGATCAACAAGCTCTGTGCCTGTAGAATATGTGAATAAACCAGCTCTGTGTCTATGGAAGATTTGGATCAACCAGCTCTGTGTCTATAGAAGATCTGGATCAACAAGCTCGGTGTCTATAGAAGTTCTGGATCAACTAGCTCTGTGTCTGTAGAAGATCTGGATCAACCAGCTCTGTGTCTATAGAAGATGTGGATAAAACGGCAGTGTCTATAGAAGATCTGGATAAACTAGCTCTGTGTCTGTAGACGATCTGGATCAACCAGCTCTGTGTCTATAGAAGATGTGGATCAACTAGCTCTGTGTCTGTAGAAGTTCTGGATAAACTAGCTCTGTGTCTGTAGAAGATGTGGATCAACCAGCGAGGTGTCTATAGATGATGTGGATCAACCAGCTCTGTGTCAATAGAAGACGTGGATCAACCAGCTCTGTGTCTGTAGAAGACGTGGATCAACCAGCTCTGTGTCTATAGAAGTTCTGGATCAACAAGATCTGTGTCTATAGAAGTTCTGGATCAACCAGCTCTGTGTCTACAGAAGACCTGGATCAACCACCTCTGTCTCTATGGAAGACATGGATCAACCTGCTCTGTGTCTATAGATGATGTGGATAACCCAGCTCTGTGTCTATAGAAGACTTGGATCAACCAGCTCTGTGTCTGTAGAAGACGTGGATCAACCAGCTCTGTGTGTGTAGAAGAAGTGGATAAACCAGCTCTGTGTCTAGCGAATAAGTTGTTCAACCAGCTCTGTGTCTGTAGAATACGTGGATCAACCTGCTCTGTGACTGTGGAAGATGTGGATCAACCAGCTCTGTGTCTATAGAAGACGTGGATCAACCGGCTCTGTGTCTGTAGAAGTTCTGGATAAACTAGCTCTGTGTCTGTAGACGATCTGGATCAACCAGCTCTGTGTCTATAGAAGATGTGGATCAACTAGCTCTGTGTCTGTAGAAGTTCTGGATAAACTAGCTCTGTGTCTGTAGAAGATGTGGATCAACCAGCGAGGTGTCTATAGATGATGTGGATCAACCAGCTCTGTGTCAATAGAAGACGTGGATCAACCAGCTCGGTGTCTGTAGAAGACGTGGATCAACCAGCTCTGTGTCTATAGAAGTTCTGGATCAACAAGATCTGTGTCTATAGAAGTTCTGGATCAACCAGCTCTGTGTCTACAGAAGACCTGGATCAACCACCTCTGTCTCTATGGAAGACATGGATCAACCTGCTCTGTGTCTATAGATGATGTGGATAACCCAGCTCTGTGTCTATAGAAGACTTGGATCAACCAGCTCTGTGTCTGTAGAAGACGTGGATCAACCAGCTCTGTGTGTGTAGAAGAAGTGGATAAACCAGCTCTGTGTCTAGCGAATAAGTTGTTCAACCAGCTCTGTGTCTGTAGAATACGTGGATCAACCTGCTCTGTGACTGTGGAAGATGTGGATCAACCAGCTCTGTGTCTATAGAAGACGTGGATCAACCGGCTCTGTGTCTGTAGAAGTTCTGGATCAACTAGCTCTGTGTCTGTAGAAGATGTGGAGCAACCAGCTCTGTGTCTGTAGAAGTTCTGGATCAACTAGCTCTTTGTCTGTAGAAGATGTGGATCAGCCAGCTCTGTGTCTATAGAAGTTCTGGATAAATAGCTCTGTGTCTGTAGAAGATGTGGATCAACCAGCTAGGTGTCTATAGATGATGTGGATCAACCAGCTCTGTGTCAATAGAAGACGTGGATCAACCAGCTCTGTGTCTGTAGAAGACGTGGATCAACCAGCTCTGTTTCTAAAGAAGAAGTTGATCAACCAGCTCTGTGTCAATAGATGATGTGGATCAACCAGCTCTGTGTCTATAGAAGACGTGGATCAACCAGCTCTGTGTCTGGAGAAGACGTGGCTCAACCAGCTCTGTGTCTATAGAATACGTGGATAAACCAGCTCTGTGTCTGTAGAAGATGTGGATCAACCAGCTCTGTGTCAAAAGAAGAAGTTGATCAGCTCTGTGTCAAAAGAAGAAGTTGATACACCAGCTCTGTGTCTGGAGTATTCAATGATCAACCAGCTCTGTGTCTGTTGAAGATGTGGAATAAACAGCTCTGTGTCTAAAGAATAAGTTTATCAACCAGCTCTGTGTCAATAGAAGACGTGGATCAACCAGCTCTGTGTCTATAAAAGACGTGGATCAACCAGCTCTGTGTCTATAAAAGACGTGGATCAACCAGCTCTGTGTCTATAGAAGATGTGGATAAACCAGCTCTGTGTCTATAGAAGATCTGGATAAACCAGCTTTGTGTCTATAGAAGACGTGGATCAACCAGCTCTGTGTCTATAAAAGACGTGGATCAACCAGCTCTGTGTCTATAAAAGACGTCGATCAACCAGCTCTGTGTCAGTAGAAGATCTGGATAAGCTAGCTCTGTGTCTGTAGTATATGTGAATAAACCAGCTCTGTGTCTATGGAGGATGTGGATCAACCAGGTCTTTGTGTATAGAAGATGTGAATCAACCAGCTCTGTGTCTGTAGAAGATGTGGATCAACCAGCTTTGTGTCTATGGAAGATGTGGATCAACCAGCTCTGTGTTTATAGAAGAAGTTGATCAACCAGCTCTGTGTCAATAGATGATGTGGATCAACCAGCTCTGTGTCTATAGAAGACGTGGATCAACCAGCTCTGTGTCTGGAGAAGACGTGGCTCAACCAGCTCTGTGTCTATAGAATACGTTTATAAACCAGCTCTGTGTCTGTAGAAGATGTGGATCAACCAGCTCTATGTCAAAAGAAGAAGTTGATCAACCAGCTCTGTGTCTGGAGTATACATGGATCAACCAGCTCTGTGTCTGTTGAAGATGTGGAATAAACAGCTCTGTGTCTAAAGAATAAGTTTATCAACCAGCTCTGTGTCAATAGAAGACGTGGATCAACCAGCTCTGTGTCTATAAAAGATGTGGATCAACCAGCTCTGTGTCTATAAAAGACGTGGATCAACCAGCTCTGTGTCTATAGAAGATGTGGATAAACCAGCTCTGTGTCTATAGAAGATCTGGATCAACCAGCTCTGTGTCTATAGAAGTTCTGGATCAACAAGCTCTGTGTCTGTAGAAGATGTGGATCAACCAGCTAGGTGTCTATAGATGATGTGGATCAACCAGCTCTGTGTCAATAGAAGACGTGGATCAACCAGATCTGTGTCTGTAGAAGTTGTGGATCAACCAGCTAGGTGTCTATAGATGATGTGGATCAACCAGCTCTGTGTCAATAGAGGACGTGGATCAACCAGCTCTGTGTCTGTAGAAGATGTGGATCAACCAGCTCTGTGTCTAAAGAAGAAGTTGATCAACCAGCTCTGTGTCAATAGATGATGTGGATCAACCAGCTCTGTGTCTATAGAAGACGTGGATCAACCAGCTCTGTGTCTGGAGAAAACGTGGATCAACCAGCTCTGTGTCTATAGAATACGTGGATAAACCAGCTCTGTGTCTGTAGAAGATGTGGATCAACCAGCTCTGTGTCAAAAGAAGAAGTTGATCAACCAGCTCTGTGTCTGGAGTATACATGGATCAACCAGCTCTGTGTCTGTTGAAGATGTGGAATAAACAGCTCTGTGTCTAAAGAATAAGTTTATCAACCAGCTTTGTGTCAATAGAAGACGTGGATCAACCAGCTCTGTTTCTATAAAAGACGTGGATCAACCAGCTCTGTGTCTATAAAAGACGTGGATCAACCAGCTCTGTGTCTATAGAAGATGTGGATAAACCAGCTCTGTGTCTATAGAAGATCTGGATAAACCAGCTTTGTGTCTATAGAAGACGTGGATCAACCAGCTCTGTGTCTATAAAAGACGTCGATCAACCAGCTCTGTGTCAGTAGAAGATCTGGATAAGCTAGCTCTGTGTCTGTAGTATATGTGAATAAACCAGCTCTGTGTCTATGGAGGATGTGGATCAACCAGGTCTTTGTCTATAGAAGATGTGAATCAACCAGCTCTGTGTCTGTAGAAGATGTGGATCAACCACTTTTGTGTCGATGGAAGATGTGGATCAACCAGCTCTGTGTTTATAGAAGACGTTGATCAACCAGCTCTGTGTTTGTAGAAGATCTGGATCATCTAGCTCTGTGTCTGTAGTATACGTGGATCAACAAGCTCTGTGCCTGTAGAATATGTGAATAAACCAGCTCTGTGTCTATGGAAGATTTGGATCAACCAGCTCTGTGTCTATAGAAGTTCTGGATCAACAAGCTCTGTGTCTATAGAAGTTCTGGATCAACTAGCTCTATGTCTATAGAAGTTCTGGATCAACTAGCTCTGTGTCTGTAGAAGATCTGGATCAACCAGCTAGGTGTCTATAGATGATGTGGATCAACCAGCTCTGTGTCAATAGAAGACGTGGATCAACCAGCTCTGTGTCTGTAGAAGATGTGGATCAACCAGCTAGGTGTCTATAGATGATGTGGATCAACCAGCTCTGTGTCAATAGAGGACGTGGATCAACCAGCTCTGTGTCTGTAGAAGATGTGGATCAACCAGCTCTGTGTCTAAAGAAGAAGTTGATCAACCAGCTCTGTGTCAATAGATGATGTGGATCAACCAGCTCTGTGTCTATAGAAGACGTGGATCAACCAGCTCTGTGTCTGGAGAAGACGTGGCTCAACCAGCTCTGTGTCTATAGAATACGTGGATAAACCAGCTCTGTGTCTGTAGAAGATGTGGATCAACCAGCTCTGTGTCAAAAGAAGAAGTTGATACACCAGCTCTGTGTCTGGAGTATTCAATGATCAACCAGCTCTGTGTCTGTTGAAGATGTGGAATAAACAGCTCTGTGTCTGTAGAATATGTGAATAAACCAGCTCTGTGTCTATGGAAGATTTGGATCAACCAGCTCTGTGTCTATAGAAGTTCTGGATCAACAAGCTCTGTGTCTATAGAAGTTCTGGATCAACCAGCTCTGTGTCTATAGAAGATGTGGATCAACCAGTTCTGTGTCTATGGAAGATTTGCATCAACCAGCTCTGTGTCTATAGAAGACGTGGATCAACCAACTCTGTCTCTATGGAAGACATGGATCAACCTGCTCTGTATCAGAGGAAGATGTGGATCAACCAGCAAGGTGTCTATAGAAGTTCTGGATCAACAAGCTCTGTGCCTGTAGAATATGTGAATAAACCAGCTCTGTGTCTATGGAAGATTTGGATCAACCAGCTCTGTGTCTATAGAAGTTCTGGATCAACAAGCTCTGTGTCTATAGAAGTTCTGGATGAACTAGCTCTGTGTCTATAGAAGTTCTGGATCAACTAGCTCTGTGTCTGTAGAAGATCTGGATCAACCAGCTCTGTGTCTATAGAAGATGTGGATCAACCAGCTCTGTGTCTATGGAAGATTTGGATCAACCAGCTCTGTGTCTACAGAAGACGTGGATCAACCACCTCTGTCTCTATGGAAGACATGGATCAACCTGCTCTGTATCAGAGGAAGATGTGGATCAACCAGCACTGTGTCTATAGAAGTTCTGGATCAACAAGTTCTGTGTCTATAGAAGTTCTGGATCAACTAGCTCTGTGTCTGTAGAAGATCTGGATCAACCACCTCTGTGTCTATAGAAGATGTGGATCAACCGGCTCTGTGTCTATAGAAGTTCTGGATCAACTAGCTCTGTGTCTGTAGAAGATCTGGATCAACCAGCTCTGTGTCTATAGAAGATGTGGATCAACTAGCTCTGTGTCTATAGAAGTTCTGGATAAACTAGCTCTGTGTCTGTAGAAGATGTGGATACACCAGCTAGGTGTCTATAGATGATGTGGATCAACCAGCTCTGTGTCAATAGAAGACGTGGATCAACCAGCTCTGTGTCTGTAGAAGACGTGGATCAACCAGCTCTGTTTCTGTAGAAGTTCTGGATCAACTAGCTCTGTGTCTGTAGAAGATGTGGATCAACCAGCTCTGTGTCTGTAGAAGTTCTGGATCAACTAGCTCTTTGTCTGTAGAAGATGTGGATCAGCCAGCTCTGTCTCTATAGAAGTTCTGGATAAATAGCTCTGTGTCTGTAGAAGATGTGGATCAACCAGCTAGGTGTCTATAGATGATGTGGATCAACCAGCTCTGTGTCAATAGAAGACGTGGATCAACCAGCTCTGTGTCTGTAGAAGACGTGGATCAACCAGCTCTGTTTCTAAAGAAGAAGTTGATCAACCAGCTCTGTGTCAATAGATGATGTGGATCAACCAGCTCTGTGTCTATAGAAGACGTGGATCAACCAGCTCTGTGTCTGGAGAAGACGTGGCTCAACCAGCTCTGTGTCTATAGAATACGTGGATAAACCAGCTCTGTGTCTGTAGAAGATGTGGATCAACCAGCTCTGTGTCAAAAGAAGAAGTTGATACACCAGCTCTGTGTCTGGAGTATTCAATGATCAACCAGCTCTGTGTCTGTTGAAGATGTGGAATAAACAGCTCTGTGTCTAAAGAATAAGTTTATCAACCAGCTCTGTGTCAATAGAAGACGTGGATCAACCAGCTCTGTGTCTATAAAAGACGTGGATCAACCAGCTCTGTGTCTATAAAAGACGTGGATCAACCAGCTCTGTGTCTATAGAAGATGTGGATAAACCAGCTCTGTGTCTATAGAAGATCTGGATAAACCAGCTTTGTGTCTATAGAAGACGTGGATCAACCAGCTCTGTGTCTATAAAAGACGTGGATCAACCAGCTCTGTGTCTATAAAAGACGTCGATCAACCAGCTCTGTGTCAGTAGAAGATCTGGATAAGCTAGCTCTGTGTCTGTAGTATATGTGAATAAACCAGCTCTGTGTCTATGGAGGATGTGGATCAACCAGGTCTTTGTGTATAGAAGATGTGAATCAACCAGCTCTGTGTCTGTAGAAGATGTGGATCAACCAGCTTTGTGTCTATGGAAGATGTGGATCAACCAGCTCTGTGTTTATAGAAGAAGTTGATCAACCAGCTCTGTGTCAATAGATGATGTGGATCAACCAGCTCTGTGTCTATAGAAGACGTGGATCAACAAGCTCTGTGTCTATAGAAGTTCTGGATCAACTAGCTCTGTGTCTGTAGAAGATCTGGATCAACCACCTCTGTGTCTATAGAAGATGTGGATCAACCGGCTCTGTGTCTATAGAAGTTCTGGATCAACTAGCTCTGTGTCTGTAGAAGATCTGGATCAACCAGCTCTGTGTCTATAGAAGATGTGGATCAACTAGCTCTGTGTCTATAGAAGTTCTGGATAAACTAGCTCTGTGTCTGTAGAAGATGTGGATACACCAGCTAGGTGTCTATAGATGATGTGGATCAACCAGCTCTGTGTCAATAGAAGACGTGGATCAACCAGCTCTGTGTCTGTAGAAGACGTGGATCAACCAGCTCTGTGTCTAAAGAAGAAGTTGATCAACCAGCTCTGTGTCAATAGATGATGTGGATCAACCAGCTCTGTGTCTATAGAAGATGTGGATCAACCGGCTCTGTGTCTATAGAAGTTCTGGATCAACTAGCTCTGTGTCTGTAGAAGATCTGGATCAACCAGCTCTGTGTCTATAGAAGATGTGGATCAACTAGCTCTGTGTCTATAGAAGTTCTGGATAAACTAGCTCTGTGTCTGTAGAAGATGTGGATACACCAGCTAGGTGTCTATAGATGATGTGGATCAACCAGCTCTGTGTCAATAGAAGACGTGGATCAACCAGCTCTGTGTCTGTAGAAGACGTGGATCAACCAGCTCTGTGTCTAAAGAAGAAGTTGATCAACCAGCTCTGTGTCAATAGATGATGTGGATCAACCAGCTCTGTGTCTATAGAAGACGTGGATCAACTAGCTCTGTGTCTGTAGAAGATGTGGATCAAGCAGCTCTGTGTCAAAAGAAGAAGTTGATCAACCAGCTCTGTGTCCGGAGTATACTTGGATCAACCAGCTCTGTGTCTGTTGAAGATGTGGAATAAACAGCTCTGTGTCTAAAGAATAAGTTTATCAACCAGCTCTTTGTCAATAGAAGACGTGGATCAACCAGCTCTGTGTCTATAAAAGACGTGGATCAACCAGCTCTGTGTCGATAGAAGATGTTGATCAACCAGCTCTGTGTCTATAGAAGATCTGGATAAACCAGCTTTGTGTCTATAGAAGACGTGGATCAACCAGCTCTGTGTCTATAAAAGACGTGGATCAACCAGCTCTGTGTCTATAAAAGACGTCGATCAACCAGCTCTGTGTTTGTAGAAGATCTGGATCAGCTAGCTCTGTGTCTGTAGTATACGTGGATCAACCAGCTCTGTGTCTATGGAAGATTTGGATCAACCAGCTCTGTGTCTATAGAAGACGTGGATCAACAACCTCTGTCTCTATGGAAGACATCGATCAACCTGCTCTGTATCAGAGGAATATGTGGATCAACCAGCACTGTGTCTATAGAAGTTCTGGATCAACAAGCTCTGTGCCTGTAGAATATGTGAATAAACCAGCTCTGTGTCTATGGAAGATTTGGATCAACCAGCTCTGTGTCTATAGAAGTTCTGGATCAACAAGCTCTGTGTCTATAGTTCTGGATCAACTAGATCTGTGTCTGTAGAAGATCTGGATCATCCAGCTCTGTGTCTATAGAAGATGTGGATCAACCAGCTCTGTGTCTATGGAAGATTTCGATCAACCAGCTCTGTGTCTACAGAAGACGTGGATCAACCACCTCTGTCTCTATGGAAGACATGGATCAACCTGCTCTGTATCAGAGGAAGATGTGGATTAACCAGCACTGTGTCTATAGAAGTTGATCAACCAGCTCTGTGTCAATAGATGATGTGGATCAACCAGCTCTGTGTCTATAGAAGATGTGGATCAACCGGCTCTGTGTCTATAGAAGTTCTGGATCAACTAGCTCTGTGTCTGTAGAAGATCTGGATCAACCAGCTCTGTGTCTGTAGAAGATGGGGATCAACCGGCTCTGTGTCTATAGAAGTTCTGGATCAACTAGCTCTGTGTCTGTAGAAGACGTGGATCAACCAGCTCTGTGTCTATAAAAGACGTCGATCAACCAGCTCTGTGTTTGTAGAAGATCTGGATCAGCTAGCTCTGTGTCTGTAGTATACGTGGATCAACCAGCTCTGTGTCTATGGAAGATTTGGATCAACCAGCTCTGTGTCTATAGAAGACGTGGATCAACAACCTCTGTCTCTATGGAAGACATCGATCAACCTGCTCTGTATCAGAGGAAGATGTGGATCAACCAGCACTGTGTCTATAGAAGTTCTGGATCAACAAGCTCTGTGTCTATAGAAGTTCTGGATCAACTATCTCTGTGTCTGTAGAAGATCTGGATCAACCAGCTCTGTGTCTATAGAAGATGTGGATAAACCTGCTCTGTGTCTATAGAAGAAGTGGATCAACCAGCTCTGTGTCTATAGAAGAAGTTGTTCAACCAGCTATGTGTCTGTAGAATACGTGGATCAACCAGCTCTGTGTCTATAGAAGACGTGGATCAACCGGCTCAGTGTCTGTAGAAGCTCTGGATCAACTAGCTCTGTGTCTGTAGAAGACGTTGATCAACGAGCTCTGTCTCTATAGAAGACATGGACCAACCTGCTCTGTATCAGTGGAAGATGTGGATCAACCAGCTCTGTGTCTATAGAAGATGTGGATCAACCACCTCTGTGTCTATTGAAGTTCTGGATCAACCAGCTCTGTGTCTGTAGAAGACGTGGATCAACCAGCTCTGTGTCTGGAGAAGACGTGGATCAACCAGCTATGTGTCTGGAGAAGATGTGGATCAACCACCTTTTTGTCTATTGAAGTTCTGGATCAATCAGCTCTGTGTCTAAAGAAGAAGTTGATCAACCAGCTCTGTGTCTGGAGAAGACGTGGATCAACCAGCTCTGTGTCTGGAGAAGACATGGATCAACCAGCTCTGTGTCTATAGAATACGTGGATAAACCAGCTCTGTGTCTGTAGGAGATGTGGAATAAACAGCTCTGTGTCTAAAGAATAAGTTTATCAACCAGCTCTGTGTCAATAGAAGACGTGGATCAACCAGCTCTGTGTCTATAAAAGACGTGGATCAACCAGCTCTGTGTCTATAAAAGACGTGGATCAATCAGCTCTGTGTCTATAGAAGATGTGGATCAACCAGCTCTGTGTCTATAAAAGATCTGGATAAACCAGCTTTGTGTCTATAGAAGACGTGGATCAACCAGCTCTGTGTCTATAAAAGACGTCGATCAACCAGCTCTGTGTCAGTAGAAGATCTGGATAAGCTAGCTCTGTGTCTGTAGTATATGTGAATAAACCAGCTCTGTGTCTATGGAGGATGTGGATCAACCAGGTCTTTGTCTATAGAAGACAATAATCAACCAGCTCTGTGTCTATAAAAGACGTGGATCAATCAGCTCTGTGTCTATAGAAGATGTGGATCAACCAGCTCTGTGTCTATAAAAGATCTGGATAAACCAGCTTTGTGTCTATAGAAGACGTGGATCAACCAGCTCTGTGTCTATAAAAGACGTCGATCAACCAGCTCTGTGTCAGTAGAAGATCTGGATAAGCTAGCTCTGTGTCTGTAGTATATGTGAATAAACCAGCTCTGTGTCTATGGAGGATGTGGATCAACCAGGTCTTTGTCTATAGAAGATGTGGATCAACCGGCTCTGTGTCTATAGAAGTTCTGGATCAACTAGCTCTGTGTCTGTAGAAGATCTGGATCAACCAGCTCTGTGTCTATAGAAGATGTGGATCAACTAGCTCTGTGTCTATAGAAGTTCTGGATAAACTAGCTCTGTGTCTGTAGAAGATGTGGATACACCAGCTAGGTGTCTATAGATGATGTGGATCAACCAGCTCTGTGTCAATAGAAGACGTGGATCAACCAGCTCTGTGTCTATGGAAGATTTGGATCAACCAGCTCTGTGTCTACAGAAGACGTGGATCAACCACCTCTGTCTCTATGGAAGACATGGATCAACCTGCTCTGTATCAGAGGAAGATGTGGATCAACCAGCACTGTGTCTATAGAAGTTCTGGATCAACAAGCTCTGTGTCTATAGAAGTTCTGGATCAACAAGCTCTGTGCCTGTAGAATATGTGAATAAACCAGCTCTGTGTCTATGGAAGATTTGGATCAACCAGCTCTGTGTCTATAGAAGTTCTGGATCAACAAGCTCTGTGTCTATAGAAGTTCTGGATGAACTAGCTCTGTGTCTATAGAAGTTCTGGATCAACTAGCTCTGTGTCTGTAGAAGATCTGGATCAACCAGCTCTGTGTCTATGGAAGATTTGGATCAACCAGCTCTGTGTCTACAGAAGACGTGGATCAACCACCTCTGTCTCTATGGAAGACATGGATCAACCTGCTCTGTATCAGAGGAAGATGTGGATCAACCAGCACTGTGTCTATAGAAGTTCTGGATCAACAAGCTCTGTGTCTATAGAAGTTCTGGATCAACTAGCTCTGTGTCTGTAGAAGATCTGGATCAACCACCTCTGTGTCTATAGAAGATGTGGATCAACCGGCTCTGTGTCTATAGAAGTTCTGGATCAACTAGCTCTGTGTCTGTAGAAGATCTGGATCAACCAGCTCTGTGTCTATAGAAGATGTGGATCAACTAGCTCTGTGTCTATAGAAGTTCTGGATAAACTAGCTCTGTGTCTGTAGAAGATGTGGATACACCAGCTAGGTGTCTATAGATGATGTGGATCAACCAGCTCTGTGTCAATAGAAGACGTGGATCAACCAGCTCTGTGTCTGTAGAAGACGTGGATCAACCAGCTCTGTCTCTAAAGAAGAAGTTGATCAACCAGCTCTGTGTCAATAGATGATGTGGATCAACCAGCTCTGTGTCTATAGAAGATGTGGATCAACCGGCTCTGTGTCTATAGAAGTTCTGGATCAACTAGCTCTGTGTCTGTAGAAGATCTGGATCAACCAGCTCTGTGTCTATAGAAGATGTGGATCAACTAGCTCTGTGTCTATAGAAGTTCTGGATAAACTAGCTCTGTGTCTGTAGAAGATGTGGATACACCAGCTAGGTGTCTATAGATGATGTGGATCAACCAGCTCTGTGTCAATAGAAGACGTGGATCAACCAGCTCTGTGTCTGTAGAAGACGTGGATCAACCAGCTCTGTGTCTAAAGAAGAAGTTGATCAACCAGCTCTGTGTCAATAGATGATGTGGATCAACCAGCTCTGTGTCTATAGAAGACGTGGATCAACTAGCTCTGTGTCTGTAGAAGATGTGGATCAAGCAGCTCTGTGTCAAAAGAAGAAGTTGATCAACCAGCTCTGTGTCCGGAGTATACTTGGATCAACCAGCTCTGTGTCTGTTGAAGATGTGGAATAAACAGCTCTGTGTCTAAAGAATAAGTTTATCAACCAGCTCTTTGTCAATAGAAGACGTGGATCAACCAGCTCTGTGTCTATAAAAGACGTGGATCAACCAGCTCTGTGTCGATAGAAGATGTTGATCAACCAGCTCTGTGTCTATAGAAGATCTGGATAAACCAGCTTTGTGTCTATAGAAGACGTGGATCAACCAGCTCTGTGTCTATAAAAGACGTGGATCAACCAGCTCTGTGTCTATAAAAGACGTCGATCAACCAGCTCTGTGTTTGTAGAAGATCTGGATCAGCTAGCTCTGTGTCTGTAGTATACGTGGATCAACCAGCTCTGTGTCTATGGAAGATTTGGATCAACCAGCTCTGTGTCTATAGAAGACGTGGATCAACAACCTCTGTCTCTATGGAAGACATCGATCAACCTGCTCTGTATCAGAGGAATATGTGGATCAACCAGCACTGTGTCTATAGAAGTTCTGGATCAACAAGCTCTGTGCCTGTAGAATATGTGAATAAACCAGCTCTGTGTCTATGGAAGATTTGGATCAACCAGCTCTGTGTCTATAGAAGTTCTGGATCAACAAGCTCTGTGTCTATAGTTCTGGATCAACTAGCTCTGTGTCTGTAGAAGATCTGGATCATCCAGCTCTGTGTCTATAGAAGATGTGGATCAACCAGCTCTGTGTCTATGGAAGATTTGGATCAACCAGCTCTGTGTCTACAGAAGACGTGGATCAACCACCTCTGTCTCTATGGAAGACATGGATCAACCTGCTCTGTATCAGAGGAAGATGTGGATTAACCAGCACTGTGTCTATAGAAGTTGATCAACCAGCTCTGTGTCAATAGATGATGTGGATCAACCAGCTCTGTGTCTATAGAAGATGTGGATCAACCGGCTCTGTGTCTATAGAAGTTCTGGATCAACTAGCTCTGTGTCTGTAGAAGATCTGGATCAACCAGCTCTGTGTCTGTAGAAGATGGGGATCAACCGGCTCTGTGTCTATAGAAGTTCTGGATCAACTAGCTCTGTGTCTGTAGAAGATCTGGATCAACCAGCTCTGTGTCTGTAGAAGATCTGGATCAACCAGCTCTGTGTCTATAGAAGATGGGGATCAACTAGCTCTGTGTCTATAGAAGTTCTGGATAAACTAGCTCTGTGTCTGTAGAAGATGTGGATCAACCAGCTAGGTGTCTATAGATGACGTGGATCAACCAGCTCTGTGTCTGTAGAAGACGTGGATCAACCAGCTCTGTGTGTGTAGAAGAAGTGGATCAACCAGCTCTGTGTCTATAGAAGACGTGGATCAACCAGCTCTGTGTCTATAAAAGACGTCGATCAACCAGCTCTGTGTTTGTAGAAGATCTGGATCAGCTAGCTCTGTGTCTGTAGTATACGTGGATCAACCAGCTCTGTGTCTATGGAAGATTTGGATCAACCAGCTCTGTGTCTATAGAAGACGTGGATCAACAACCTCTGTCTCTATGGAAGACATCGATCAACCTGCTCTGTATCAGAGGAAGATGTGGATCAACCAGCACTGTGTCTATAGAAGTTCTGGATCAACAAGCTCTGTGTCTATAGAAGTTCTGGATCAACTATCTCTGTGTCTGTAGAAGATCTGGATCAACCAGCTCTGTGTCTATAGAAGATGTGGATAAACCTGCTCTGTGTCTATAGAAGAAGTGGATCAACCAGCTCTGTGTCTATAGAAGAAGTTGTTCAACCAGCTATGTGTCTGTAGAATACGTGGATCAACCAGCTCTGTGACTATGGAAGATGTGGATCAACCAGCTCTGTGTCTATAGAAGACGTGGATCAACCGGCTCAGTGTCTGTAGAAGCTCTGGATCAACTAGCTCTGTGTCTGTAGAAGACGTTGATCAACGAGCTCTGTCTCTATAGAAGACATGGACCAACCTGCTCTGTATCAGTGGAAGATGTGGATCAACCAGCTCTGTGTCTATAGAAGATGTGGATCAACCACCTCTGTGTCTATTGAAGTTCTGGATCAACCAGCTCTGTGTCTGTAGAAGACGTGGATCAACCAGCTCTGTGTCTGGAGAAGACGTGGATCAACCAGCTATGTGTCTGGAGAAGATGTGGATCAACCACCTTTTTGTCTATTGAAGTTCTGGATCAATCAGCTCTGTGTCTAAAGAAGAAGTTGATCAACCAGCTCTGTGTCTGGAGAAGACGTGGATCAACCAGCTCTGTGTCTGGAGAAGACATGGATCCACCAGCTCTGTGTCTATAGAATACGTGGATAAACCAGCTCTGTGTCTGTAGGAGATGTGGAATAAACAGCTCTGTGTCTAAAGAATAAGTTTATCAACCAGCTCTGTGTCAATAGAAGACGTGGATCAACCAGCTCTGTGTCTATAAAAGACGTGGATCAACCAGCTCTGTGTCTATAAAAGACGTGGATCAATCAGCTCTGTGTCTATAGAAGATGTGGATCAACCAGCTCTGTGTCTATAAAAGATCTGGATAAACCAGCTTTGTGTCTATAGAAGACGTGGATCAACCAGCTCTGTGTCTATAAAAGACGTCGATCAACCAGCTCTGTGTCAGTAGAAGATCTGGATAAGCTAGCTCTGTGTCTGTAGTATATGTGAATAAACCAGCTCTGTGTCTATGGAGGATGTGGATCAACCAGGTCTTTGTCTATAGAAGACAATAATCAACCAGCTCTGTGTCTATAAAAGACGTGGATCAATCAGCTCTGTGTCTATAGAAGATGTGGATCAACCAGCTCTGTGTCTATAAAAGATCTGGATAAACCAGCTTTGTGTCTATAGAAGACGTGGATCAACCAGCTCTGTGTCTATAAAAGACGTCGATCAACCAGCTCTGTGTCAGTAGAAGATCTGGATAAGCTAGCTCTGTGTCTGTAGTATATGTGAATAAACCAGCTCTGTGTCTATGGAGGATGTGGATCAACCAGGTCTTTGTCTATAGAAGACAATAATCAACCAGCTCTGTGTCTGTAGAAGATGTGGATCAACCAGCTCTGTGTCTATGAAAGATGTGAATCAACCAGCTCTGTGTTTATAGAAGACGTTGATCAACCAGCTCTGTGTTCGTAGAAGATCTGGATCAGCTTGCTCTGTGTCTGTGTGTGGATCACCGCTGTGCTTGTAGTGATCAACCAGCTCTGTGCCTGTAGAATATGTGAATAAACCAGCTCTGTGTCTATGGAAGATTTGGATCAACCAGCTCTGTGTCTATAGAAGTTCTGGATCAACAAGCTCTGTGTCTATAGAAGTTCTGGATCAACCAGCTCTGTGTCTATAGAAATGTGGATCAACCAGCTCAGTGTCTGTAGAATCTCTGGATCAACTAGCTCTGTGTCTGTAGAAGATGTGGATCAACCAGCTCTGTGTCTATAGAAGATGTGGATCAACCAGCTCTGTGTCTGTAGAAGTTCTGGATCAACTAGCTCTGTGTCTGTAGAAGATCTGGATCAACCAGCTCTGTGTCTATAGGAAGATTTGGATCAACCAGCTCTGTGTCTACAGAAGACGTGGATCAACGAGCTCTGTCTCTATAGAAGACATGGACCAACCTGCTCTGTATCAGTGGAAGATGTGGATCAACCAGCTCTGTGTCTATAGAAGACGTGGATCAACCGGCTCTGTGTCTGTTGAAGCTCTGGATCAACTAGCTCTGTGTCTGTAGAAGATGTGGATCAACCAGCTCTGTGTCTATAGAAGATGTGGATCAACCAGCTCTGTGTCTGTAGAAGTTCTGGATCAACTAGCTCTGTGTCTGTAGAAGATGTGGATCAACGAGCTCTGTCTCTATAGAAGACATGGACCAACCTGCTCTGTATCAGTGGAAGATGTGGATCAACCAGCTCTGTGTCTATAGAAGATGTGGATCAACCACCTCTGTGTCTATTGAAGTTCTGGATCAACCAGCTCTGTGTCTGTAGAAGACGTGGATCAACCAGCTCTGTGTCTAAAGAAGAAGTTGATCAACCACCTCTGTGTCTATTGAAGTTCTGGATCAATCAGCTCTGTGTCTAAAGAAGAAGTTGATCAACCAGCTCTGTGTCTGGAGAAGACGTGGATGAACCAGCTCTGTGTCTGGAGAAGACGTGGATCAACCAGCTCTGTGTCTATAGAATACGTGGATAAACCAGCTCTGTGTCTGTAGGAGATGTGGAATAAACAGCTCTGTGTCTAAAGAATACGTTTATCAACCAGCTCTGTGTCAATAGAAGACGTGGATCAACCAGCTCTGTGTCTATAGAAGATGTGGATCAACCAGCTCTGTGTTTATAAAAGATCTGGATAAACCAGCTTTGTGTCTATAGAAGACGTGGATCAACCAGCTCTGTGTCTATAAAAGACATGGATCAACCAGCTCTATTTCTATAAAAGACGTCGATCAACCAGCTCTGTGTCAGTAGAAGATCTGGATAAGCTAGCTCTGTGTCTGTAGTATATGTGAATAAACCAGCTCTGTGTCTATGGAGGATGTGGATCAACCAGGTCTTTGTCTATAGAAGACAATAATCAACCAGCTCTGTGTCTGTAGAAGAAGTGGATCAACCAGCTCTGTGTCTATAGAAGACGTGGATCAACCAGCTCTGTGTCTATAAAAGATGTCGATCAACCAGCTCTGTGTTTGTAGAAGATCTGGATCAGCTAGCTCTGTGTCTGTAGTATACGTGGATCAACCAGCTCTGTGTCTATGGAAGATTTGGATCAACCAGCTCTGTGTCTATAGAAGACGTGGATCAACAACCTCTGTCTCTATGGAAGACATCGATCAACCTGCTCTGTATCAGAGGAAGATGTGGATCAACCAGCACTGTGTCTATAGAAGTTCTGGATCAACAAGCTCTGTGTCTATAGAAGTTCTGGATCAACTATCTCTGTGTCTGTAGAAGATCTGGATCAACCAGCTCTGTGTCTATAGAAGATGTGGATAAACCTGCTCTGTGTCTATAGAAGAAGTGGATCAACCAGCTCTGTGTCTATAGAAGAAGTTGTTCAACCAGCTATGTGTCTGTAGAATACGTGGATCAACCAGCTCTGTGACTATGGAAGATGTGGATCAACCAGCTCTGTGTCTATAGAAGACGTGGATCAACCGGCTCAGTGTCTGTAGAAGCTCTGGATCAACTAGCTCTGTGTCTGTAGAAGACGTTGATCAACGAGCTCTGTCTCTATAGAAGACATGGACCAACCTGCTCTGTATCAGTGGAAGATGTGGATCAACCAGCTCTGTGTCTATAGAAGATGTGGATCAACCACCTCTGTGTCTATTGAAGTTCTGGATCAACCAGCTCTGTGTCTGTAGAAGACGTGGATCAACCAGCTCTGTGTCTGGAGAAGACGTGGATCAACCAGCTATGTGTCTGGAGAAGATGTGGATCAACCACCTTTTTGTCTATTGAAGTTCTGGATCAATCAGCTCTGTGTCTAAAGAAGAAGTTGATCAACCAGCTCTGTGTCTGGAGAAGACGTGGATCAACCAGCTCTGTGTCTGGAGAAGACATGGATCAACCAGCTCTGTGTCTATAGAATACGTGGATAAACCAGCTCTATGTCTGTAGGAGATGTGGAATAAACAGCTCTGTGTCTAAAGAATAAGTTTATCAACCAGCTCTGTGTCAATAGAAGACGTGGATCAACCAGCTCTGTGTCTATAAAAGACGTGGATCAACCAGCTCTGTGTCTATAAAAGACGTGGATCAATCAGCTCTGTGTCTATAGAAGATGTGGATCAACCAGCTCTGTGTCTATAAAAGATCTGGATAAACCAGCTTTGTGTCTATAGAAGACGTGGATCAACCAGCTCTGTGTCTATAAAAGACGTCGATCAACCAGCTCTGTGTCAGTAGAAGATCTGGATAAGCTAGCTCTGTGTCTGTAGTATATGTGAATAAACCAGCTCTGTGTCTATGGAGGATGTGGATCAACCAGGTCTTTGTCTATAGAAGACAATAATCAACCAGCTCTGTGTCTATAAAAGACGTGGATCAATCAGCTCTGTGTCTATAGAAGATGTGGATCAACCAGCTCTGTGTCTATAAAAGATCTGGATAAACCAGCTTTGTGTCTATAGAAGACGTGGATCAACCAGCTCTGTGTCTATAAAAGGATCAACCAGCTCTGTGTCTATGAAAGATGTGAATCAACCAGCTCTGTGTTTATAGAAGACGTTGATCAACCAGCTCTGTGTTCGTAGAAGATCTGGATCAGCTTGCTCTGTGTCTGTTGTGTACGTGTATCAACCAGCTCTGTGCCTGTAGAATATGTGAATAAACCAGCTCTGTGTCTATGGAAGATTTGGATCAACCAGCTCTGTGTCTATAGAAGTTCTGGATCAACAAGCTCTGTGTCTATAGAAGTTCTGGATCAACCAGCTCTGTGTCTATAGAAATGTGGATCAACCAGCTCAGTGTCTGTAGAATCTCTGGATCAACTAGCTCTGTGTCTGTAGAAGATGTGGATCAACCAGCTCTGTGTCTATAGAAGATGTGGATCAACCAGCTCTGTGTCTGTAGAAGTTCTGGATCAACTAGCTCTGTGTCTGTAGAAGATGTGGATCAACGAGCTCTGTCTCTATAGAAGACATGGACCAACCTGCTCTGTATCAGTGGAAGATGTGGATCAACCAGCTCTGTGTCTATAGAAGACGTGGATCAACCGGCTCTGTGTCTGTTGAAGCTCTGGATCAACTAGCTCTGTGTCTGTAGAAGATGTGGATCAACCAGCTCTGTGTCTATAGAAGATGTGGATCAACCAGCTCTGTGTCTGTAGAAGTTCTGGATCAACTAGCTCTGTGTCTGTAGAAGATGTGGATCAACGAGCTCTGTCTCTATAGAAGACATGGACCAACCTGCTCTGTATCAGTGGAAGATGTGGATCAACCAGCTCTGTGTCTATAGAAGATGTGGATCAACCACCTCTGTGTCTATTGAAGTTCTGGATCAACCAGCTCTGTGTCTGTAGAAGACGTGGATCAACCAGCTCTGTGTCTAAAGAAGAAGTTGATCAACCACCTCTGTGTCTATTGAAGTTCTGGATCAATCAGCTCTGTGTCTAAAGAAGAAGTTGATCAACCAGCTCTGTGTCTGGAGAAGACGTGGATGAACCAGCTCTGTGTCTGGAGAAGACGTGGATCAACCAGCTCTGTGTCTATAGAATACGTGGATAAACCAGCTCTGTGTCTGTAGGAGATGTGGAATAAACAGCTCTGTGTCTAAAGAATAAGTTTATCAACCAGCTCTGTGTCAATAGAAGACGTGGATCAACCAGCTCTGTGTCTATAGAAGATGTGGATCAACCAGCTCTGTGTTTATAAAAGATCTGGATAAACCAGCTTTGTGTCTATAGAAGACGTGGATCAACCAGCTCTGTGTCTATAAAAGACATGGATCAACCAGCTCTATTTCTATAAAAGACGTCGATCAACCAGCTCTGTGTCAGTAGAAGATCTGGATAAGCTAGCTCTGTGTCTGTAGTATATGTGAATAAACCAGCTCTGTGTCTATGGAGGATGTGGATCAACCAGGTCTTTGTCTATAGAAGACAATAATCAACCAGCTCTGTGTCTGTAGAAGATGTGGATCAACCAGCTCTGTGTCTATGGAAGATGTGAATCAACCAGCTCTGTGTTTATAGAAGACGTTGATCAACCAGCTCTGTGTTCGTAGAAGATCTGGATCAGCTTGCTCTGTGTCTGTTGTGTACGTGTATCAACCAGCTCTGTGCCTGTAGAATATGTGAATAAACCAGCTCTGTGTCTATGGAAGATTTGGATCTACCAGCTCTGTGTCTATAGAAGTTCTGGATCAACAAGCTCTGTGTCTATAGAAGTTCTGGATCAACTAGCTCTGTGTCTGTAGAAGATCTGGATCAACCAGCTCTGTGTCTATAGATGATGTGGATCAACCAGCTCTGTGTCTATAGAAGTTCTGGATAAACTAGCTCTGTGTCTGTAGAAGATGTGGATCAACCAGCTCTGTGTCTATAGATGATGTGGATCAACCAGCTCTGTGTCTATAGAAGACGTGGATCAACCAGCTCTGTTTCTGTAGAAGACGTGGATAAACCAGCTCTGTGTGTGTAGAAGACGTGGATCAACCAGCTCTGTGTCTATAGAAGAAGTTGTTCAACCAGCTCTGTGACTGGAGAATACGTGGATCAACCAGCTCTGTGACTGTGGAACATGTGGATCAACCAGCTCTGTGTCTATAGAAGACGAGGATCAACCGGCTCTCTGTCTATTGAAGAAGTGATCAACCACCTCTGTGTCTATAGAAGATGTCGATCAACCAGCTCTGTGTCTGTAGGAGATGTGGAATAAACAGCTCTGTGTCTAAAGAATAAGTTTATCAACCAGCTCTGTGTCAATAGAAGACGTGGAGCAACCAGCTCTGTGTCTATAAAAGACGTGGATCAATCAGCTCTGTGTCTATAGAAGATGTGGATCAACCAGCTCTGTGTTTATAAAAGATCTGGATAAACCAGCTTTGTGTCTATAAAAGACGTGGATCAATCAGCTCTGTGTCTATAGAAGATGTGGATCAACCAGCTCTGTGTCTATAAAAGATCTGGATAAACCAGCTTTGTGTCTATAGAAGACGTGGATCAACCAGCTCTGTGTCTATAAAAGACATGGATCAACCAGCTCTGTGTGTATAAAAGACGTCGATCAACCAGCTCTGTGTCAGTACAAGATCTGGATAAGCTAGCTCTGTGTCTGTAGTATATGTGAATAAACCAGCTCTGTGTCTATGGAGGATGTGGATCAACCAGGTCTTTGTCTATAGAAGACAATAATCAACCAGCTCTGTGTCTGTAGAAGATGTGGATCAACCAGCTCTGTGTCTATGGAAGATGTGAATCAACCAGCTATGTGTTTATAGAAGACGTTGATCAACCAGCTCTGTGTTCGTAGAAGATCTGGATCAGCTTGCTCTGTGTCTGTTGTGTACGTGTATCAACCAGCTCTGTGCCTGTAGAATATGTGAATAAACCAGCTCTGTGTCTATGGAAGATTTGGATCAACCAGCTCTGTGTCTATAGAAGTTCTGGATCAACAAGCTCTGTGTCTATAGAAGTTCTGGATCAACCAGCTCTGTGTCTATAGAAATGTGGATCAACCAGCTCAGTGTCTGTAGAAGCTCTGGATCAACTAGCTCTGTGTCTGTAGAAGATGTGGATCAACCAGCTCTGTGTCTATAGAAGATGTGGATCAACCAGCTCTGTGTCTGTAAAAGTTCTGGATCAACTAGCTCTGTGTCTGTAGAAGATGTGGATCAACGAGCTCTGTCTCTATAGAAGACATGGACCAACCTGCTCTGTATCAGTGGAAGATGTGGATCAACCAGCGCTGTGTCTATAGAAGATGTGGATCAACCACCTCTGTGTCTATTGATGTTCTGGATCAACCAGCTCTGTGTCTGTAGAAGACGTGGATCAACCAGCTCTGTGTCTATAGAAGAAGTTGTTCAACCAGCTCTGTGTCTGTAGAATACGTGGATCAACCAGCTCTGTGACTATGGAAGATGTGGATCAACCAGCTCTGTGTCTATAGAAGACGTGGATCAACCAGCTCTGTGTCTGTAGAAGCTCTCGATCAACTAGCTCTGTGTCTGTAGAAGATGTGGATCAACCAGCTCTGTGTCTATAGTAGATGTGGATCAACCAGCTCTGTGTCTGTAGAAGTTCTGGATCAACTAGCTCTGTGTCTGTAGAAGATGTGGATCAACGAGCTCTGCCTCTATAGAAGACATGGACCAACCTGCTCTGTATCAGTGGAAGATGTGGATCAACCAGCTCTGTGTCTATAGAAGATGTGGATCAACCACCTCTGTGTCTATTGAAGTTCTGGATCAACCAGCTCTGTGTCTGTAGAAGACGTGGATCAACCAGCTCTGTGTCTAAAGAAGAAGTTGATCAACCAGCTCTGTGTCTGGAGAAGACGTGGATCAACCACCTCTGTGTCTATTGAAGTTCTGGATCAACCAGCTCTGTGTCTAAAGAAGAAGTTGATCAACCAGCTCTGTGTCTGGAGAAGACGTGGATCAACCAGCTCTGTGTCTGGAGAAGACGTGGATCAACCAGCTCTGTGTCTATAGAATACGTGGATAAACCAGCTCTGTGTCTGTAGGAGATGTGGAATAAACAGCTCTGTGTCTAAAGAATAAGTTTATCAACCAGCTCTGTGTCAATAGAAGACGTGGATCAACCAGCTCTGTGTCTATAAAAGACGTGGATCAATCAGCTCTGTGTCTATAGAAGATGTGGATCAACCAGCTCTGTGTTTATAAAAGATCTGGATAAACCAGCTTTGTGTCTATAGAAGACGTGGATCAACCAGCTCTGTGTCTATAAAAGACATGGATCAACCAGCTCTATGTCTATAAAAGACGTCGATCAACCAGCTCTGTGTCAGTAGAAGATCTGGATAAGCTAGCTCTGTGTCTGTAGTATATGTGAATAAACCAGCTCTGTGTCTATGGAGGATGTGGATCAACCAGGTCTTTGTCTATAGAAGACAATAATCAACCAGCTCTGTGTCTGTAGAAGATGTGGATCAACCAGCTCTGTGTCTATGGAAGATGTGAATCAACCAGCTCTGTGTTTATAGAAGACGTTGATCAACCAGCTCTGTGTTCGTAGAAGATCTGGATCAGCTTGCTCTGTGTCTATAGATGATGTGGATCAACAAGCTCTGTGTCTATAGAAGTTCTGGATAAACTAGCTCTGTGTCTGTAGAAGATGTGGATCAACCAGCTCTGTGTCTATAGATGATTTGGATCAACCAGCTCTGTGTCTATAGAAGACGTGGATCAACCAGCTCTGTTTCTGTAGAAGACGTGGATAAACCAGCTCTGTGTGTGTAGAAGACGTGGATCAACCAGCTCTGTGTCTATAGAAGAAGTTGTTCAACCAGCTCTGTGACTGGAGAATACGTGGATCAACCAGCTCTGTGACTGTGGAACATGTGGATCAACCAGCTCTGTGTCTATAGACGACGTGGATCAACCGGCTCTCTGTCTATTGAAGAAGTGATCAACCACCTCTGTGTCTATAGAAGATGTCGATCAACCAGCTCTGTGTCTATAGAAGACGTGGATCATCCAGCTCTGTGTCTAAAGAAGAAGTTGATCGACCAGCTCTATGTCTATAGAATACGTTGATCAACCAGCTCTGTGTCTGTAGAAGATCTGGATCAGCTAGCTCTGTGTCTATATATTATGTGGATCAACCAGCTCTGTGCCTGTAGAATATGTGAATAAACCAGCTCTGTGTCTGTAGAAGATGTGGATCAACCAACTCTGTGTCTATGGAAGATTTGGATCAACCAGCTCTGTGTCTGTGGAAGACATGGATCAACCTGCTCTGTGTCAATAGAAGAAGTGTATATTCCCAGCTCTGTGTCTATAGAAGATTTGGATCAAGCAGCACTCTGTCTATAGAAAATGTGGATCAACCAGCTCTATGTCTTTAGAAGATGTGGATCAACCAGCTATGTGTCTATGGAAGATTTGGATCAACCAGCTCTGTGTCTATAGAAGACGTGGATCAACCAGCTCTGTGTCTATGGAAGACATGGATCAACCACATCTGTGTCTATGGAAGACATGGATCAACCTGCTCTGTATCAGTGGAAGATGTGGATCAACCAGCACTGTGTCTATGGAAGACATGGATCAACCAGCTCTGTGTCTATAGAAGACGTGGATCAACCGGCATTCTGTCTATAGAAGAAGTGATCAACCAGCTCTGTGTCCGTAGAAGATGTGAATCAACCAGCTCTGTGTCTGTAGAAGATGTGGATCAACCAGCTCTGTGTCTATGGACAACGTGGATCATCCAGCTCTGTCTCTATGGAAGATGTGGATCACCCAGCTCTGTGTCTGTAGAAGATGTGGATCAACAAGCTCTGTGTCTTTAGAGGATGTGGATCAATCAGCTCTGTGTCTATAAAAGATGTGGATCAACCAGCTCTGTGTCTAAAGAAGAAGTTGATCAACCAGCTCTGTGTATATACAATACGTGGATCAACCAGCTCTGTGTCTCTAGAAGACGTGGATCAACCAGCTCTGTGTCTGTAGAAGATGTGGATCAACCAGCTCTGTGTCTATAGAAGATGTGGATCAACTAGCTCGGTGTCTGTAGAAGACGTGGATCAACCTGCTCTGTGTCTGTAGAAGATGTGGATCAACCAGCTCTGTGTCTATAGAAGTTGTGGATCAACCAAGTCTTTGTCTATAGACAACGTGGATCATCCAGCTCTGTGTCTAAAGAAGAAGTTGATCAACCAGCTCTGTGTCAATGGAATACGTGGATCAACCAGCTCTGTGTCTGTAGAAGATCTGGATCAGCTAGCTCTGTGTCTATATATTATGTGGATCAACCAGCTCTGTGCCTGTAGAATATGTGAATAAACCAGCTCTGTGTCTATGGTGGATGTGGATAAACCAGGTCTTTGTCGATAGAAGTTGTGAATCAACCAGCTCTGTGTCTGTAGAAGATTTGGATCAACCAACTCTGTGTCTATGGAAGATTTGGATCAACCAGCTCTGTGTCTGTGGAAGACGTGGATCAACGAGCTCTGTGTCTATAAAAGATGTGGATCAACCAGCTCTGTGTCTAAAGAAGAAGTTGATCAACCAGCTCAGTGTCTATACAATACGTGGATCAACCAGCTCTGTGTCTGTAGAAGACAAGAATTACCCAGCTCTGTGTCTGTAGAAGATGTGGATCAACCAGCTCTGTGTCTGTAGAAGATGTGGATCAACCAGCTCTGTGTCTAAAGAAGAAGTTGATCAACCAGCTCTGTATCTATACAATACGTGGATCAACCAGCTCTGTGTCTGTAGAAGACGTGGATCAACCAGCTCTGTGTTTAAGAAGAAGTTGATCAACCAGCTCTGTGTCTGTAGAAGACGTGGATCAACCAGCTCTGTGTGTATAGGAGAAGAGGATCAACCAGCTCTGTGTCTATAGAAGATGTGGATCAACCAGCTCTGTGTCTGTAGAAGACGTGGATCGACCAGCTCTGTGTCTGTAGAAGATGTGGATCAACCATCAATGTGTCTAAAGAAGAAGTTGATCAACCAGCTCTGTGTCTAAAGAATACATGGATCAAACAGCTCTGTGTCTGTCGAAGACGTGGGTCAACCAGCTCTATGTCTATAGAATACGTGGATCAACCAGCTCTGTGTCTATAGAAGATGTGGATCAACCAGCTCTGTGAAGATAGAAGATGTATATCAACCAGCTCTGTGAATATAGAAGACGTGGCTCAACCAGCTCTGTGTCTGTAGAAGATGTGGATCAACCAGCTCTGTGTTTAAGAAGAAGTTGATCAACCAGCTCTGTGTCTATAGAATACGTGGATCAACCAGCTCTGTGTCTTTAGAAGACGTGGATCGACCAGCTCTGTGTCTGTAGAATATGTGGATCAACCAGCAATGTGTCTAAAGAAGAAGTTGATCAACCAGCTCTGTGTCTAAAGAATATGTGGATCAACCAGCTCTGTGTCTGTAGAAGATGTGGATCAACCCGCTCTGTGTCTGTGGAAGATGTGGATCAACCAGCTCTATGTCTATAGAATACGTGGATCAACCAGCTCTGTGTCTGTAGAAGATGTGGATCAACCAGTTCTGTGTCTATAGAAAATGTGGATCAACCAGCTCTGTGAAGATAGAAGATGTGGATCAACCAGCTCTGTGAATATAGAAGATGTGGATCAACCAGCTCTGTGTCTGTAGAAGATGTGGATCAACCAGCTCTGTGTCTAAAGAAGAAGTTGATCAACCAGCTCTGTATCTATACAATACGTGGATCAACCAGCTCTGTGTCTGTAGAAGACGTGGATCAACCAGCTCTTTGTCTGTAGAAGATGTGGATCAACCAGCTCTGTGTTTAAGAAGAAGTTGATCAACCAGCTCTGTGTCTATAGAATACGTGGATCAACCAGCAATGTGTCTGTAGAAGACGTGGATCAACCAGCTCTGTGTGTATAGGAGAAGAGGATCAACCAGCTCTGTGTCTATAGAAGATGTGGATCAACCAGCTCTGTGTCTGTAGAAGACGTGGATCGACCAGCTCTGTGTCTGTAGAAGATGTGGATCAACCATCAATGTGTCTAAAGAAGAAGTTGATCAACCAGCTCTGTGTCTAAAGAATACATGGATCAACCAGCTCTGTGTCTGTCGAAGACGTGGATCAACCCGCTCTGTGTCTGTAGAAGATGTGGGTCAACCAGCTCTATGTCTATAGAATACGTGGATCAACCAGCTCTGTGTCTATAGAAGATGTGGATCAACCAGCTCTGTGAAGATAGAAGATGTGGATCAACCAGCTCTGTGAATATAGAAGACGTGGCTCAACCAGCTCTGTGTCTGTAGAAGATGTGGATCAACCAGCTCTGTGTTTAAGAAGAAGTTGATCAACCAGCTCTGTGTCTATAGAATACGTGGATCAACCAGCTCTGTGTCTGTAGAAGACGTGGATCAACCAGCTCTGTGTCTGTAGAATATGTGGATCAACCAGCAATGTGTCTAAAGAATAAGTTGATCAACCAGCTCTGTGTCTAAAGAATATGTGGATCAACCAGCTCTGTGTCTGTAGAAGATGTGGATCAACCCGCTCTGTGTCTGTGGAAGATGTGGATCAACCAGCTCTATGTCTATAGAATACGTGGATCAACCAGCTGTGTCTGTAGAAGATGTGGATCAACCAGTTCTGTGTCTACAGAAAATGTGGATCAACCAGCTCTGTGAAGATAGAAGATGTGGATCAACCAGCTCTGTGTCTATAGAAGATGTGGATACCAGATATGTGTCTATTGAAAACATGGATCAACCAGCTCTGTGTCTACAGAATATGTGGATAAACCAGCAATGTGTCTATAGAAGATGTGGATCAACTAGCTCTGTGTCTGTACAAGACGTGGATTAACCAGCTCTGTGTCTGTAGTAGATGTGCATCAACCAGTTCTGTGTCTATTGAATACGTGGATCAACCAGCTCTGTGTCTGTATATGACGTGGATCAACCAGCTCTGTGTCTATAGAAGATGTGGATCAACCAGCTCGGTGAATATAGAAGATGTGGATAAACCAGCTCTGTGAATATAGAAGATGTGGATCAACCAGCTCTATGTCTATAGAAGACGTGGATCAAACAGATATGTGTCTACAGAACATGTGAATCAACCAGCTCTGTGCCTGTAGAAGAATTGGATCAGCTAGCTCTGTGTCTATAGAATATGTGGATAAACCGGCTCTGTGTCTATGGAGGATGTGGATCAACCAGGTTGTTTTCTATAGAAGATGTGGTTCAACCATCTCAGTGTCTGTAGAAGATGTGGATCAACCAGGTCGTTGTCTATAGAAGACATGGTTCAACTAGCTCTGTGTATGTTGAAGATGTGGATCAACCAGCTCTGTGTCTATAGAAGATGTGGATCAACCAGATCTGTGTTTATGGAAGACATGGATCAACCAGCCCTGTGTCAGTGGAAGATGTGGATCAAAAAGCACTGTGTCTATGGAAGACATGGATCAACCAGATCTGTGTCTATTGAAGTTCTGGATCAACTAGCTCTGGATCTGTAGAAGATGTGGATCAACCAGCTCTGTGTCTATTGAATACGTGGATCAACCAGCTCTGTCTAAAGAATAAATTGATCGACCAGCTCTGTGTCTATTGAATACGTGGATCAACCAGCTCAGTGTCTGTAGAAGATGTGGATCAACCAGCTCTGTGTCTGTAGAAGATGTGGATCAACCAGCTCTGTGTCTAAAGAAGAAGTTGATCAACCAGCTCTGTGTCTATAGAATACGTGGATCAACCAGCTCTGTGTCTGTAGAAGACGTGGATAAACCAGCTCTGTGTGTATAGGAGAAGAGGATCAACCAGCTCTGTGTCTATAGAAGATGTGGATCAATCAGCTATGTGTCTGTAGAAGACGTGGATCAACCAGCTCTGTGTCTGTAGAAGACGTGGATCAACCAGCTCTGTGTGTATTGGAGAAGAGGATCAACCAGCTCTGTGTCTATAGAAGACGTGGATCAACCAGCTCTGTCTAAAGAAGAAATTGATCGACCAGCTCTGTGTCTATTGAATACGTGGATCAACCAGCTCTGTGTCTAAAGAAGAAGTTGATCAACCAGCTCTGTGTCTATAGAATACGTGGATCAACCAGCTCTGTGTCTGTAGAAGACGTGGATAAACCAGCTCTGTGTGTATAGGAGAAGAGGATCAACCAGATCTGTGTCTATAGAAGATGTGGATCAACCAGCTCTGTGTCTATAGAAGACGTGGATCAACCAGCTCAGTGTCTTTAGAAGATGTGGATCAACCAGCTGTGTCTATGGAATATGTGGATCAACCAGCTCGGTGTCTATAGAAGATGTGGATCAACCAGCTCTGTGAATATAGAAGATGTGGATCAACCAGGTGTGTGAATATAGAAGATGTGAATCAACCAGTTCTGTGCCTATAGAAGATGTGGATCAACCAGCTTTGTAACTGTGGAAGATGTGGATCAACTAGGTCTGTGTCTATAGAAGACGTGGATCAAACAGCTCTGTGTGTTTGGAAGACATGGATCAACCAGCTCTGTGTCAGTGGAAGATGTGGATCAAAAAGCACTGTGTCTATGGAAGACATGGATCAACCAGATCTGTGTCTATTGAAGTTCTGGATCAACTAGCTCTGTGTCTGTAGAAGACGTGGATCAACCAGCTCTGTGTCTATTGAATACGTGGATCAACCAGCTCTGTGTCTGTAGAAGACGTGGATCAACCAGCCCTGTGTGTATAGGAGAAGAGATTCAACCAGCTCTGTGTCTATAGAAGATGTGGATCAATCAGCTCTGTGTCTGTAGAAGAGGTGGATCAACCAGCTCTGTGTCTGTAGAAGATGTGGATCAACCAGCTCTGTGTCTATAGAATACGTGGATCAACCAGCTCTGTGTCTATAAAATAAGCTATCAAACAGCTCTGTGTCAATAGAAGATGTGGATCTACCAGCTCTGTGTCTATTGAAGATGTGGATCAACCAGCTCTGTGTCTATAGAAGACGTGGATCAACCAGCTCAGTGTCTATAGAAGATGTGGATCAACCAGCTCTGTGTCTATGGAATATGTGGATCAACCAGCTCGGTGTCTATAGAAGATGTGGATCAACCAACTCTGTGAATATAGCAGATGTGGCTCAACCAGCTCTGTGAATATAGAAGACGTGGATCAACCAGTTCTGTGCCTATAGAAGATGTGGATCAACCAGCTCTGTGTCTATAGAAGATGTGGATCAACTAGCTCTGTGTCTATAAAAGAAATTATCAAACAGCTCTGTGTGAACAGAAGATTTGGATCAACCAGCTCTGTGTCTATAGAAGATGTGGATCAACCAGCTCTGTGTCTATAGAAGACGTGGATCAACCAGCTCAGTGTCTATAGAAGATGTGCATCAACCAGCTCTGTGTCTATGGAATATGTGGATCAACCAGCTCGGTGTCTATAGAAGATGTGGATCAACCAGCTCTGTGAATATAGCAGATGTGGCTCAACCAGCTCTGTGAATATAGAAGACGTGGATCAACCAGTTCTGTGCCTATAGAAGATGTGGATCAACCAGCTCTGTGTCTATAGAAGATGTGGATCAACTAGCTCTGTGTCTATAGAAGACGTGGATCAACCAGCTCAGTGTCTTTAGAAGATGTGGATCAACCAGCTCTGTGTCTATGGAATATGTGGATCAACCAGCTCGGTGTCTATAGATGATGTGGATCAACCAGCTCTGTGAATATAGAAGATGTGGATCAACCAGCTCTGTGAATATAGAAGACGTGGATCAACCAGTTCTGTGCCTATAGAAGACGTGGATCAACCAGCTCTGTGTGTTTGGAAGACATGGATCAACCAGCTCTGTGTCAGTGGAAGATGTGGATCAAAAAGCACTGTGTCTATGGAAGACATGGATCAACCAGATCTGTGTCTATTGAAGTTCTGGATCAACTAGCTCTGGATCTGTAGAAGATGTGGATCAACCAGCTCTGTGTCTATTGAATACGTGGATCAACCAGCTCTGTCTAAAGAATAAATTGATCGACCAGCTCTGTGTCTATTGAATACGTGGATCAACCAGCTCTGTGTCTGTAGAAGACGTGGATCAACCAGCTCTGTGTCTGTAGAAGATGTGGATCAACCAGCTCTGTGTCTAAAGAAGAAGTTGATCAACCAGCTCTGTGTCTATAGAATACGTGGATCAACCAGCTCTGTGTCTGTAGAAGACGTGGATAAACCATCTCTGTGTGTATAGGAGAAGAGGATCAACCAGCTCTGTGTCTATAGAAGATGTGGATCAATCAGCTATGTGTCTGTAGAAGACGTGGATCAACCAGCTCTGTGTCTGTAGAAGACGTGGATCAACCAGCTCTGTGTGTATTGGAGAAGAGGATCAACCAGCTCTGTGTCTATAGAAGACGTGGATCAACCAGCTCTGTCTAAAGAAGAAATTGATCGACCAGCTCTGTGTCTATTGAATACGTGGATCAACCAGCTCTGTGTCTGTAGAAGACGTGGATCAACCAGCTCTGTGTCTGTAGAAGATGTGGATCAACCAGCTCTGTGTCTAAAGAAGAAGTTGATCAACCAGCTCTGTGTCTATAGAATACGTGGATCAACCAGCTCTGTGTCTGTAGAAGATGTGGATAAACCAGCTCTGTGTGTATAGGAGAAGAGGATCAACCAGCTCTGTGTCTATAGAAGATGTGGATCAATCAGCTGTGTGTCTGTAGAAGACGTGGATCAACCAGCTCTGTGTCTGTAGAAGACGTGGATCAACCAGCTCTGTGTGTATTGGAGAAGAGGATCAACCAGCTCTGTGTCTATAGAAGACGTGGATCAACCAGCTCTCTGTCTATAAAAGAAATTATCAAACAGCTCTGTGTGAACAGAAGATTTGGATCAACCAGCTCTGTGTCTATAGAAGATGTGGATCAACCAGCTCTGTGTCTATAGAAGACGTGGATCAACCAGCTCAGTGTCTTTAGAAGATGTGGATCAACCAGCTGTGTCTATGGAATATGTGGATCAACCAGCTCGGTGTCTATAGAAGATGTGGATCAACCAGCTCTGTGAATATAGAAGATGTGGATCAACCAGGTGTGTGAATATAGAAGACGTGAATCAACCAGTTCTGTGCCTATAGAAGATGTGGATCAACCAGCTTTGTGACTCTGGAAGATGTGGATCATCTAGGTCTGCGTCTATAGAAGACGTGGATCAACCAGCTCTGTGTGTTTGGAAGACATGGATCAACCAGCTCTGTGTCAGTGGAAGATGTGGATCAAAAAGCACTGTGTCTATGGAAGACATGGATCAACCAGATCTGTGTCTATTGAAGTTCTGGATCAACTAGCTCTGTGTCTGTAGAAGACGTGGATCAACCAGCTCTGTGTCTATTGAATACGTGGATCAACCAGCTCTGTGTCTGTAGAAGACGTGGATCAACCAGCCCTGTGTGTATAGGAGAAGAGATTCAACCAGCTCTGTGTCTATAGAAGATGTGGATCAATCAGCTCTGTGTCTGTAGAAGAGGTGGATCAACCAGCTCTGTGTCTGTAGAAGATGTGGATCAACCAGCTCTGTGTCTATAGAATACGTGGATCAACCAGCTCTGTGTCTATAAAATAAGTTATCAAACAGCTCTGTGTCAATAGAAGATGTGGATCTACCAGCTCTGTGTCTATTGAAGATGTGGATCAACCAGCTCTGTGTCTATAGAAGACGTGGATCAACCAGCTCAGTGTCTATAGAAGATGTGGATCAACCAGCTCTGTGTCTATGGAATATGTGGATCAACCAGCTCGGTGTCTATAGAAGATGTGGATCAACCAGCTCTGTGAATATAGCAGATGTGGCTCAACCAGCTCTGTGAATATAGAAGACGTGGATCAACCAGTTCTGTGCCTATAGAAGATGTGGATCAACCAGCTCTGTGTCTATAGAAGATGTGGATCAACTAGCTCTGTGTCTATAAAATAAATTATCAAACAGCTCTGTGTGAACAGAAGATTTGGATCAACCAGCTCTGTGTCTATAGAAGATGTGGATCAACCAGCTCTGTGTCTATAGAAGACGTGGATCAACCAGCTCAGTGTCTATAGAAGATGTGGATCAACCAGCTCTGTGAATATAGCAGATGTGGCTCAACCAGCTCTGTGAATATAGAAGACGTGGATCAACCAGTTCTGTGCCTATAGAAGATGTGGATCAACCAGCTCTGTGTCTATAGAAGATGTGGATCAACTAGCTCTGTGTCTATAAAATAAATTATCAAACAGCTCTGTGTGAACAGAAGATTTGGATCAACCAGCTCTGTGTCTATAGAAGATGTGGATCAACCAGCTCTGTGTCTATAGAAGACGTGGATCAACCAGCTCAGTGTCTTTAGAAGATGTGGATCAACCAGCTCTGTGTCTATGGAATATGTGGATCAACCAGCTCGGTGTCTATAGAAGATGTGGATCAACCAGCTCTGTGAATATAGAAGATGTGGATCAACCAGCTCTGTGAATATAGAAGACGTGGATCAACCAGTTCTGTGCCTATAGAAGACGTGGATCAACCAGCTCTGTGTGTTTGGAAGACATGGATCAACCAGCTCTGTGTCAGTGGAAGATGTGGATCAAAAAGCACTGTGTCTATGGAAGACATGGATCAACCAGATCTGTGTCTATTGAAGTTCTGGATCAACTAGCTCTGGATCTGTAGAAGATGTGGATCAACCAGCTCTGTGTCTATTGAATACGTGGATCAACCAGCTCTGTCTAAAGAAGAAATTGATCGACCAGCTCTGTGTCTATTGAATACGTGGATCAACCAGCTCTGTGTCTGTAGAAGACGTGGATCAACCAGCTCTGTGTCTGTAGAAGATTTGGATCAACCAGCTCTGTGTCTAAAGAAGAAGTTGATCAACCAGCTCTGTGTCTATAGAATACGTGGATCAACCAGCTCTGTGTCTGTAGAAGACGTGGATAAACCAGCTCTGTGTGTATAGGAGAAGAGGATCAACCAGCTCTGTGTCTATAGAAGATGTGGATCAATCAGCTATGTGTCTGTAGAAGACGTGGATCAACCAGCTCTGTGTCTGTAGAAGACGTGGATCAACCAGCTCTGTGTGTATTGGAGAAGAGGATCAACCAGCTCTGTGTCTATAGAAGACGTGGATCAACCAGCTCTGTCTAAAGAAGAAATTGATCGACCAGCTCTGTGTCTATTGAATACGTGGATCAACCAGCTCTGTGTCTGTAGAAAACGTGGATCAACCAGCTCTGTGTCTGTAGAAGATGTGGATCAACCAGCTCTGTGTCTAAAGAAGAAGTTGATCAACCAGCTCTGTGTCTATAGAATACGTGGATCAACCAGCTCTGTGTCTATTGAATACGTGGATCAACCAGCTCTGTCTAAAGAAGAAATTGATCGACCAGCTCTGTGTCTATTGAATACGTGGATCAACCAGCTCTGTGTCTGTAGAAGACGTGGATCAACCAGCTCTGTGTCTGTAGAAGATGTGGATCAACCAGCTCTGTGTCTAAAGAAGAAGTTGATCAACCAGCTCTGTGTCTATAGAATACGTGGATCAACCAGCTCTGTGTCTGTAGAAGACGTGGATAAACCAGCTCTGTGTGTATAGGAGAAGAGGATCAACCAGCTCTGTGTCTATAGAAGATGTGGATCAATCAGCTATGTGTCTGTAGAAGACGTGGATCAACCAGCTCTGTGTCTGTAGAAGACGTGGATCAACCAGCTCTGTGTGTATTGGAGAAGAGGATCAACCAGCTCTGTGTCTATAGAAGACGTGGATCAACCAGCTCTGTCTAAAGAAGAAATTGATCGACCAGCTCTGTGTCTATTGAATACGTGGATCAACCAGCTCTGTGTCTGTAGAAGACGTGGATCAACCAGCTCTGTGTCTGTAGAAGATGTGGATCAACCAGCTCTGTGTCTAAAGAAGAAGTTGATCAACCAGCTCTGTGTCTATAGAATACGTGGATCAACCAGCTCTGTGTCTGTAGAAGACGTGGATAAACCAGCTCTGTGTGTATAGGAGAAGAGGATCAACCAGATCTGTGTCTATAGAAGATGTGGATCAACCAGCTCTGTGTCTATAGAAGACGTGGATCAACCAGCTCAGTGTCTTTAGAAGATGTGGATCAACCAGCTGTGTCTATGGAATATGTGGATCAACCAGCTCGGTGTCTATAGAAGATGTGGATCAACCAGCTCTGTGAATATAGAAGATGTGGATCAACCAGGTGTGTGAATATAGAAGACGTGAATCAACCAGTTCTGTGCCTATAGAAGATGTGGATCAACCAGCTTTGTAACTGTGGAAGATGTGGATCAACTAGGTCTGTGTCTATAGAAGACGTGGATCAAACAGCTCTGTGTGTTTGGAAGACATGGATCAACCAGCTCTGTGTCAGTGGAAGATGTGGATCAAAAAGCACTGTGTCTATGGAAGACATGGATCAACCAGATCTGTGTCTATTGAAGTTCTGGATCAACTAGCTCTGTGTCTGTAGAAGACGTGGATCAACCAGCTCTGTGTCTATTGAATACGTGAATCAACCAGCTCTGTGTCTGTAGAAGACGTGGATCAACCAGCCCTGTGTGTATAGGAGAAGAGATTCAACCAGCTCTGTGTCTATAGAAGATGTGGATCAATCAGCTCTGTGTCTGTAGAAGAGGTGGATCAACCAGCTCTGTGTCTGTAGAAGATGTGGATCAACCAGCTCTGTGTCTATAGAATACGTGGATCAACCAGCTCTGTGTCTATAAAATAAGTTATCAAACAGCTCTGTGTCAATTGAAGATGTGGAACTACCAGCTCTGTGTCTATTGAAGATGTGGATCAACCAGCTCTGTGTCTATAGAAGACGTGGATCAACCAGCTCAGTGTCTATAGAAGATGTGGATCAACCAGCTCTGTGTCTATGGAATATGTGGATCAACCAGCTCGGTGTCTATAGAAGATGTGGATCAACCAGCTCTGTGAATATAGCAGATGTGGCTCAACCAGCTCTGTGAATATAGAAGACGTGGATCAACCAGTTCTGTGCCTATAGAAGATGTGGATCAACCAGCTCTGTGTCTATAGAAGATGTGGATCAACTAGCTCTGTGTCTATAAAAGAAATTATCAAACAGCTCTGTGTGAACAGAAGATTTGGATCAACCAGCTCTGTGTCTATAGAAGATGTGGATCAACCAGCTCTGTGTCTATAGAAGACGTGGATCAACCAGCTCAGTGTCTATAGAAGATGTGCATCAACCAGCTCTGTGTCTATGGAATATGTGGATCAACCAGCTCGGTGTCTATAGAAGATGTGGATCAACCAGCTCTGTGAATATAGCAGATGTGGCTCAACCAGCTCTGTGAATATAGAAGACGTGGATCAACCAGTTCTGTGCCTATAGAAGATGTGGATCAACCAGCTCTGTGTCTATAGAAGATGTGGATCAACTAGCTCTGTGTCTATAGAAGACGTGGATCAACCAGCTCAGTGTCTTTAGAAGATGTGGATCAACCAGCTCTGTGTCTATGGAATATGTGGATCAACCAGCTCGGTGTCTATAGAAGATGTGGATCAACCAGCTCTGTGAATATAGAAGATGTGGATCAACCAGCTCTGTGAATATAGAAGACGTGGATCAACCAGTTCTGTGCCTATAGAAGACGTGGATCAACCAGCTCTGTGTGTTTGGAAGACATGGATCAACCAGCTCTTTGTCAGTGGAAGATGTGGATCAAAAAGCACTGTGTCTATGGAAGACATGGATCAACCAGATCTGTGTCTATTGAAGTTCTGGATCAACTAGCTCTGGATCTGTAGAAGATGTGGATCAACCAGCTCTGTGTCTATTGAATACGTGGATCAACCAGCTCTGTCTAAAGAAGAAATTGATCGACCAGCTCTGTGTCTATTGAATACGTGGATCAACCAGCTCTGTGTCTGTAGAAGACGTGGATCAACCAGCTCTGTGTCTGTAGAAGATGTGGATCAACCAGCTCTGTGTCTAAAGAAGAAGTTGATCAACCAGCTCTGTGTCTATAGAATACGTGGATCAACCAGCTCTGTGTCTGTAGAAGACGTGGATAAACCAGCTCTGTGTGTATAGGAGAAGAGGATCAACCAGCTCTGTGTCTATAGAAGATGTGGATCAATCAGCTATGTGTCTGTAGAAGACGTGGATCAACCAGCTCTGTGTCTGTAGAAGACGTGGATCAACCAGCTCTGTGTGTATTGGAGAAGAGGATCAACCAGCTCTGTGTCTATAGAAGACGTGGATCAACCAGCTGTCTAAAGAAGAAATTGATCGACCAGCTCTGTGTCTATTGAATACGTGGATCAACCAGCTCTGTGTCTGTAGAAGACGTGGATCAACCAGCTCTGTGTCTGTAGAAGATGTGGATCAACCAGCTCTGTGTCTAAAGAAGAAGTTGATCAACCAGCTCTGTGTCTATAGAATACGTGGATCAACCAGCTCTGTGTCTGTAGAAGACGTGGATAAACCAGCTCTGTGTGTATAGGAGAAGAGGATCAACCAGCTCTGTGTCTATAGAAGATGTGGATCAATCAGCTATGTGTCTGTAGAAGACGTGGATCAACCAGCTCTGTGTCTGTAGAAGACGTGGATCAACCAGCTCTGTGTGTATTGGAGAAGAGGATCAACCAGCTCTGTGTCTATAGAAGACGTGGATCAACCAGCTCTCTGTCTATAAAAGAGAATATCAAACAGCTCTGTGTGAACAGAAGATTTGGATCAACCAGCTCTGTGTCTATAGAAGATGTGGATCAACCAGCTCTGTGTCTATAGAAGACGTGGATCAACCAGCTCAGTGTCTTTAGAAGATGTGGATCAACCAGCTGTGTCTATGGAATATGTGGATCAACCAGCTCGGTGTCTATAGAAGATGTGGATCAACCAGCTCTGTGAATATAGAAGATGTGGATCAACCAGGTGTGTGAATATAGAAGACGTGAATCAACCAGTTCTGTGCCTATAGAAGATGTGGATCAACCAGCTTTGTGACTGTGGAAGATGTGGATCAACTAGGTCTGCGTCTATAGAAGACGTGGATCAACCAGCTCTGTGTGTTTGGAAGACATGGATCAACCAGCTCTGTGTCAGTGGAAGATGTGGATCAAAAAGCACTGTGTCTATGGAAGACATGGATCAACCAGATCTGTGTCTATTGAAGTTCTGGATCAACTAGCTCTGTGTCTGTAGAAGACGTGGATCAACCAGCTCTGTGTCTATTGAATACGTGGATCAACCAGCTCTGTGTCTGTAGAAGACGTGGATCAACCAGCCCTGTGTGTATAGGAGAAGAGATTCAACCAGCTCTGTGTCTATAGAAGATGTGGATCAATCAGCTCTGTGTCTGTAGAAGAGGTGGATCAACCAGCTCTGTGTCTGTAGAAGATGTGGATCAAACAGCTCTGTGTCTATAGAATACGTGGATCAACCAGCTCTGTGTCTATAAAATAAGTTATCAAACAGCTCTGTGTCAATAGAAGATGTGGATCTACCAGCTCTGTGTCTATTGAAGATGTGGATCAACCAGCTCTGTGTCTATAGAAGACGTGGATCAACCAGCTCAGTGTCTATAGAAGATGTGGCTCAACCAGCTCTGTGTCTATGGAATATGTGGATCAACCAGCTCGGTGTCTATAGAAGATGTGGATCAACCAGCTCTGTGAATATAGCAGATGTGGCTCAACCAGCTCTGTGAATATAGAAGACGTGGATCAACCAGTTCTGTGCCTATAGAAGATGTGGATCAACCAGCTCGTTGTCTATAGAAGATGTGGATCAACTAGCTCTGTGTCTATAAAATAAATTATCAAACAGCTCTGTGTGAACAGAAGATTTGGATCAACCAGCTCTGTGTCTATAGAAGATGTGGATCAACCAGCTCTGTGTCTATAGAAGACGTGGCTCAACCAGCTCAGTGTCTATAGAAGATGTGGATCAACCAGCTCTGTGAATATAGAAGACGTGGATCAACCAGTTCTGAGCCTATAGAAGATGTGGATCAACCAGCTCTGTGTCTATAGAAGATGTGGATCAACTAGCTCTGTGTCTATAAAATAAATTATCAAACAGCTCTGTGTGAACAGAAGATGTGGATCAACCAGCTCTGTGTCTATTGAATACGTGGATCAACCAGCTCTGTCTAAAGAAGACATTGATCGACCAGCTCTGTGTCTATTGAATACGTGGATCAACCAGCTCTGTGTCTGTAGAAGACGTGGATCAACCAGCTCTGTGTCTGTAGAAGATTTGGATCAACCAGCTCTGTGTCTAAAGAAGAAGTTGATCAACCAGCTCTGTGTCTATAGAATACGTGGATCAACCAGCTCTGTGTCTGTAGAAGACGTGGATAAACCAGCTCTGTGTGTATAGGAGAAGAGGATCAACCAGCTCTGTGTCTATAGAAGATGTGGATCAATCAGCTATGTGTCTGTAGAAGACGTGGATCAACCAGCTCTGTGTCTGTAGAAGACGTGGATCAACCAGCTCTGTGTGTATTGGAGAAGAGGATCAACCAGCTCTGTGTCTATAGAAGATGTGGATCAACCAGCTCTGTCTAAAGAAGAAATTGATCGACCAGCTCTGTGTCTATTGAATACGTGGATCAACCAGCTCTGTGTCTGTAGAAAACGTGGATCAACCAGCTCTGTGTCTGTAGAAGATGTGGATCAACCAGCTCTGTGTCTAAAGAAGAAGTTGATCAACCAGCTCTGTGTCTATAGAATACGTGGATCAACCAGCTCTGTGTCTATTGAATACGTGGATCAACCAGCTCTGTCTAAAGAAGAAATTGATCGACCAGCTCTGTGTCTATTGAATACGTGGATCAACCAGCTCTGTGTCTGTAGAAGACGTGGATCAACCAGCTCTGTGTCTGTAGAAGATTTGGATCAACCAGCTCTGTGTCTAAAGAAGAAGTTGATCAACCAGCTCTGTGTCTATAGAATACGTGGATCAACCAGCTCTGTGTCTGTAGAAGACGTGGATAAACCAGCTCTGTGTGTATAGGAGAAGAGGATCAACCAGCTCTGTGTCTATAGAAGATGTGGATCAATCAGCTATGTGTCTGTAGAAGACGTGGATCAACCAGCTCTGTGTCTGTAGAAGACGTGGATCAACCAGCTCTGTGTGTATTGGAGAAGAGGATCAACCAGCTCTGTGTCTATAGAAGACGTGGATCAACCAGCTCTGTCTAAAGAAGAAATTGATCGACCAGCTCTGTGTCTATTGAATACGTGGATCAACCAGCTCTGCGTCTGTAGAAAACGTGGATCAACCAGCTCTGTGTCTTTAGAAGATGTGGATCAACCAGCTCTGTGTCTAAAGAAGAAGTTGATCAACCAGCTCTGTGTCTATAGAATACGTGGATCAACCAGCTCTGTGTCTGTAGAAGACGTGGATAAACCAGCTCTGTGTGTATAGGAGAAGAGGATCAACCAGCTCTGTGTCTATAGAAGATGTGGATCAATCAGCTATGTGTCTGTAGAAGACGTGGATCAACCAGCTCTGTGTCTGTAGAAGACGTGGATCAACCAGCTCTGTGTGTATTGGAGAAGAGGATCAACCAGCTCTGTGTCTATAGAAGACGTGGATCAACCAGCTCTCTGTCTATAAAAGAAATTATCAAACAGCTCTGTGTGAACAGAAGATTTGGATCAACCAGCTCTGTGTCTATAGAAGATGTGGATCAACCAGCTCTGTGTCTATAGAAGACGTGGATCAACCAGCTCAGTGTCTTTAGAAGATGTGGATCAACCAGCTGTGTCTATGGAATATGTGGATCAACCAGCTCGGTGTCTATAGAAGATGTGGATCAACCAGCTCTGTGAATATAGAAGATGTGGATCAACCAGGTGTGTGAATATAGAAGACGTGAATCAACCAGTTCTGTGCCTATAGAAGATGTGGATCAACCAGATTTGTAACTGTGGAAGATGTGGATCAACTAGGTCTGTGTCTATAGAAGACGTCGATCAACCAGCTCTGTGTGTTTGGAAGACATGGATCAACCAGCTCTGTGTCAGTGGAAGATGTGGATCAAAAAGCACTGTGTCTATGGAAGACATGGATCAACCAGATCTGTGTCTATTGAAGTTCTGGATCAACTAGCGCTGTGTCTGTAGAAGACATGGATCAACCAGCCCTGTGTGTATAGGAGAAGAGATTCAACCAGCTCTGTGTCTATAGAAGATGTGGATCAATCAGCTCTGTGTCTGTAGAAGAGGTGGATCAACCAGCTCTGTGTCTATAGAATACGTGGATCAACCAGCTCTGTGTCTATGAAATAAGTTATCAAACAGCTCTGTGTCAATAGAAGACGTGGATCAACCAGCTCTGTGTCTATTGAATACGTGGATCAACCAGCTCTGTGTCTGTAGAAGACGTGGATCAACCAGCCCTGTGTGTATAGGAGAAGAGATTCAACCAGCTCTGTGTCTATAGAAGATGTGGATCAATCAGCTCTGTGTCTGTAGAAGAGGTGGATCAACCAGCTCTGTGTCTGTAGAAGATGTGGATCAAACAGCTCTGTGTCTATAGAATACGTGGATCAACCAGCTCTGTGTCTATAAAATAAGTTATCAAACAGCTCTGTGTCAATAGAAGATGTGGATCTACCAGCTCTGTGTCTATTGAAGATGTGGATCAACCAGCTCTGTGTCTATAGAAGACGTGGATCAACCAGCTCAGTGTCTATAGAAGATGTGGCTCAACCAGCTCTGTGTCTATGGAATATGTGGATCAACCAGCTCGGTGTCTATAGAAGATGTGGATCAACCAGCTCTGTGAATATAGCAGATGTGGCTCAACCAGCTCTGTGAATATAGAAGACGTGGATCAACCAGTTCTGTGCCTATAGAAGATGTGGATCAACCAGCTCTGTGTCTATAGAAGATGTGGATCAACTAGCTCTGTGTCTATAAAATAAATTATCAAACAGCTCTGTGTGAACAGAAGATTTGGATCAACCAGCTCTGTGTCTATAGAAGATGTGGATCAACCAGCTCTGTGTCTATAGAAGACGTGGCTCAACCAGCTCAGTGTCTATAGAAGATGTGGATCAACCAGCTCTGTGAATATAGAAGACGTGGATCAACCAGTTCTGAGCCTATAGAAGATGTGGATCAACCAGCTCTGTGTCTATAGAAGATGTGGATCAACTAGCTCTGTGTCTATAAAATAAATTATCAAACAGCTCTGTGTGAACAGAAGATTTGGATCAACCAGCTCTGTGTCTATAGAAGACGTGGATCAACCAGCTCAGTGTCTTTAGAAGATGTGGATCAACCAGCTCTGTGTCTATGGAATATGTGGATCAACCAGCTCGGTGTCTATAGAAGATGTGGATCAACCAGCTCTGTGAATATAGAAGATGTGGATCAACCAGCTCTGTGAATATAGAAGACGTGGATCAACCAGTTCTGTGCCTATAGAAGACGTGGATCAACCAGCTCTGTGTGTTTGGAAGACATGGATCAACCAGCTCTGTGTCAGTGGAAGATGTGGATCAAAAAGCACTGTGTCTATGGAAGACATGGATCAACCAGATCTGTGTCTATTGAAGTTCTGGATCAACTAGCTCTGGATCTGTAGAAGATGTGGATCAACCAGCTCTGTGTCTATTGAATACGTGGATCAACCAGCTCTGTCTAAAGAAGACATTGATCGACCAGCTCTGTGTCTATTGAATACGTGGATCAACCAGCTCTGTGTCTGTAGAAGACGTGGATCAACCAGCTCTGTGTCTGTAGAAGATTTGGATCAACCAGCTCTGTGTCTAAAGAAGAAGTTGATCAACCAGCTCTGTGTCTATAGAATACGTGGATCAACCAGCTCTGTGTCTGTAGAAGACGTGGATAAACCAGCTCTGTGTGTATAGGAGAAGAGGATCAACCAGCTCTGTGTCTATAGAAGATGTGGATCAATCAGCTATGTGTCTGTAGAAGACGTGGATCAACCAGCTCTGTGTCTGTAGAAGACGTGGATCAACCAGCTCTGTGTGTATTGGAGAAGAGGATCAACCAGCTCTGTGTCTATAGAAGATGTGGATCAACCAGCTCTGTCTAAAGAAGAAATTGATCGACCAGCTCTGTGTCTATTGAATACGTGGATCAACCAGCTCTGTGTCTGTAGAAAACGTGGATCAACCAGCTCTGTGTCTGTAGAAGATGTGGATCAACCAGCTCTGTGTCTAAAGAAGAAGTTGATCAACCAGCTCTGTGTCTATAGAATACGTGGATCAACCAGCTCTGTGTCTATTGAATACGTGGATCAACCAGCTCTGTCTAAAGAAGAAATTGATCGACCAGCTCTGTGTCTATTGAATACGTGGATCAACCAGCTCTGTGTCTGTAGAAGACGTGGATCAACCAGCTCTGTGTCTGTAGAAGATTTGGATCAACCAGCTCTGTGTCTAAAGAAGAAGTTGATCAACCAGCTCTGTGTCTATAGAATACGTGGATCAACCAGCTCTGTGTCTGTAGAAGACGTGGATAAACCAGCTCTGTGTGTATAGGAGAAGAGGATCAACCAGCTCTGTGTCTATAGAAGATGTGGATCAATCAGCTATGTGTCTGTAGAAGACGTGGATCAACCAGCTCTGTGTCTGTAGAAGACGTGGATCAACCAGCTCTGTGTGTATTGGAGAAGAGGATCAACCAGCTCTGTGTCTATAGAAGACGTGGATCAACCAGCTCTGTCTAAAGAAGAAATTGATCGACCAGCTCTGTGTCTATTGAATACGTGGATCAACCAGCTCTGCGTCTGTAGAAAACGTGGATCAACCAGCTCTGTGTCTTTAGAAGATGTGGATCAACCAGCTCTGTGTCTAAAGAAGAAGTTGATCAACCAGCTCTGTGTCTATAGAATACGTGGATCAACCAGCTCTGTGTCTGTAGAAGACGTGGATAAACCAGCTCTGTGTGTATAGGAGAAGAGGATCAACCAGCTCTGTGTCTATAGAAGATGTGGATCAATCAGCTATGTGTCTGTAGAAGACGTGGATCAACCAGCTCTGTGTCTGTAGAAGACGTGGATCAACCAGCTCTGTGTGTATTGGAGAAGAGGATCAACCAGCTCTGTGTCTATAGAAGACGTGGATCAACCAGCTCTCTGTCTATAAAAGAAATTATCAAACAGCTCTGTGTGAACAGAAGATTTGGATCAACCAGCTCTGTGTCTATAGAAGATGTGGATCAACCAGCTCTGTGTCTATAGAAGACGTGGATCAACCAGCTCAGTGTCTTTAGAAGATGTGGATCAACCAGCTGTGTCTATGGAATATGTGGATCAACCAGCTCGGTGTCTATAGAAGATGTGGATCAACCAGCTCTGTGAATATAGAAGATGTGGATCAACCAGGTGTGTGAATATAGAAGACGTGAATCAACCAGTTCTGTGCCTATAGAAGATGTGGATCAACCAGATTTGTAACTGTGGAAGATGTGGATCAACTAGGTCTGTGTCTATAGAAGACGTCGATCAACCAGCTCTGTGTGTTTGGAAGACATGGATCAACCAGCTCTGTGTCAGTGGAAGATGTGGATCAAAAAGCACTGTGTCTATGGAAGACATGGATCAACCAGATCTGTGTCTATTGAAGTTCTGGATCAACTAGCGCTGTGTCTGTAGAAGACGTGGATCAACCAGCCCTGTGTGTATAGGAGAAGAGATTCAACCAGCTCTGTGTCTATAGAAGATGTGGATCAATCAGCTCTGTGTCTGTAGAAGAGGTGGATCAACCAGCTCTGTGTCTATAGAATACGTGGATCAACCAGCTCTGTGTCTATGAAATAAGTTATCAAACAGCTCTGTGTCAATAGAAGATGTGGATCTACCAGCTCTGTGTCTATTGAAGATGTGGATCAACCAGCTCTGTGTCTATAGAAGACGTGGATCAACCAGCTCAGTGTCTATAGAAGATGTGGATCAACCAGCTCTGTGTCTATGGAATATGTGGATCAACCAGCTCGGTGTCTATAGAAGATGTGGATCAACCAGCTCTGTGAATATAGCAGATGTGGCTCAACCAGCTCTGTGAATATAGAAGACGTGGATCAACCAGTTCTGTGCCTATAGAAGATGTGGATCAACCAGCTCTGTGTGTATAGAAGATGTGGATCAACTAGCTCTGTGTCTATAAAAGAAATTATCAAACAGCTCTGTGTGAACAGAAGATTTGGATCAACCAGCTCTGTGTCTATAGAAGATGTGGATCAACCAGCTCTGTGTCTATAGAAGACGTGGATCAACCAGCTCAGTGTCTTTAGAAGATGTGGATCAACCAGCTCTCTGTCTATAAAAGAAATTATCAAACAGCTCTGTGTGAACAGAAGATTTGGATCAACCAGCTCTGTGTCTATAGAAGATGTGGATCAACCAGCTCTGTGTCTATAGAAGACGTGGATCAACCAGCTCAGTGTCTTTAGAAGATGTGGATCAACCAGCTCTCTGTGTCTATGGAATATGTGGATCAACCAGCTCGGTGTCTATAGAAGATGTGGATCAACCAGCTCTGTGAATATAGAAGATGTGGATCAACCAGGTGTGTGAATATAGAAGACATGAATCAACCAGTTCTGTGCCTATAGAAGATGTGGATCAACCAGCTTTGTGACTGTGGAAGATGTGGATCAACTAGGTCTGTGTCTATAGAAGACGTGGATCAACCAGCTCTGTGTGTTTGGAAGACATGGATCAACCAGCACTGTGTCAGTGGAAGATGTGGATCAAAAAGCACTGTGTCTATGGAAGACATGGATCAACCAGATCTGTGTCTATTGAAGTTCTGGATCAACTAGCTCTGTGTCTGTAGAAGATGTGGATCAACCAGCTCTGTGTCTATTGAATACGTGGATCAACCAGCTCTGTGTCTGTAGAAGACGTGGATCAACCAGCTCTGTGTGTATAGGAGAAGAGATTCAACCAGCTCTGTGTCTATAGAAGATGTGGATCAACCAGCTCTGTGTCTGTAGAAGATGTGGATCAACCAGCTCTGTGTCTATAGAATACGTGGATCAATCAGCTCTGTGTGTATAGGAGAAGAGGATCAACCAGCTCTCTGTCTATAAAATAAGTTATCAAACAGCTCTGTGTCAATAGAAGATGTGGATCTACCAGCTCTGTGTCTATTGAAGATGTGGATAAACCAGCTCTGTGTCTATAGAAGACGTGGATCAACCAGCTCAGTGTCTATAGAAGATGTGGATCAGCCAGCTCTCTGTCTATAAAAGAAATGATCAAACAGCTCTGTGTGAACAGAAGATTTGGATCAACCAGCTCTGTGTCTATAGAAGATGTGGATCAACCAGCTCTGTGTCTATAGAAGACGTGGATCAACCAGCTCAGTGTCTTTAGAAGATGTGGATCAACCAGCTCTGTGTCTATGGAATATGTGGATCAACCAGCTCGGTGTCTATAGAAGATGTGGATCAACCAGCTCTGTGAATATAGAAGATGTGGATCAACCAGCTCTGTGAATATAGAAGACGTGGATCAACCAGTTCTGTGCCTATAGAAGACGTGGATCAACCAGCTCTGTGTCTGTAGAAGACGTGGATCAACCAGCTCTGTGTCTGTAGAAGATGTGGATCAACCAGCTCTGTGTCTAAAGAAGAAGTTGATCAACCAGCTCTGTGTCTATAAAATACGTGGATCAACCAGCTCTGTGTCTGTAGAAGACGTGGATAAACCAGCTCTGTGTGTATTGGAGAAGAGGATCAACCAGCTCTGTGTCTATAGAAGACGTGGATCAACCAGCTCTCTGTCTATAAAAGAAATTATCAAACAGCTCTGTGTGAACAGAAGATTTGGATCAACCAGCTCTGTGTCTATAGAAGATGTGGATCAACCAGCTCTGTGTCTATAGAAGACGTGGATCAACCAGCTCAGTGTCTTTAGAAGATGTGGATCAACCAGCTCTGTGTCTATGGAATATGTGGATCAACCAGCTCGGTGTCTATAGAAGATGTGGATCAACCAGCTCTGTGAATATAGAAGATGTGGATCAACCAGGTGTGTGAATATAGAAGACATGAATCAACCAGTTCTGTGCCTATAGAAGATGTGGATCAACCAGCTTTGTGACTGTGGAAGATGTGGATCAACTAGGTCTGTGTCTATAGAAGACGTGGATCAACCAGCTCTGTGTGTTTGGAAGACATGGATCAACCAGCACTGTGTCAGTGGAAGATGTGGATCAAAAAGCACTGTGTCTATGGAAGACATGGATCAACCAGATCTGTGTCTATTGAAGTTCTGGATCAACTAGCTCTGTGTCTGTAGAAGATGTGGATCAACCAGCTCTGTGTCTATTGAATACGTGGATCAACCAGCTCTGTGTCTGTAGAAGACGTGGATAAACCAGCTCTGTGTGTATAGGAGAAGACATTCAACCAGCTCTGTGTCTATAGAAGATGTGGATCAATCAGCTCTGTGTCTGTAGAAGACGTGGATCAACCAGCTCTGTGTCTGTAGAAGATGTGGATCAACCAGCTCTGTGTCTATAGAATACGTGGATCAACCAGCTCTGTGTGTATAGGAGAAGAGGATCAACCAGCACTCTGTCTATAAAATAAGTTATCAAACAGCTCTGTGTCTATAGAAGACGTGGATCAACCAGCTCAGTGTCTATAGAAGATGTGGATCAGCCAGCTCTGTGTCTATGGAATATGTGGATCAACCAGCTCGGTGTCTATAGAAGATGTGGATCAACCAGCTCTGTGAATATAGCAGATGTGGCTCAACCAGCTCTGTGAATATAGAAGACGTGGATCAACCAGTTCTGTGCCTATAGAAGAAGTTGATCAACCAGCTCTGTGTCTATAGAATACGTGGATCAACCAGCTCTGTGTCTGTAGAAGACGTGGATAAACCAGCTCTGTGTGTATAGGAGAAGAGGATCAACCAGCTCTGTGTCTATAGAAGATGTGGATCAATCAGCTATGTGTCTGTAGAAGACGTGGATCAACCAGCTCTGTGTCTGTAGAAGACGTGGATCAACCAGCTCTGTGTGTATTGGAGAAGAGGATCAACCAGCTCTGTGTCTATAGAAGACGTGGATCAACCAGCTCTCTGTCTATAAAAGAAATTATCAAACAGCTCTGTGTGAACAGAAGATTTGGATCAACCAGCTCTGTGTCTATAGAAGATGTGGATCAACCAGCTCTGTGAATATAGAAGATGTGGATCAACCAGGTGTGTGAATATAGAAGACGTGAATCAACCAGTTCTGTGCCTATAGAAGATGTGGATCAACCAGATTTGTAACTGTGGAAGATGTGGATCAACTAGGTCTGTGTCTATAGAAGACGTCGATCAACCAGCTCTGTGTGTTTGGAAGACATGGATCAACCAGCTCTGTGTCAGTGGAAGATGTGGATCAAAAAGCACTGTGTCTATGGAAGACATGGATCAACCAGATCTGTGTCTATTGAAGTTCTGGATCAACTAGCGCTGTGTCTGTAGAAGACGTGGATCAACCAGCCCTGTGTGTATAGGAGAAGAGATTCAACCAGCTCTGTGTCTATAGAAGATGTGGATCAATCAGCTCTGTGTCTGTAGAAGAGGTGGATCAACCAGCTCTGTGTCTATAGAATACGTGGATCAACCAGCTCTGTGTCTATGAAATAAGTTATCAAACAGCTCTGTGTCAATAGAAGATGTGGATCTACCAGCTCTGTGTCTATTGAAGATGTGGATCAACCAGCTCTGTGTCTATAGAAGACGTGGATCAACCAGCTCAGTGTCTATAGAAGATGTGGATCAACCAGCTCTGTGTCTATGGAATATGTGGATCAACCAGCTCGGTGTCTATAGAAGATGTGGATCAACCAGCTCTGTGAATATAGCAGATGTGGCTCAACCAGCTCTGTGAATATAGAAGACGTGGATCAACCAGTTCTGTGCCTATAGAAGATGTGGATCAACCAGCTCTGTGTGTATAGAAGATGTGGATCAACTAGCTCTGTGTCTATAAAAGAAATTATCAAACAGCTCTGTGTGAACAGAAGATTTGGATCAACCAGCTCTGTGTCTATAGAAGATGTGGATCAACCAGCTCTGTGTCTATAGAAGACGTGGATCAACCAGCTCAGTGACTATAGAAGATGTGGATCAACCAGCTCTGTGTCTATGGAATATGTGGATCAACCAGCTCGGTGTCTATAGAAGATGTGGATCAACCAGCTCTGTGAATATAGCAGATGTGGCTCAACCAGCTCTGTGAATATAGAAGACGTGGATCAACCAGTTCTGTGCCTATAAAAGAAATTATCAAACAGCTCTGTGTGAACAGAAGATTTGGATCAACCAGCTCTGTGTCTATAGAAGATGTGGATCAACCAGCTCTGTGTCTATAGAAGACGTGGATCAACCAGCTCAGTGTCTTTAGAAGATGTGGATCAACCAGCTCTCTGTCTATAAAAGAAATTATCAAACAGCTCTGTGTGAACAGAAGATTTGGATCAACCAGCTCTGTGTCTATAGAAGATGTGGATCAACCAGCTCTGTGTCTATAGAAGACGTGGATCAACCAGCTCAGTGTCTTTAGAAGATGTGGATCAACCAGCTCTCTGTGTCTATGGAATATGTGGATCAACCAGCTCGGTGTCTATAGAAGATGTGGATCAACCAGCTCTGTGAATATAGAAGATGTGGATCAACCAGGTGTGTGAATATAGAAGACATGAATCAACCAGTTCTGTGCCTATAGAAGATGTGGATCAACCAGCTTTGTGACTGTGGAAGATGTGGATCAACTAGGTCTGTGTCTATAGAAGACGTGGATCAACCAGCTCTGTGTGTTTGGAAGACATGGATCAAGCAGCTCTGTGTCAGTGGAAGATGTGGATCAAAAAGCACTGTGTCTATGGAAGACATGGATCAACCAGATCTGTGTCTATTGAAGTTCTGGATCAACTAGCTCTGTGTCTGTAGAAGATGTGGATCAACCAGCTCTGTGTCTATTGAATACGTGGATCAACCAGCTCTGTGTCTGTAGAAGACGTGGATCAACCAGCTCTGTGTGTATAGGAGAAGAGATTCAACCAGCTCTGTGTCTATAGAAGATGTGGATCAACCAGCTCTGTGTCTGTAGAAGATGTGGATCAACCAGCTCTGTGTCTATAGAATACGTGGATCAATCAGCTCTGTGTGTATAGGAGAAGAGGATCAACCAGCTCTCTGTCTATAAAATAAGTTATCAAACAGCTCTGTGTCAATAGAAGATGTGGATCTACCAGCTCTGTGTCTATTGAAGATGTGGATAAACCAGCTCTGTGTCTATAGAAGACGTGGATCAACCAGCTCAGTGTCTATAGAAGATGTGGATCAGCCAGCTCTCTGTCTATAAAAGAAATGATCAAACAGCTCTGTGTGAACAGAAGATTTGGATCAACCAGCTCTGTGTCTATAGAAGATGTGGATCAACCAGCTCTGTGTCTATAGAAGACGTGGATCAACCAGCTCAGTGTCTTTAGAAGATGTGGATCAACCAGCTCTGTGTCTATGGAATATGTGGATCAACCAGCTCGGTGTCTATAGAAGATGTGGATCAACCAGCTCTGTGAATATAGAAGATGTGGATCAACCAGCTCTGTGAATATAGAAGACGTGGATCAACCAGTTCTGTGCCTATAGAAGACGTGGATCAACCAGCTCTGTGTCTGTAGAAGACGTGGATCAACCAGCTCTGTGTCTGTAGAAGATGTGGATCAACCAGCTCTGTGTCTAAAGAAGAAGTTGATCAACCAGCTCTGTGTCTATAAAATACGTGGATCAACCAGCTCTGTGTCTGTAGAAGACGTGGATAAACCAGCTCTGTGTGTATTGGAGAAGAGGATCAACCAGCTCTGTGTCTATAGAAGACGTGGATCAACCAGCTCTCTGTCTATAAAAGAAATTATCAAACAGCTCTGTGTGAACAGAAGATTTGGATCAACCAGCTCTGTGTCTATAGAAGATGTGGATCAACCAGCTCTGTGTCTATAGAAGACGTGGATCAACCAGCTCAGTGTCTTTAGAAGATGTGGATCAACCAGCTCTGTGTCTATGGAATATGTGGATCAACCAGCTCGGTGTCTATAGAAGATGTGGATCAACCAGCTCTGTGAATATAGAAGATGTGGATCAACCAGGTGTGTGAATATAGAAGACATGAATCAACCAGTTCTGTGCCTATAGAAGATGTGGATCAACCAGCTTTGTGACTGTGGAAGATGTGGATCAACTAGGTCTGTGTCTATAGAAGACGTGGATCAACCAGCTCTGTGTGTTTGGAAGACATGGATCAACCAGCACTGTGTCAGTGGAAGATGTGGATCAAAAAGCACTGTGTCTATGGAAGACATGGATCAACCAGATCTGTGTCTATTGAAGTTCTGGATCAACTAGCTCTGTGTCTGTAGAAGATGTGGATCAACCAGCTCTGTGTCTATTGAATACGTGGATCAACCAGCTCTGTGTCTGTAGAAGACGTGGATAAACCAGCTCTGTGTGTATAGGAGAAGACATTCAACCAGCTCTGTGTCTATAGAAGATGTGGATCAATCAGCTCTGTGTCTGTAGAAGACGTGGATCAACCAGCTCTGTGTCTGTAGAAGATGTGGATCAACCAGCTCTGTGTCTATAGAATACGTGGATCAACCAGCTCTGTGTGTATAGGAGAAGAGGATCAACCAGCACTCTGTCTATAAAATAAGTTATCAAACAGCTCTGTGTCTATAGAAGACGTGGATCAACCAGCTCAGTGTCTATAGAAGATGTGGATCAGCCAGCTCTGTGTCTATGGAATATGTGGATCAACCAGCTCGGTGTCTATAGAAGATGTGGATCAACCAGCTCTGTGAATATAGCAGATGTGGCTCAACCAGCTCTGTGAATATAGAAGACGTGGATCAACCAGTTCTGTGCCTATAGAAGAAGTTGATCAACCAGCTCTGTGTCTATAGAATACGTGGATCAACCAGCTCTGTGTCTGTAGAAGACGTGGATAAACCAGCTCTGTGTGTATAGGAGAAGAGGATCAACCAGCTCTGTGTCTATAGAAGATGTGGATCAATCAGCTATGTGTCTGTAGAAGACGTGGATCAACCAGCTCTGTGTCTGTAGAAGACGTGGATCAACCAGCTCTGTGTGTATTGGAGAAGAGGATCAACCAGCTCTGTGTCTATAGAAGACGTGGATCAACCAGCTCTCTGTCTATAAAAGAAATTATCAAACAGCTCTGTGTGAACAGAAGATTTGGATCAACCAGCTCTGTGTCTATAGAAGATGTGGATCAACCAGCTCTGTGTCTATAGAAGACGTGGATCAACCAGCTCAGTGTCTTTAGAAGATGTGGATCAACCAGCTCTGTGTCTATGGAATATGTGGATCAACCAGCTCGGTGTCTATAGAAGATGTGGATCAACCAGCTCTGTGAATATAGAAGATGTGGATCAACCAGGTGTGTGAATATAGAAGACATGAATCAACCAGTTCTGTGCCTATAGAAGATGTGGATCAACCAGCTTTGTGACTGTGGAAGATGTGGATCAACTAGGTCTGTGTCTATAGAAGACGTGGATCAACCAGCTCTGTGTGTTTGGAAGACATGGATCAACCAGCTCTGTGTCAGTGGAAGATGTGGATCAAAAAGCACTGTGTCTATGGAAGACATGGATCAACCAGATCTGTGTCTATTGAAGTTCTGGATCAACTAGCTCTGTGTCTGTAGAAGATGTGGATCAACCAGCTCTGTGTCTATTGAATACGTGGATCAACCAGCTCTGTGTCTGTAGAAGACGTGGATAAACCAGCTCTGTGTGTATAGGAGAAGAGATTCAACCAGCTCTGTGTCTATAGAAGATGTGGATCAATCAGCTCTGTGTCTGTAGAAGACGTGGATCAACCAGCTCTGTGTCTGTAGAAGATGTGGATCAACCAGCTCTGTGTCTATAGAATACGTGGATCAACCAGCTCTGTGTGTATAGGAGAAGAGGATCAACCAGCTCTCTGTCTATAAAATAAGTTATCAAACAGCTCTGTGTCTATAGAAGACGTGGATCAACCGGCTCAGTGTCTATAGAAGATGTGGATCAGCCAGCTCTGTGTCTATGGAATATGTGGATCAACCAGCTCGGTGTCTATAGAAGATGTGGATCAACCAGCTCTGTGAATATAGCAGATGTGGCTCAACCAGCTCTGTGAATATAGAAGACGTGGATCAACCAGTTCTGTGCCTATAGATGATGTGGATCAACCAGCTCTGTGTCTATAGAAGATGTGGATCAACTAGCTCTGTGTCTATAGAAGATGTGGATCAACCAACTCTGTGTGTTTGGAAGACATGGATCAACGAGGTCTGTGTCAGTGGATGACGTGGATCAACCAGCTCTGTGTCATTAGAAGAGGTGGATCAACCAGCTCTGTGTCTGTAGAAGATGTGGATCAACCAGCTCTGTGTCTATAGATTACGTGGATCAACCAGCTCTGTGTCTGTAGAAGACGTGGATCAACCAGCTCTCAGTCTATAAAAGAAGTTATCCAACAGCTCTGTGTCAATAGAAGATGTGGATCTACCAGCTCTGTTTCTATTGAAGATGTGGATCAACCAGCTCTGTGTCTATAGAAGACGTGGATCAACCAGCTCAGTGTCTATAGAAGATGTGGATCAACCAGCTCTGTGTCTATGGAATATGTGGATCAACTAGCTCGGTGACTATAGAAGTTCTGGATCAACTAGCTCTGTGTCTATAGAAGATGTGGATCAACCAGCTCTGTGTCTATAGAATACGTGGATCAACCAGCTCTGTGTCTGTAGAAGACGTGGATCAACCAGCTCTCAGTCTATAAAATAAGTTATCCAACAGCTCTGTGTCAATAGAAGATGTGGATCAACCAGCTCTGTGTCTATAGAAGATGTGGATCAACCAGCTCTGTGTCTATGGAATATGTGGATCAACTAGCTCGGTGTCTATAGAAGATGTGGATCAACCAGCTCTGTGAATATAGAAGATGTGGATCAACCAGCTCTGTGAATATAGAAGACGTGGATCAACCAGTTCTGTGCCTATAGAAGATGTGGATCAACCAGCTCTGTGTCTATAGAAGATGTGGATCAACTAGCTCTGTGTCTATAGAAGACGTGGATCAACCAGCTCTGTGTGTTTGGAAGACATGGATCAACCAGATCTGTGTCTATAAAAGTTCTGGATCATCTAGCTCTGTGTCTGTAGAAGATGTGGAATAAACAGATCTGTGTCAAAAGAATAAGTTTATCAACAAGATCTGTGTCTATAGAAGATGTGGATCAACCAGCTCAGTGTCTATGGAAGATCTGGATAAACCAGTTCAGTGTCTATGGAAGATCTGGATAAACCAGCTCTTTGTCTATAAAAGACGTGGATCAACCAGCTCTGTGTCAGTAGATCTGGATAAGCTAGCTCTGTGTCTGTAGTATATGTGAATAAACCAGCTCTGTGTCTATGGAGGATGTGGATCAACCAGGTCTTTGTCTATAGAAGACAATAATCAACCAGCTCTGTGTCTGTAGAAGATGTGGATCAACCTGCTCTGTATCAGTGGAAGATGTGGATCAACCAGCACTGTGTCTATGGAAGACATGGATCAACCAGCTCTGTGTCTATAGAAGACGTGGATCAACCGGCATTCTGTCTATAGAAGAAGTGATCAACCAGCTCTGTGTCCGTAGAAGATGTGAATCAACCAGCTCTGTGTCTGTAGAAGATGTGGATCAACCAGCTCTGTGTCTATGGACAACGTGGATCATCCAGCTCTGTCTCTATGGAAGATGTGGATCACCCAGCTCTGTGTCTGTAGAAGATGTGGATCAACAAGCTCTGTGCTGGGAGTGGATCACAGCCGGCATAGCGTGGATCAACCAGCTCTGTGTCTCTAGAAGACGTGGATCAACCAGCTCTGTGTATATACAATACGTGGATCAACCAGCTCTGTGTCTCTAGAAGACGTGGATCAACCAGCTCTGTGTCTGTAGAAGATGTGGATCAACCAGCTCTGTGTCTGTAGAAGATGTGGATCAACCAGCTCTGTGTCTATAGAAGATGTGGATCAACTAGCTCTGTGTCTATATATTATGTGGATCAACCAGCTCTGTGCCTGTAGAATATGTGAATAAACCAGCTCTGTGTCTATGGTGGATGTGGATAAACCAGGTCTTTGTCGATAGAAGTTGTGAATCAACCAGCTCTGTGTCTGTAGAAGATTTGGATCAACCAACTCTGTGTCTTTGGAAGATTTGGATCAACCAGCTCTGTGTCTGTGGAAGACGTGGATCAATGAGTTCTGTGTCTATAAAAGATGTGGATCAACCAGCTCTGTGTCTAAAGAAGAAGTTGATCAACCAGCTCTGTGTCTATACAATACGTGGATCAACCAGCTCTGTGTCTGTAGAAGACATGGATTACCCAGCTCTGTGTCTGTAGAAGATGTGGATCAACCAGCTCTGTGTCTGTAGAAGATGTGGATCAACCAGCTCTGTGTCTAAAGAAGAAGTTGATCAACCAGCTCTGTGTCTATACAATACGTGGATCAACCAGCTATGTGTCTGTAGAAGACGTGGATCAACCAGCTCTGTGTCTGTAGAAGATGTGGATCAACCAGCCCTGTGTTTAAGAAGAAGTTGATCAACCAGCTCTGTGTCTATAGAATACGTGGATCAACCAGCTCTGTGTCTGTAGAGGACGTGGATAAACCAGCTCTGTGTGTGTAGAAGACGTGGATCAACCAGCTCTGTGTCTATAGAAGAAGTTGTTCAACCAGCTCTGTGACTGGAGAATACGTGGATCAACCAGCTCTGTGACTGTGGAACATGTGGATCAACCAGCTCTGTGTCTATAGAAGACGTGGATCAACCGGCTCTCTGTCTATTGAAGAAGTGATCAACCACCTCTGTGTCTATAGAAGATGTGGATCAACCAGCTCTGTGTCTATAGAAGACGTTGATCATCCAGCTCTGTGTCTAAAGAAGAAGTTGATCAACCAGCTCTGTGTCTATAGAATACGTTGATCAACCAGCTCTGTGTCTGTAGAAGATCTGGATCAGCTAGCTCTGTGTCTATATATTATGTGGATCAACCAGCTCTGTGCCTGTAGAATATGTGAATAAACCAGCTCTGTGTCTATGGTGGATGTGGATCAACCATGTCTCTGTCCATAGAAGATGTGAATCAACCAGCTCTGTGTCTGTAGAAGATTTGGATCAACCAGCTCTGTGTCTGTGGAAGACATGGATCAACCTGCTCTGTGTCAATAGAAGATGTGTATATTCCCAGCTCTGTGTCTATAGAAGATTTGGATCAAGCAGCACTCTGTCTATAGAAAATGTGGTTCAACCAGCTCTATGTCTTTAGAAGATGTGGATCAACCAGCTCTGTGTCTATGGAAGATTTGGATCAACCAGCTCTGTGTCTATAGAAGACGTGGATCAACCAGCTCTGTGTCTATGGAAGACATGGATCAACCACATCTGTGTCTATGGAAGACATGGATCAACCTGCTCTGTATCAGTGGAAGATGTGGATCAACCAGCACTGTGTCTATGGAAGACATGGATCAACCAGCTCTGTGTCTATAGAAGACGTGGATCAACCGGCATTCTGTCTATAGAAGAAGTGATCAACCAGCTCTGTGTCCGTAGAAGATGTGAATCAACCAGCTCTGTGTCTGTAGAAGATGTGGATCAACCAGCTCTGTGTCTATGGACAACGTGGATCATCCAGCTCTGTCTCTATGGAAGATGTGGATCACCCAGCTCTGTGTCTGTAGAAGATGTGGATCAACAAGCTCTGTGTCTTTAGAGGATGTGGATCAATCAGCTCTGTGTCTATAAAAGATGTGGATCAACCAGCTCTGTGTCTAAAGAAGAAGTTGATCAACCAGCTCTGTGTATATACAATACGTGGATCAACCAGCTCTGTGTCTCTAGAAGACGTGGATCAACCAGCTCTGTGTCTGTAGAAGATGTGGATCAACCAGCTCTGTGTCTGTAGAAGATGTGGATCAACCAGCTCTGTGTCTATAGAAGATGTGGATCAACTAGCTCTGTGTCTATATATTATGTGGATCAACCAGCTCTGTGCCTGTAGAATATGTGAATAAACCAGCTCTGTGTCTATGGTGGATGTGGATAAACCAGGTCTTTGTCGATAGAAGTTGTGAATCAACCAGCTCTGTGTCTGTAGAAGATTTGGATCAACCAACTCTGTGTCTTTGGAAGATTTGGATCAACCAGCTCTGTGTCTGTGGAAGACGTGGATCAACGAGTTCTGTGTCTATAAAAGATGTGGATCAACCAGCTCTGTGTCTAAAGAAGAAGTTGATCAACCAGCTCTGTGTCTATACAATACGTGGATCAACCAGCTCTGTGTCTGTAGAAGACATGGATTACCCAGTTCTGTGTCTGTAGAAGATGTGGATCAACCAGCTCTGTGTCTGTAGAAGATTTGGATCAACCAACTCTGTGTCTTTGGAAGATTTGGATCAACCAGCTCTGTGTCTGTGGAAGACGTGGATCAACGAGTTCTGTGTCTATAAAAGATGTGGATCAACCAGCTCTGTGTCTAAAGAAGAAGTTGATCAACCAGCTCTGTGTCTATACAATACGTGGATCAACCAGCTCTGTGTCTGTAGAAGACATGGATTACCCAGTTCTGTGTCTGTAGAAGATGTGGATCAACCAGCTCTGTGTCTGTAGAAGATGTGGATCAACCAGCTCTGTGTCTAAAGAAGAAGTTGATCAAGCAGCTCTGTGTCTATACAATACGTGGATCAACCAGCTCTGTGTCTCTAGAAGACGTGGATCAACCAGCTCTGTGTCTGTAGAAGATGTGGATCAACCAGCTCTGTGTCTGTAGAAGATGTGGATCAACCAGCTCTGTGTCTATAGAAGATGTGGATCAACTAGCTCTGTGTCTATATATTATGTGGATCAACCAGCTCTGTGCCTGTAGAATATGTGAATAAACCAGCTCTGTGTCTATGGTGGATGTGGATAAACCAGGTCTTTGTCGATAGAAGTTGTGAATCAACCAGCTCTGTGTCTGTAGAAGATTTGGATCAACCAACTCTGTGTCTTTGGAAGATTTGGATCAACCAGCTCTGTGTCTGTGGAAGACGTGGATCAACGAGTTCTGTGTCTATAAAAGATGTGGATCAACCAGCTCTGTGTCTAAAGAAGAAGTTGATCAACCAGCTCTGTGTCTATACAATACGTGGATCAACCAGCTCTGTGTCTGTAGAAGACATGGATTACCCAGTTCTGTGTCTGTAGAAGATGTGGATCAACCAGCTCTGTGTCTGTAGAAGATGTGGATCAACCAGCTCTGTGTCTAAAGAAGAAGTTGATCAAGCAGCTCTGTGTCTATACAATACGTGGATCAACCAGCTCTGTGTCTGTAGAAGACGTGGATCAACCAGCTCTGTGTCTGTAGAAGATGTGGATCAACCAGCCCTGTGTTTAAGAAGAAGTTGATCAACCAGCTCTGTGTCTATAGAATACGTGGATCAACCAGCTCTGTGTCTGTAGAAGACATGGATCAACCAGCTCTGTGTCTGTAGAAGACGTGGATCGACCAGCTCCTTGTCTGTAGAAGATGTGGATCAACCAGCAATGTGTCTAAAGAAGAAGTTGATCAACCAGCTCTGTGTCTAAAGAATACATGGATCAACCAGCTCTGTGTCTGTCGAAGACGTGGATAGACCCGCTCTGTGTCTGTAGAAGATGTGGGTCAACCAGCTCTATGTCTATAGAATACGTGGATCAACCAGCTCTGTGTCTATAGAAGATGTGGATCAACCAGCTCTGTGAAGATAGAAGATGTGGATCAACCAGCTCTGTGAATATAGAAGATGTGGCTCAACCAGCTCTGTGTCTGTAGAAGATGTGGATCAACCAGCTCTGTGTTTAAGAAGAAGTTGATCAACCAGCTCTGTGTCTATAGAATACGTGGATCAACCAGCTCTGTGTCTGTAGAAGACGTGGATCAACCAGCTCTGTGTGTATAGGAGAAGAGGATCAACCAGCTCTGTGTCTATAGAAGATGTGGATCAACCAGCTCTGTGTCTTTAGAAGACGTGGATCGACCAGCTCTGTGTCTGTAGAATATGTGGATCAACCAGCAATGTGTCTAAAGAAGAAGTTGATCAACCAGCTCTGTGTCTAAAGAATATGTGGATCAACCAGCTCTGTGTCTGTAGAAGACGTGGATCAACCCGCTCTGTGTCTGTGGAAGATGTGGATCAACCAGCTCTATGTCTATAGAATACGTGGATCAACCAGCTCTGTGTCTGTAGAAGACGTGGATCAACCAGTTCTGTGTCTATAGAAAATGTGGATCAACCAGCTCTGTGAAGATAGAGGATGTGGATCAACCAGCTCTGTGAATATAGAAGATGTGGATACCAGATATGTGTCTATTGAAAACATGGATCAACCAGCTCTGTGTCTACAGAATATGTGGATAAACCAGCAATGTGTCTATAGAAGATGTGGATCAACAAGCTCTGTGTCTATAGATGAAGTGGATCAACCAGCTCTGTGTGTATAGGAGAAGAGGATCAACAAGGTCTGTGTCTATAGAAGATGTGGATCAACTAGCTCTGTGTCTGTACAAGACGTGGATTAACCAGCTCTGTGTCTGTAGAAGATGTGCATCAACCAGTTCTGTGTCTATTGAATACGTGGATCAACCAGCTCTGTGTCTGTATATGACGTGGATCAACCAGCTCTTTGTCTATAGAAGATGTGGATCAACCAGCTCGGTGAATATAGAGGATGTGGATAAACCAGCTCTGTGAATATAGAAGATGTGGATCAACCAGCTCTATGTCTATAGAAGACGTGGATCAAACAGATATGTGTCTACAGAACATGTGAATCAAGCAGCTCTGTGCCTGTAGAAGAATTGGATCAGCTAGCTCTGTGTCTATAGAATATGTGGATAAACCGGCTCTGTGTCTATGGAGGATGTGGATCAACCAGGTCGTTTTCTATAGAAGATATGGTTCAACCAGCTCAGTGTCTGTAGAAGATGTGGATCAACCAGGTCGTTGTCTATAGAAGACATGGTTCAACTAGCTCTGTGTATGTTGAAGATGTGGATCAACCAGCTCTGTGTCTATAGAAGATGTGGATCAACCAGATCTGTGTTTATGGAAGACATGGATCAACCAGCCCTGTGTCAGTGGAAGATGTGGATAAAAAAGCACTGTGTCTATGGAAGACCTGGATCAACTAGCGCTGTGTCTATAAACGTTCTGGATCAACTTGCTCTGTGTCTATAGAACATGTGGATCAACCAGCTTTGTGTCTACAAAAGATGTGTATCAACTAGCTCTGTGTCTGTAGAAGACGTGGATCAACCAGCTCTGTGTCTGTATAAGATGTGGATCAACCAGCTCTGTGTCTAAAGAAGAAGTTGATCAACCAGCTCTTTGTCTATAGAATACGTGGATCAACCAGCTCTGTGTCTGTAGAAGACGTGGATCAACCAGCTCTGTGTCTGTAGAAGATGTGGATCAACCAGCTCTGTGTCTAATAAGAAGTTGATCAACCAGCTCTGTGTCTATAGAATACGTGGATCAACCAGCTCTGTGTCTGTAGAATATGTGGATCAACCAGCTCTGTGTCTGTAGAAGATGTGGATCAACCAGCTCTGTGTCTAAAGAAGAAGTTGATCAACCAGCTCTTTGTCTATAAAAATTGTGGATCAAACAGCTCTGTGTCTGTAGAAGACGTGGATCAACCAGCTCTGTGTCTGTAGAAGATGTGGATCAACCAGCTCTGTGTGTAATAAGAAGTTGATCAACCAGCTCTGTGTCTATAGAATACGTGGATCAACCAGCTCTGTGTCTGTACAAGACGTGGATCAACCAGCTCTGTTTGTATAGGAGAATAGGATCAACCAGCTTTGTGTCTATAGAAGATGTGGATCAATCAGCTCTGTGTCTGTAGAAGATGTGGATCAACCAGCTCTGTGTCTATGGAATATGTGGCTCAACCAGCTCGGTGTCTATAGAAGATGTGGATCAACCAGCTCTGTGAATATAGAAGATGTGGATCAACCAGCTCTGTGAATATAGAAGACGTGGATCAACCAGTTCTGTGCCTATAGAAGACGTGGATCAACCAGCTCTGTGTGTTTGGAAGACATGGATCAACCAGCTGTGTGTCAGTGGAAGATGTGGATCAAAAAGCACTGTGTCTATGGAAGACATGGATCAACCAGATCTGTGTCTATTGAAGTTCTGGATCAACTAGCTCTGGATCTGTAGAAGATGTGGAACAACCAGCTCTGTGTCTATTGAATACGTGGATCAACCAACTCTGTGTCTGTAGAAGACGTGGATCAACCAGCTCTGTGTCTGTAGAAGATGTGGATCAACCAGCTCTGTGTCTAAAGAAGAAGTTGATCAACCAGCTCTGTGTCTGTAGAAGACGTGGATCAACCAGCTCTGTGTCTGTAGAAGACGTGGATAAACCAGCTCTGTGTGGATAAACCGGCTCTGTGTCTATGGAGGATGTGGATCAACCAGGTCGTTTTCTATAGAAGATATGGTTCAACCAGCTCAGTGTCTGTAGAAGATGTGGATCAACCAGGTCGTTGTCTATAGAAGACATGGTTCAACTAGCTCTGTGTATGTTGAAGATGTGGATCAACCAGCTCTGTGTCTATAGAAGATGTGGATCAACCAGATCTGTGTTTATGGAAGACATGGATCAACCAGCCCTGTGTCAGTGGAAGATGTGGATAAAAAAGCACTGTGTCTATGGAAGACCTGGATCAACTAGCGCTGTGTCTATAAACGTTCTGGATCAACTTGCTCTGTGTCTATAGAACATGTGGATCAACCAGCTTTGTGTCTACAAAAGATGTGTATCAACTAGCTCTGTGTCTGTAGAAGACGTGGATCAACCAGCTCTGTGTCTGTATAAGATGTGGATCAACCAGCTCTGTGTCTAAAGAAGAAGTTGATCAACCAGCTCTTTGTCTATAGAATACGTGGATCAACCAGCTCTGTGTCTGTAGAAGACGTGGATCAACCAGCTCTGTGTCTGTAGAAGATGTGGATCAACCAGCTCTGTGTCTAATAAGAAGTTGATCAACCAGCTCTGTGTCTATAGAATACGTGGATCAACCAGCTCTGTGTCTGTAGAATATGTGGATCAACCAGCTCTGTGTCTGTAGAAGATGTGGATCAACCAGCTCTGTGTCTAAAGAAGAAGTTGATCAACCAGCTCTTTGTCTATAAAAATTGTGGATCAAACAGCTCTGTGTCTGTAGAAGACGTGGATCAACCAGCTCTGTGTCTGTAGAAGATGTGGATCAACCAGCTCTGTGTGTAATAAGAAGTTGATCAACCAGCTCTGTGTCTATAGAATACGTGGATCAACCAGCTCTGTGTCTGTACAAGACGTGGATCAACCAGCTCTGTTTGTATAGGAGAATAGGATCAACCAGCTTTGTGTCTATAGAAGATGTGGATCAATCAGCTCTGTGTCTGTAGAAGATGTGGATCAACCAGCTCTGTGTCTATGGAATATGTGGCTCAACCAGCTCGGTGTCTATAGAAGATGTGGATCAACCAGCTCTGTGAATATAGAAGATGTGGATCAACCAGCTCTGTGAATATAGAAGACGTGGATCAACCAGTTCTGTGCCTATAGAAGACGTGGATCAACCAGCTCTGTGTGTTTGGAAGACATGGATCAACCAGCTGTGTGTCAGTGGAAGATGTGGATCAAAAAGCACTGTGTCTATGGAAGACATGGATCAACCAGATCTGTGTCTATTGAAGTTCTGGATCAACTAGCTCTGGATCTGTAGAAGATGTGGAACAACCAGCTCTGTGTCTATTGAATACGTGGATCAACCAACTCTGTGTCTGTAGAAGACGTGGATCAACCAGCTCTGTGTCTGTAGAAGATGTGGATCAACCAGCTCTGTGCTGGGTGATCCCAGCCGGCGAGAAGACGGGCCCAGCCGGCGTGGCGGGAACCAGCCGGGGGGGGGTCCCGCCTGTGTCTATAGAAGACGTGGATCAACCAGCTCTCTGTCTATAAAAGAAATGATCAAACAGCTCTGTGTGAACAGAAGATTTGGATCAACCAGCTCTGTGTCTATAGAAGATGTGGATCAACCAGCTCTGTGTCTATAGAAGACGTGGATCAACCAGCTCAGTGTCTTTAGAAGATGTGGATCAACCAGCTCTCTGTGTCTATGGAATATGTGGATCAACCAGCTCGGTGTCTATAGAAGATGTGGATCAACCAGCTCTGTGAATATAGAAGATGTGGATCAACCAGCTCTGTGAATATAGAAGACGTGGATCAACCAGTTCTGTGCCTATAGAAGATGTGGATCAACCAGCTTTGTGACTGTGGAAGATGTGGATCAACCAGCTCTGTTTCTATTGAAGATGTGGATCAACCAGCTCTGTGTCTATAGAAGACGTGGATCAACCAGCTCAGTGTCTATAGAAGATGTGGATCAACCAGCTCTGTGTCTATGGAATATGTGGATCAACTAGCTCGGTGTCTATAGAAGTTCTGGATCAACTAGCTCTGTGTCTGTAGAAGATGTGGATCAACCAGCTCTGTGTCTATAGAATACGTGGATCAACCAGCTCTGTGTCTGTAGAAGACGTGGATCAACCAGCTCTCAGTCTATAAAAGAAGTTATCCAACAGCTCTGTGTCAATAGAAGATGTGGATCTACCAGCTCTGTTTCTATTGAAGATGTGGATCAACCAGCTCTGTGTCTATAGAAGACGTGGATCAACCAGCTCAGTGTCTATAGAAGATGTGGATCAACCAGCTCTGTGTCTATGGAATATGTGGATCAACTAGCTCGGTGTCTATAGAAGATGTGGATCAACCAGCTCTGTGAATATAGAAGATGTGGATCAACCAGCTCTGTGAATATAGAAGACGTGGATCAACCAGTTCTGTGCCTATAGAAGATGTGGATCAACCAGCTCTGTGTCTATAGAAGATGTGGATCAACTAGCCCTGTGTCTATAGAAGACATGGATCAACCAGATCTGTGTCTATAGAAGTTCTGGATCATCTAGCTCTGTGTCTAAAGAAGAAGTTGATCAACCAGCTCTGTGTCTGTAGAAGATGTGGAATAAACAGATCTGTGTCAAAAGAATAAGTTTATCAACAAGATCTGTGTCTATTGAAGATGTGAATCAACCAGCTCAGTGTCTATGGAAGATCTGGATAAACCAGCTCAGTGTCTATGGAAGATCTGGATAAACCAGCTCTTTGTCTATAAAAGACGTGGATCAACCACCTCTGTGTCTATAAAAGACATCGATCAAGCAGCTCTGTGTCTGTAGAAGATCTGGATAAGCTAGCTCTGTGTCTGTAGTATATGTGAATAAACCAGCTATGTGTCTATGGAGGATGTGGATCAACCAGGTCTTTGTCTATAGAAGGTGTGAATCAACCAGCTCTGTGTCTGTAGAAGATGTGGATCAACCAGCTCTGTGTCTGTAGAAGATGTGGATCAACCAGCTCTGTCTCTATGGAAGATGTGGATCAACCAGCTCTGTGTCTGTGAAAGACATGGATGAACCACCTCTGTGTCTACAGAAGAATTGGGTCAAACAGCTCTTTGTCTATGGAAGATTTGGATCAACCAGCTCTGTGTCTGTAGAAGACGTGGATCAACCAGCTCTCAGTCTATAAAATAAGTTATCCAACAGCTCTGTGTCAATAGAAGATGTGGATCTACCAGCTCTGTTTCTATTGAAGATGTGTATCAACCAGCTCTGTGTCTATAGAAGACGTGGATCAACCAGCTCAGTGTCTATAGAAGATGTGGATCAACCAGCTTTGTGTCTATGGAATATGTGGATCAACTAGCTCGGTGTCTATAGAAGTTCTGGATCAACTAGCTCTGTGTCTGTAGAAGACGTGGATCAACCAGCTCTCAGTCTATAAAATAAGTTATCCAACAGCTCTGTGTCAATAGAAGATGTGGATCTACCAGCTCTGTTTCTATTGAAGATGTGGATCAACCAGCTCTGTGTCTATAGAAGACGTGGATCAACCAGCTCAGTGTCTATAGAAGATGTGGATCAACCAGCTCTGTGTCTATGGAATATGTGGATCAACTAGCTCGGTGTCTATAGAAGATGTGGATCAACCAGCTCTGTGAATATAGAAGATGTGGATCAACCAGCTCTGTGAATATAGAAGACGTGGATCAACCAGTTCTGTGCCTATAGAAGATGTGGATCAACCAGCTCTGTGTCTATAGAAGATGTGGATCAACTAGCTCTGTGTCTATAGAAGACGTGGATCAACCAGCTCTGTGTGTTTGGAAGACATGGATCAACCAGATCTGTGTCTATAAAAGTTCTGGATCAACTAGCTCTGTGTCTAAAGAAGAAGTTGATCAACCAGCTCTGTGTCTGTAGAAGATGTGGAATAAACAGATCTGTGTCAAAAGAATAAGTTTATCAACAAGATCTGTGTCTATAGAAGATGTGGATCAACCAGCTCAGTGTCTATGGAAGATCTGGATAAACCAGCTCAGTGTCTATGGAAGATCTGGATAAACCAGCTCTTTGTCTATAAAAGACGTGGATCAACCAGCTCTGTGTCTATAAAAGACGTCGATCAAGCAACTCTGTGTCTGTAGAAAATCTGGATAAGCTAGCTCTGTGTCTGTAGTATATGTGAATAAACCAGCTCTGTGTCTATGGAAGATGTGGATCAACCAGCTCTGTGTCTGTGAAAGACGTGGATGAACCAGCTCTGTGCCTGTAGAATATGTGAATAAACCAGATCTGTGTCTATGGAGGATGTGGATCAACCAGGTCTTTGTCTATAGAAGGTGTGAATCAACCAGCTCTGTGTCAGTAGAAGATGTGGATCAACCAGCTCTGTGTCATTAGAAGAGATGGATCAACCAGCTCTGTGTCTGTAGAAGATGTGGATCAACCAGCTGTGTGTCTATAGATTACGTGGATCAACCAGCTCTGTGTCTGTAGAAGACGTGGATCAACCAGCTCTCAGTCTATAAAAGAAGTTATCCAACAGCTCTGTGTCAATATAAGATGTGGATCTACCAGCTCTGTTTCTATTGAAGATGTGGATCAACCAGCTCTGTGTCTATAGAAGACGTGGATCAACCGGCTCAGTGTCTATAGAAGATGTGGATCAACCAGCTCTGTGTCTATGGAATATGTGGATCAACTAGCTCGGTGTCTATAGAAGATGTGGATCAACCAGCTCTGTGAATATAGAAGATGTGGATCAACCTGCTCTGTGAATATAGAAGACGTGGATCAACCAGTTCTGTGCCTATAGAAGATGTGGATCAACCAGCTCTGTGTCTATAGAAGATGTGGATCAACTAGCTCTGTGTCTATAGAAGACATGGATCAACCAGATCCATGTCTATAGAAGTTCTGGATCATCTAGCTCTGTGTCTAAAGAAGAAGTTGATCAACCAGCTCTGTGTCTGTAGAAGATGTGCAATAAACAGATCTGTGTCAAAAGAATAAGTTTATCAACAAGATCTGTGTCTATAGAAGATGTGGATCAACCAGCTCAGTGTCTATGGAAGATCTGGATAAACCAGCTCAGTGTCTATGGAAGATCTGGATAAACCAGCTCTTTGTCTATAAAAGACGTGGATCAACCAGCTCTGTGTCTATAAAAGACGTCGATCAAGCAGCTCTGTGTCTGTAGAAGATCTGTATAAGCTAGCTCTGTGTCTGTAGTATATGTGAATAAACCAGCTCTGTGTCTATGGAAGATGTGGATCAACCAGCTCTGTGTCTGTGAAAGACATGGATGAACCAGCTCTGTGCCTGTAGAATATGTGAATAAACCAGCTCTGTATCTATGGAGGATGTGGATCAACCAGGTCTTTGTCTATAGAAGGTGTGAATCAACCAGCTCTGTGTCTGTAGAAGATGTGGATCAACCAGCTCTGTGTCTGTAGAAGATGTGGATCAACCAGCTCTGTCTCTATGGAAGATGTGGATCAACCAGCTCTGTGTCTGTGAAAGACATGGATGAACCACCTCTGTGTCTACAGAAGAATTGGATCAAACAGCTCTTTGTCTTTGGAACATTTGGATCAACCAGCTCTGTGTCTGTAGAAGACGTGGATCAACCAGCTCTGTGTCTATGGAAGACATGGATCAACCACCTCTGTGTCTATGGAAGACATGGATCAACCTGCTCTGTATCAGTGGAAGATGTGGATCAACCAGCACTATGTCTATGGAAGACATGGATCAACCAGCTCTGTGTCTATAGAAGTTCTGGATCAACTAGCTCTGTGTCTATAGAAGTTCTGGATCAACTAGCTCTGTGTCTGTAGAAGATGTGGATCAACCAGCTCTGTCTCTATAGAAGTCATGGAACAAACCTGCTCAATATCAGTGAAAGATGTGGATCAACCAGCTCTGTATATAGAAGATGTGGATCAACCAGCTCTGTGTCTATAGAAGTTCTGGATCAACCAGCTCTGTGTCTGTAGAAGACGGGGATCAACCAGCTCTGTGTCTAAAGAAGAAGTTGATCAACCAGCTCTGTGTCTATAGAAGACGTGGATCAACCAGCTCTGTGTCTGAAGAAGACGTGGATCAACCAGCTCTGTGTCTACAGAATACTTGGATAAACCAGCTCTGTGTCTGTAGAAGATGTGGATCAACGAGCTCTGTGTCAAAAGAAGAAGTTGATCAACCAGCTCTGTGTCTGTAATATACGTGGATCAACCAGCTCTGTCTGTTGAAGATGTGGAATAAACAGCTCTGTGTCTTAAGAATAAGTTTATCAACCAGCTCTGTGTCTATAAAAGACGTGGATCAACCAACTCTGTGTCCATAAAAGACGTGGATCAACCAGCTCTGTGTCTATAGAAGATGTGGATCAACCAGCTCTGTGTCTATAGAAGATCTGGATAAACCAGCTTTGTGTCTATAGAAGACGTGGATCAACCAGCTCTGTGTCTATAAAAGATGTGGATCAACCAGCTCTGTGTCTATAAAAGACGTAGATCAAGCAGCTCTGTGTCTCTAGAAGATCTGGATCAGCTAGCTCTCTGTCTGTAGTATACGTGGATCAACCAGCTCTGTGCATGAAGAATATGTGAATAAACCAGCTCTGTCTCTAGAGAAGATTTGGATCAACCAGCTCTGTGTCTATGGAAGATTTGGATCAACCAGCTCTGTGTCTATAGAAGACGTGGATCAACCACCTCTGTCTCTATGGAAGACATGGATCAACCTGCTCTGTATGAGAGGAAGATGTGGATCAACCAGCACTGTGTCTATAGAAGTTCTGGATCAACAAGCTCTGTGTCTATAGAAGTTCTGGATCAATTAGCTCTGTGTCTGTAGAAGATCTGGATCAACCAGCTCTGTGTCTATAGAAGATGTGGATCAACCAGCTCTGTGTCTATAGAAGTTCTGGATAAACTAGCCCTGTGTCTGTAGAAGATGTGGATCAACCAGCTCTGTGTCTATAGATGATGTGAATCAACCAGCTCTGTGTCTATAGAAGACTTTGATCAACCAGCTCTGTGTCTGTAGAAGACGTTGATCAACCAGTTCTGTGTGTGTAGAAGACGTGGATCAACCAGCTCTGTGTCTATAGAAGAAGTTGTTCAACCAGCTCTGTGTCTGTAGAATACGTGGATCAACGAGCTCTGTGACCAGTGAAGATGTGGATCAACCAGCTCTGTGTTTATAGAAGACGTGGATCAACCGGCTCTCTGTCTATTGAAGAAGTGATCAACCAGCTCTGTGTCTATAGAAGATGTGGATCAACCAGCTCGGTGTCTGTAGAAGACGTGGATCAACCTGCTCTGTGTCTGTAGAAGATGTGGATCAACCAGCTCTGTGTCTGTAGAAGATGTTGATCAAGCAGGTCTTTGTCTATGGACAACGTGGATCATCCAGCTCTGTGTCTAAAGAAGAAGTTGATCAACCAGCTCTGTGTCTATAGAATATGTGGATCAACCAGCTCTGTGTCTGTAGAAGATCTGCATCAGCTAACTCTGTATCTATATATTATGTGGATCAACCAGCTCTGTGCCTGTAGAATATGTGAATAAACCAGCTCTGTGTCTATGGTGGATGTGGATCAACCAGGTCTTTGCCTATAGAAGATGTGAATCAACCAGCTCTGTGTCTGTAGAAGATGTGGATCAGCCAGCTCTGTGTCTATGGAAGATGTGGATCAACCAGCTCTGTGTCTGTGGAAGACGTGGATCAACCTGCTCTGTGTCTATAGAAGATGTGTATATTCCCAGCTCTGTGTCTATAGAAGATTTGGATCAAGCAGCACTGTGTCTATAGAAAATGTGGATCAACCAGCTCTGTGTCTTTAGAAGATGTGGATCAACCAGCTTTGTGTCTATGGAAGATTTGGATCAACCAGCTCTGTGTCTATAGAAGACGTGGATCAACCAGCTCTGTGTCTATGGAAGACATGGAACAACCTGCTCTGTATCAGTGGAAGATGTGGATCAACCACCAGTATGTCTATGGAAGACATGGATCAACCAGCTCTGTGTCTATAGAAGTCGTGGATCAACTAGCTCTGTGTCTATAGAAGATGTGGATCAACCAGCTCTGTGTCTATAGAAGTTCTGGATCAACTAGCTCTGTGTCTGTAGAAGATGTGGATCAACCAGCTCTGTGTCTATAGAATACATGGATCAACCAGCTCTGTGTCTGTAGAAGACGTGGATCAACCAGCTCTGTGTCTATAGAAGATTTGGATCAACCAGCTCTGTGACTGTGGAAGATGTGGATCAAACAGCTCTGTGTCTATAGAAGACGTGGATCAACCAGCTCTCTGTCTATAGAAGAAGTGATCAACCAGCTCTGTGTCTGTAGAAGATGTGAATCAACCAGCTCTGTGTCTGTAGAAGATGTGGATCAACCAGCTCTGTGTCTATGGACAACGTGGATCATCCAGCTCTGTCTCTATGGAAGATGTGGATCAACCAGCTCTGTGTCTGTAGAAGATGTGGATCAACAAGCTCTGTGTCTTTAGAGGATGTGGATCAATCAGCTCTGTGTCTATAAAAGATGTGGATCAACCACCTCTCTGTGTGTAGAAGATGTGGATCAACTAGCTCTGTGTCTATGGACAACGTGGATCATCCAGCTCTTTGTCTGTGGAAGACGTGCATCATCCAGCTCTGTGTCTATACGGAAGACGTGCATCATCCAGCTCTGTGTCTGTAGAATACGTGGATCATCCAGCTCTGTATCTGTAGAAGACGTGGATAATCCAGCTCTGTGTCTGTAGAAGACGTGGATCATCCAGCTCTGTGTCTATAGAAGATGTGGATCAACCACCTCTGTGTCTATAGAAGATTAGATTCTAATCAGTGAGGCTTTTTATCTGATTTAATTCATCACACAGTATTTCCTTTCGGAATTGCCATTTTAACATGTATTACTGTCACGCACTGACCTGAGAGAGACGGTTTATTTCTCTATTTTGTTAGGTCAGGTTGTGGGGTGGGCATTCTATGTTTTATATTTCTATGTTTTGGCCAGGTATGGTTTCCAATCAGAGGCAGCTGCCTATCGTTGTCTCTGATTGAGAACCTTACTTAGGCAGCCCTTTTTCCCTCCTTGAGGTGCCAGCTCAGCGTTCCTGGTCTCCAGTGCGTCTCTTCGGCCCAGGTTATCCTGCGCCAGCTCTACGCACGGTACCCCCCGTTTACCAGCACAGACCAGTTCATCCTGTGCCAGCGCTCCGCCCTTGCTGGGCTAAAATAAACATCCAGCTAGGAGGGGGTGTGCCAGCCCTAAGCTCCAGACCTCCAGTGCGCCTCCACGGCCCAGTATACCCTGTGCCTGGTCTGCGCACCCAGTCTCCTGTGCATGTCCCCAGTCCGGTGAGACCGATTCCAGCTCCACGTAGGAAGCCTCCAGTGATGATCTATGGTCCGAAGTCTCCAGTGATAATTCATGGCACGAAGCCTCCAGTGATGATCCATGGCATGAAGCCTCCAGTGATAATCCATGGTCCGGAGCCTCCAGTGATAATCCATGGCACGAAGCCTGTAGGGATAATCCATGGCCCGGAGCCTGTAGGGATAATCCATGTCACAAAGCCTCCAGTGATGATCCATGGCCCAGAGCCTCCAGTGATGATCCATGGTACAAAGCCTCCAGTGATGATCCATGGAGCGGAACCTGTAGTGATGATCCATGGCCCAGAGCCTCCAGTGATAATCCATGGCCCGGAGCCTCCAGTGATGATCCATGGCACAAAGCCTCCAGTGATGATCCATGGCGTGGAACCTGTAGTGGTGATCCATGGCACGGAGCCTGCAGCGACGCTCCCCAGTCCGGAGCCTCCAGCAATGCTCCATGGCCCGGAGCCTGTAGGAATGATCCATGACAAGAAGCCTGTAGGGATGATCCATGGCCCGGAGCCTGTAGAGATGATCCATGGCACGAAGCCTCCAGTGATAATCCATGGCCCAGAGCCTCCAGTTATAATTCATGGCACAAAGCCTCCAGTGACCATCCATGGCCCAGAGCCTCCAGTTATAATTCATGGCACGGAGCCTGCAGCGACGCTCCCCGGTCTGGAGCCTTCAGTGACGCTCCCCAGTCCGGAGCCTGCAGCGACGCTCCCCAGTCCGGAGCCTGCAGCGACGCTCCCCAGTCCGGAGCCTGCAGCGACGCTCCCCAGTCCGGAGCCTGCAGTGACGCTCCCCAGTCCGGAGCCTGCAGCGACGCTCCCCAGTCCGGAGCCTCCAGCGACGCTCCCCAGTCCGGAGCCTCCAGCGACGCTCCCCAGTCCGGAGCCTCCAGCGACGGTCCCCAGTCCGGAGCCTCCAGCGACAGTCCGCTGCCCGGAGTCTTCAGCGACGCTCCCCAGTCCGGAGCCTCCAGCGACGGTCCACAGCCCGGAGTCTTTTGTACTTTCGGTATGCCTGCAAGACGTGACGGTCGTTTACCATTATTTATTATTTTGTTTAAGTGTTCTGAGTAAAAATAAATATCAAGATGAACACTTACCACGCTGCACCTTGGTCTACTCCTTTGGACAACCGTTACAATTACTGCATTGAGTAGTTGTGAAAACTCCTCTCTGTTGAAGTCTTTCAGTTTAATTTCTCCCAGTTTGTTTTCTATATTGATATTAGTAAATAAAGAGCACCATATCCTATACAATAGTTGGTTGGTATGAAATTGAACAAGGAACAGTGTATCGAAATTGAAATTTGTTGGTTTAATTCTCCATATCGGCCCAGTTTACTATCAAACAGCAGCTTGGTATGATGTTTAAACCAAGACTAATGTAATATTGCAGAGAGCATGGTCACCCTGCCTGTGAGATAAAAGCAAAACAACGTTATCTCTTTTCTCTTTGATCCCAAATACCTGAGCTGAGCATCGTTATAGATTTCCTTTTAAGTCAGATGTTAATTTCTTCTTCTTTCCTGCTCTGGATTTTATTGTCTAAGCTGTCTCCTAAATGATACACTGCTCCCTATGTAGTGCACTACTTTTGACAATGGCCCATAGGGCTCCGGTCAAAAGTAGTGTACTACATAGGGAATAGGGTCCCATTTGGGACTGAGGCTCAAATTTGCAAAGGGGCTTGTTCATTTCACATCACCTGGAGCAATGCATTTGCATAATTACCATTTTGAAATGAAGCACGTTTTACACAAGGCACTTACTGCAGCCAGAACCAGGGTGAGAATAATAATAAAATGCGTTTGAAACCAGAAATGTAAAAAAATTATATGTGAAAATATATATATATTGTTTTTACAGGTATCCACTTTCCTAATAAGCATAGGCCTTCTGCAGGTCAAAGATACAATATCTAATTAACAAGACTCTTCACAGTAATTTTTTTATCCTCTTGACTGTTCGACCTGTGCATATTAATGAATATAATGACACCTGGGTTTTAATCTTGGTATCTAATCATATTGTTATCTGAACGAGGATGAGGTGGTGGAGGATATTCTTAGCCTCAGATATATAGCACTCAATACACCCTAGGCACTCTCATCATCAACATGAGCCTGTATGGGGGATGGACGTGTTGGGTAGTGATATCATCACTCTCATCATCAACATGAGCCTGTATTGGGGGATGGACGTGTTGGGTAGTGATATCATCACTCTTATCATCATGGACGTGTTGGGTAGTGATATCATCACTCTCATCATCAACATGAGCCTGTATGGGGGGATGGACGTGTTGGGTAGTGATATCATCACTCTCATCATCAACATGAGCCTGTATTGGGGGATGGACGTGTTGGGTAGTGATATCATCACTCTCATCATCAACATGAGCCTGTATGGGGGGATGGACGTGTTGAGTAGTGATATCATCACTCTCATCATCAACATGAGCCTGTATTGGGGGATGGACGTGTTGGGTAGTGATATCATCACTCTCATCATCAACATGAGCCTGTATGGGGGGATGGACGTGTTGGGTAGTGATATCATCACTCTCATCATCAACATGAGCCTGTATGGGGGGATGGACGTGTTGAGTAGTGATATCATCACTCTCATCATCAACATGAGCCTGTATGGGGGGATGGACGTGTTGGGTAGTGATATCATCACTCTCATCATCAACATGAGCCTGTATTGGGGGATGGACGTGTTGGGTAGTGATATCATCACTCTCATCATCAACATGAGCCTGTATGGGGGGGATGGACGTGTTGGGTAGTGATATCATCACTCTCATCATCAACATGAGCCTGTATGGGGGGTGCATGGACGGGTGGGACGGGATGGGACGGGGATGTTAGATACTGATATCATCACAGATTGAGTTTAATGTCCCCCTGAAACCTAAAGCTTCATAATTCAATCTCTCTAGAAGTAATTGACCTCCTCTGGTAGGCCTGTATTATTCACCTCATATGAATATCATGTATGGTCTGGAATATAACTCAGTGATATGTGTTTAGTAGGCCTATACAGTAGCCTCAGCTGTATACTCCACGGAGAATAATCAACCTTTTTAGATAAATTCCTTAAAATCCTGTGATTTCCCACCTACACTGGGCATGTAGTGTGTGTGTGTGTGTGTGTGTCTGTGTGTGTGTGTGTGTGTGTGTGTGTGTGTGTATGTGTGCGTGCGTGTGTGCATGTGTGTGTTCCTACACTAGACTATGTAGCAAATTACAGACAAGGACAACCATCCATTGCTCAGTCTACAGCAAATATATCAATTATCAGAGAGAGCACACCATACACCCAGCATAATCAGATCTCTCTCTCTCTCTCTCTCTCTCTCTCTCCAAGAAGCCACCACAATTTCTCACCCAATGGTCTCTCTCTCTCTCTCTTTCTCTCTCTCTCTCTGTGTTGAGAGACAGCTTAATTCCAGGGTAGCATGTGAATGAGTAAGAGACTAAGGAAGAAACTCCTATTACATTATTTCATTATACTAATTACTATTTTTTTTTCTTCTCATTTTTGGATCATTCAGTGTCTAGATCAGCTGTCAGTATCACGTCCAGACGACTCTATTATAATCTGGGAGAGAGAGAGGCTTGTCCTCCTCACTGCAAGGCCAGCATGAAGCTCCGGCACTAGGGAGTAGGGTTCCCTTTTGGACACCGCCTCTGACATATATACAGTGTATATGTATGAGACCATTGGGTGAGAAAATGGCGGTGGCTTCTTGGTTCATTTCAAGGCCCTTCATTAGTTGTGGAACATTAAGGTTTCAGGAAGCTGATTCTTATTATTCCTCTCTCCTGGGCAAAGCACTCACACACGCACGCACACAAGCACGCACACACACACAGAGATATTGTCAACAGTGAACATGTGCAATTGGCTGTGTCCATGTGTGTGTGTGTGTGTGTGTGTGGGGGGGGGAGTAAGGGTCGGGACGCCCGGCAGAGGTAATATCAAGCATGAGCAATCGGCCAGGGTATTCAGGAAGAGATATTTGTGTTCTAAGCCCATTAGTGACCTATCTAAAACACACTGGGACCCATTCTGACAGGGATAACATGCAGATATGTTACCCAAAACATCAGCAATAGTTGTAGCTGCATGCAAAAAAAACGATCACTGTTTTAGTGTGGATGGTCTATAGAGGAAAACAGAGCAGACTAGGAGGTTCAGTCAGTGCTGTTAGGTGTAGACAGGGGACTCCGCGTAGATGCCTCAAAGCAGGACAGTGTTGGTGGGTATTGAGGGGGTTGTATCCTGGTATTGAGGGGGTGGTATCCTGGTATTGAGGGGGTTGTATTCTGGTATTGAGGGGGTGGTATCCTGGTATTGAGGGGGTCGTATCCTGGTATTGAGGGGGTCGTATCCTGGTATTGAGGGTGTCGTAGCCTGGTATTGAGGGGGTCGTATCCTGGTATTGAGGGGGTCGTATCCTGGTATTGAGGGGGTCGTATCCTGGTATTGAGGGTGTCGTAGCCTGGTATTGAGGGGGTCGTATCCTGGTATTGAGGGTGTCGTAGCCTGGTATTGAGGGGGTTGTAGCCTGGTATTGAGGGTGTTGTAGCCTGTTATTGAGGGGGTTGTAGCCTGGTATTGAGGGGGTTGTAGCCTGGTATTGAGGGGGTTGTAGCCTGGTATTGAGGGGGTTGTATCCTGGTATTGAGGGGGTTGCAGCCTGGAATTGAGGGGGTTGTATCCTGGTATTGAGGGTGTTGTAGCATGGTATTGAGGGGGTTGTAGCATGGTATTGAGGGGGTTGTAGCCTGGTATTGAGGGTGTTGTAGCCTGGTATTGAGGGGGTTGTATCCTGGTATTGAGGGGGTTGTATCCTGGTATTGAGGGGGTTGTAGCCTGGTATTGAGGGGGTTGTAGCCTGGTATTGACGGTGTTGTATCCTGGTATTGAGGGGGTTGTAGCCTGGTATTGAGGGGGTTGTAGCCTGTTATTGAGGGGGTTGTATCCTGGTATTGAGGGTGTTGTATCCTGGTATTGAGGGGTTTGTATCCTGGTATTGAGGGGGTTGTATCCTGGTATTGAGTGTGTTGTAGCCTGGTATTGAGGGGGTTGTATCCTGGTATTGAGGGTGTTGTAGCCTGGTATTGAGGGGGTTGTAGCCTGGTATTGAGGGTGTTGTAGCCTGGTATTGAGGGGGTTATATCCTGGTATTGAGGGGGTTGTATCCTGGTATTGAGGGTGTTGTATCCTGGTATTGAGGGGGTTGTAGCCTGGTATTGAGGGGGTTGTAGCCTGGTATTGAGTGTGTTGTAGCCTGGTATTGAGTGTGTTGTAGCCTGGTATTGAGGGGGTTGTATCCTGGTATTGAGTGTGTTGTATCCTGGTATTGAGGGTGTTGTAGCCTGGTATTGAGGGGGTTGTAGCCTGGTATTGAGGGGGTTGTAGCCTGGTATTGAGGGGGTTGTATCCTGGTATTGAGGGGGTTGTATCCTGGTATTGAGGGGGTTATAGCCTGATATTGAGGGGGTTGTATCCTGGTATTGAGGGGGTTGTATCCTGATATTGAGGGGGTTGTATCCTGGTATTGAGGCCTCGCGGCAGGACAGTTTACCCTGCTACTCTTTCTCTGTCTCAGCTCAACACCATCCTCCTCTCTGGGACAGTCACCTGCAGAGGGACAGATCAGGTCTCATTTTACCTACCGGGATTGAAGAGACACACACACAGGCATGCACACAAATACACACTTCATTTGCCTATTTCTGCCGCATCTCCACTGCCACAGCTCTGTCCCCAGTCTCAGCCCCCCATCCCAGGCTTTGCCCAGCCTGAGAGGCCAACACTGGCTGTAGAACCCTTTTCATACTACTGAGCTGAACCGAAAACACAGCATGGTTCAAGTCGGCACAATGGTGTGAAAATAGTTCGACACCCAGGTCATCACACACACCCAGATGAAAAAATACTTTAGTATACTATGCATACTTTCTAGTAGTATTAAAAAAAAGTCTGCAAAAACACTACAGTGAATACTGTAGTATTTACAGTTAACTATAGTATCAATACTGTATTCAAATAACTAGTGTATACTATAGTAATTAATGTAGTGTTTTGTGGACTGTAGTACGGTATACTGTAGTATTTACTGTAAAGTTTTTGTTTTATTATCTTTGACAAATTGGATGGGGAGCGTCGCTGCACAGCTATATCCATGTCTCTCCAGAGATGTTCAGTCGGGTTCAAGTCCGGTCTCTGGCTGGGCCACTCAAGGACATTCAGAGACTTGTCCCGAAGCCACTGCTGTGTTGTCTTGGCTGTGTGCTTAGGGTCGTTGTCCTGTTGGAAGGTGAACCTTTGCCCCAGTCTGAGGTTCTGAGCTCTCTGGAGCAGGTTTCGATTAAGGATTTGTCTGTACTTTGCTCCGTTAATCTTTACCTCGATCCTGACTAGTCTCCTAGTCCCTGCCGCTGAAAAACATCCTCAGATCATGATGCTGCCACCACAATGCTTCATCGTAGGGATGGTGCCAGGTTTCCTCCAGACGTGAATACATCCCCATTGTTTCTCTTCAGATTGAGGACTGAATTGTTGACCCACTACAAGGTGATATAGACACACATGGCATTTAATTTCATTCATAGGACATTTGAACGGCATTTAATCATGCAAACACAATATTTGTTACACTTCAGAACATATTTTGGGGCATAGCTGGGTAATGCTGGGCATCGCTGGGTTTCGCTGGGCATCGCTGGGTTTCGCTGGGCATCGCTGGGCATTTGCTGGGAATTGCTGGGTTTCACTGGGCATCGCTAGGTAACGCTGGGCATCGCTAGGTAATGCTGGGCATCACTGGGGAATGCTGGGCATCACTGGGGAATGCTGAGCATCGCTAAGTAATGCTGGGCACCACTGGGTTTCGCTGGGTGAGGAGAAAGCAGAGCAACATCTATATCTTGGTAATGAAGACCTTACAGAGGCCAAGGAGAGGAGAGAGGAGTGAGAGCGAGAGGAGGACGAAGCGAGAGAGAGAGAGAGAGAGAGAGAGAGAGAGAGAGAGAGAGAGAGAGAGAGAGAGAGAGAGAGAGGGGAGGAGGGTTTGGGATGGAAAGTCAATATTTGAAGCCTGAGCAACTGAAAAGTCGTATACATTTTCTGGATTATTCATTAGAATTCGCATCTCGCAGACCAGTTCAAATTAAGAGTGCATATACTCTCTCCAGCTTTAGCAAATTAGAGTTTAAAGTATTCCGATTCAGGGGTCTCAAATTAGGAGTCTCATTCCGCATGCTCGAGTCTTTCTGACTGGCTAATAGCGGTATGGAATGGCACGCACACCGTGGCTGGAGACAGAAACCTAAACTACACCTGTTTTCCAATGGGACCCAACTACACACTCACACAGTGTGTCCCAAATGGTGCCCTATTTGCCATACGAGCCCTGTTACTGAGCCCTATGGGACCCTGGTCAAAAGTAGTGCACTATATAGGGAATACAGAGTCATTTGGGACACAGACTCAGCTTTCAACCTGGCAGGCAGAGGGGGCAGAGGAACAAGTCCCTTTTGTTTTGACCAGGAGGAAGTGTGGTTGCAGAACAGAAAGGCTATTTTTACTGAAGCAGTAAGGTGTTAACATGAAGGACAAGAGGTAGAACGGTCATTCTTGAACAATATTACTGTAACTTCAAGCAACTGTATATTGTTTTTTGAATCGGTGTTTGCTTGAGTGTGTTTACTGTGTGTGTGTGTGTGTGTGTGTGTGTATGTGTACTGTATGTTTGTTTAATGTGTGTGTGTTTACTGTGTGTGTGTGTACATTGACTGTGTGTATCTGTACTGTATGTTTGTTTAATGTTTGTGTGTTTACTATGTGTGTGTGTATGTTGACTGTGTGTGTGTGTGTATGTTGACTGTGTGTGTGTGTGTTTACTGTGTTGAAGTGTGTATATTTACTGTGTGTGTGCGTACAATCGAGTGTGTCATTTTTGCATGCGTGCCGTGTGTGTGCCTGTCCTTGCGTTTACAGGTTAGTCAAGGTAATTTGTACATATAGGTAGGGGTAAAGTGACTATGCATAGATAATAAACAGCGAGTAGCGGCAGTGTCAAAACAAAATGGCGGGGGTTCAATGCAAATAGTCTGGGTAGCCATTTGATTAGCTGTTGAGGAGTCTTATGGCTTGGGGTTAGAAGCTGTTAAGAACCCTTTTGGACCTACAGTGAGGGAAAAAAGTATTTGATCCCCTGCTGATTTTGTACGTTTGCCCACTGACAAAGAAATTATCAGTCTATAATTTGAATGGTAGGTTTATTTGAACAGTGAGAGACAGAATAACAACAAAAAAATCCAGAAAAACGCATGTCAAAAATGTTCTAAAATGATTTGCAATTTAATGAGGTGAAATAAGTATTTGACCCCTCTGCAAAACATGACTTAGTACTTGGTGGCAAAACCCTTGTTGGCAATCACAGATGTCAGACGTTTCTTGTAGTTGGCCACCAGGTTTGCACACATCTCAGGAGGGATTTTGTCCCACTCCTCTTTGCAGATCTTCTCCAAGTCATTAATGTTTCGAGGCTGATGTTTGGCAACTCGAACCTTCAGCTCCCTCCATTTTCTATGGGATTACGGTCTGGAGACTGGCTAGGCCACTCCAGGACCTTAATGTGCTTCTTCTTGAGCCACTCCTTTGTTGCCTTGGCTGTGTGTTTTGGGTCATTGTCATGCTGGAATACCCATCCACGACCCATTTTCAATGCCCTGGCTGAGGGAAGGAGATTCTCACCCAAGATTTGACGGAACATGGCCCCGTCCATCGTCCCTTTGATGCGGTGAAGTTGTCCTGTCCCCTTAGCAGAAAAACACCCCCAAAGCATAATGTTTCCACCTCCATGTTTGACGGTGGAGATGGTGTTCTTGGAGTCATAGGCCGCATTCCTCCTCCTCCAAACACGGCGAGTTGAGTTGATGCCAAAGAGCTCCATTTTGGTCTCATCTGACCACAACACTTTCACCCAGTTGTCCTCTGAATCATTCAGATGTTCATTGGCAAACTTCCTAGGGGCATGTATATGTTCTTTCTTGAGCAGGGGGACCTTGCAGGCGCTGCAGGATTTCAGTCCTTCACTGCGTAGTGTGTTACCAATTGTTTTCTTGGTGACTATGGTCCCAGCTGCCTTGAGATCATTGACAAGATCCTCCCATGTAGTTCTGGGCTGATTCCTCACCGTTCTCATGATCATTGCAACTCCACGAGGTGAGATCTTGCATGGAGCCCCAGGCCGAGGGAGACTGACAGTTCTTTTGTGTTTCTTCCATTTGCGAATAATCGCACCAACTGTTGTTACCTTCTCACCAAGCTGCATGGCGATGGTCTTGTAGCCCATTCCAGCCTTGTGTAGGTCTCTGAACAAAGGGGGGGTCAAAATCAAAAGTAACAGTCAGTATCTGGTGTGGTCACCAGCTGAATTAAGTACTGCAGTGCCTCTTCTCCTCATGGACTGCACCAGATTTGCCAGTTCTTGCTGTGAGATGTTATCACACTCTTCCACCAAGGCACCTGCAAGTTCCTGGAATTTCTGGGGGGAATGTCCCTAGCCCTTACCCTCCGTTCCAACAGGTCCCAGACGTGCTCAATGGGATTGAGATCCGGGCTCTTCGCTGGCCATGGCAGAACACTGACATTCCTTTCTTGCAGGATATCACGCACAGAATGAGCAGTATGGCTGGTGGCATTGTCATGCTGGAGGATCATGTCAGGATGAGCCTGCAGGAAGGGTACCACATGAGGGAGGACGATGTCTTCCCTGTAACGCACAGCATTGAGATTGCGTTATTCTGTCTCTCACTGTTCAAATAAACCTACCATTAAAATTATAGACTGATCATTTCTTTGTCAGTGGGCAAACGTACAAAATCAGCAGGGGATCAAATACTTTTTTTCCCTCACTGTAGTCTTGGTGCTCTGGAACCGCTTGCCGTGTGGTAGTAGAGAGAACATTCTATGACTTGGATGACTGGAGTATTTGACAATTTCTTGGGCCTTCCTCTGACACCGCCTGGTATAGAGGTCTTGGATGGCAGGAAGCTTGGCCCCGGTGATGTACTGAGCCGACCACACTACCCTCTGTAGTGCTTTATGTTCGTATGCCGATCAGTTGCCATACCAGGCGGTGATACAACTGGTCAGGATGCTCTCGATGGTGCAGCTGTAGAACATTTTGAGGATCTGGGGACCCATGCCAAATCTTTTCAGTCTCCAGATGGGGAAAAGGAGTTGTCGTGACCTCTTCACAACTGTCTTGGTGTGTTTGGACCATGATAGTTTGTTGGTGTTGTGGACATCAAGGAACTTGAAAGTCTCGACCCGCTCCACTACAGCCCCGTCGATGTGAATGAGGAGTATTTCTGCTTGTAATTAAGTCCTTTTGTGGGGAAAAACTCATTCTGATTGGCAAACCTGGCTCCCCAGTGGGTGGGCCTATTTTCTGCCTGTAATTAAGTCCTTTTGTGGGGAAAAACTCATTCTGATTGGCAAACCTGGCTCCCCAGTGGGTGGGCCTATGACCTCCCAGGCCCACCCATGGCTGCGCCCTTGCCCTGTCATGTGAAATCCATAGATCAGGTCGTAATGAATTTATTGAAATGGACTGATTTTCTTATATGAACTGTAACTCAGTAAAATCTTTGAAACTGTTGCATGTTGCATTTATATTTGTGTTCAGTATATAATTAACAGAGTAGCAGCAGCATATATGATGATTGTATGTGAGTGGGTATGTGTGTGTAGAGTCAGTATAAATGTATGTGCATATTACGTGTGTGAGGAAATGATGGAGTGAGTGTTTGTATGTGTGTTGGAGTATCAATGTGCGAAGAGTATCAATGTGCGTAGAGTGTAGGACCCTGTGACAGTGTAAGAATAAAATACAAATGCCATGCCCTGATCTGTCTTTGAACGGAAAAAAATGTATGAAATGTATGCATTCACTACTGTAAGTCGCTCTGGATAAGAGCGTCTGCTAAATGATTAAAATGTAAATGTAAATTGTCTCCACCCCCCTCCAGGTGTCGCCCATCTTCCCCATTATCCCCTGTGTATTTACAGTCAGGGAAAAAGTATTTGATCCCCTGCTGATTTTGTACGTTTGCCCTCTGACAAAGAAATGATCCGTCTATAATTTTAATCGTAGGTTTATTTGAACAGTGAGAGACAGAAGAACAACAAAATAATCCAGAAAAATGCATGTCAAAAATGTTAGAACTTGATTTGCATTTTAATGAGGGAAATAAGTATTTGACCCTTCTGCAAAACATGACTTAGTACTTGGTGGCAAAACCCTTGTTGGCAATGTCATGTCTTTGGCTATGCAGGATTAAGTGATATTTCATGCTATTCTATAAAATCCTTTCTCTGTAATTAATATTACCTGATTGACTAATCATGTAAATGTAATTAACTAGAAACCCCGGACACCACGGAAGAGTGTTTATAGAGCCGTTATCTTCGGAATAAACTCTTGAAGACCTAGTAATATTTTACATCAATAGCAGTCATTATTAATCGTCACCTTATTTTCAGTCTCATATGAAAGTTGTAAATTCTTGGTTATCTTCACGAACCCTGGCTAACAAGTTGAATCAGCAATACAAAATTGGGTTTAATTATTTATTTACCAAATACCTAACTTATCACACAGAATTACATATACACAGAATACAAATGATGTCATACAGAAAACGTCCCTGGTGGACGTTACCTGTATGAGGCTTGTTACACAAAGAAAGGGGGTTGGGCTTGAATGAAAGAGCGGGAAGACTGAGGAACAAAAGAAACAGCTATGCTATCGTAAATACAGTATCTTATGCATTCTAAATTACCGCCCATTTGGAAAAGGAAAATGCAATAAATATTTACTCTGAGCTGCGCTTCGGTAGGTTGGTCGTAGATGGTGGTCGTGTTGGCCAACAGAGATCTTCCTGTCCTCGGAAGAATGTCACTGGTGGTAAATTGGATACGTTGTAGTATCTTCGTTGTGTGTTAAACTGGATACGTCGTCCGTCCTTTCCTAGCCCACGTTTACAGCAGCCACTGCTAACTCAACGGCTAGGAAGTATCACTTCTGTAGTGAATAAGAGGTCAAATTTCATACCATTCACAACCAAAGCTCAGGCTGAGTTTGGCTTAGTTCTGTACTTGACATGTTAGTCCTTTTAACGCAGAGGCTGCAGACCTCACGTACCATGGAACAGCTGGTTACATTTTCGGCACTGGCTTATATAGTGGAGAGGGGAGAAGGGTGTGTTTCATCGTTTATATCCCATGTCTCTTCACAGGGGCGGGCCACTGATTGAGCAGGGCTCTTTCCTTATGAAAACCCAATTCTCTCATTTGGAAACTAAAATTACATTTAATCTCCGAACAAACAGTTTCAATATCAAACATTTAACCTCTATGGGCTATGTGGGACGCAAGAGCGCCAAATTTGAAAACAATTAAATGTCATAATTCAAATTTCTCAAACATACAACTATCTTACGCCCTTTGAAAGATAAATCTCCTTAATCTAACCACTTTGTCCGATTTCAAAAAGGCTTTACGGCAAAAGCATAAAGTTAGATTATGTTAGGAGAGTACATTGACAATAGCTGTGTGTAATGTTTTGTCAATTCAAAGACAGGCGTCACCAAAAGCAGAAAACCAGCTAAAATGATGCACTAACCTTTGACAATCTCCATCAGATGACACTCCTAGGACATTATGTTAGACAATGCATGCATTTTTTGTTCTATCAAGTTCATATTTATATCCAAAAACAGCGTTTTACTATGGCGTTGATGTTGAGGAAATCGTTTCCCTCCAAAAACCGCCAGTCAAGCAGCACAACAAATTAAATAATTACTATTCGAAAACATTGGTAAAATATTATATTTTCATTCAAAGAATTATAGATTTAGATCTCTTGAACGCAACCGGATTGCCAGATTTAAAAATAACCTTACTGGGAAATCACACTTTGCATTAATCTGAGCACTGCGCCCAGAAAAATACGCTTTGCGATACAGACTAACCGCCATGTTGGAGAGATCTAAAATTGAAAATACTATGTAAATAATCCATTACCTTTGATTCTCTTCATCAGATGTCACTTCCAGGGATCCCAGGTCCATAACAAATGTAGTTTTGTTCGAAAAAGCTCATCATTTATGTCCAAAAAGCTCCGTGTTGTTAGCACATGATCTATGCCAGCCGGACTTCTCGTCATGAACAAGGGGAAAAAAAATATTTACGTTCGTTCAAACATGTCAAACGTTGTATAGCATAAATCATTAGTGCCTTTTTTAACCAGAACATGAATAATATTCAAGGCGGACGTTTGCATTCTCTTTTAAAACGTTTTGGAACGAGAGTACCCAACATGAACTCGCGCGTCAGAGTCTAATCGGCCACCACCGTTCCAAGGCTCTTGTTCGTTCAGTTCTCACAGTATAAGACTCAAAACACTTTCTAAAGACTGGTGACATCTAGTGGAAGCCATAGGAAGTGCTCAACAATTAATAAGCCCCTGTGTGTTTCAATGGCATAGGCTTAAAGGTAATTCAACACATCAGGTATCCACTTCCTGTCAGAATTTGTCTCAGGGTTTTGACTGCCATATGAGTTCTGTTATACTTACAGACACCATTCAAACAGTTTTAGAAAATTCAGAGTGTTTTCTATCCAAACCTGAACAATAATATGCATATTCTAGCTTCTGAGTTGGTGTAGGAGGCAGTTAAAAATGGGCACATATTTTTTTCAAAATTCTCAATACTGCCCCCTAGCCCCAACAGGTTGCACAACAATTCCATGTAGACTTTCCCAGGTACAGTTTATGTCATCTTGTCATCAGTCATAATGTCTCAGATGACAACTGAACTGACATCCATACTCATTAAGTACCTGGTATATTTCCAACTGGTTCTATTACCGAAATATGGTTCCTTTCCCCCCACTTGTTTGATGTTCCCAGACTCTCTATGTTTAGCAAAGGCTATTCGAAAGTCCTTCAGTAGGGTCAGAGAGAGAGGGGAAGGGAGAAAGGTATTTATGGGGGGGGTCATAAACCTTACCCACAGGCCAACGTCATGACAGATCCCCCATGTTGGGTTCAATCTTGCGATTAACCTGCATGTTGCAAACAAACATAAAAATGAATGTGGGTTGTCCTGGTTGTGGATCATCGTTGTGGTCCCCATCTGGCGGTCGACCCGGGTAGGGTGTCTGCAAATGAAGAAGTCCGCTCCAAGGCTGGGCAGCAGATGTCCAGTTGGTGGTCGCTGTTGCAGTCCTCCCTCTGGTGGTCGACCGGGGTAGGGTCTCTGCAAATGAAGACGTCAGTTCCATGGTTCGGCAGCGGATGTCCAGATTGGGATCGCCATTCCGGACCCGTCGTCTGGTCGTCCAGACTGGAATATCTGGGCAGTAACTTAGGCAGATGTTAACAATGCACACACACTCATGAAATATATCATTACATTTCCTCCCAAATGAGCGGCGTTGTGGCACTAACTGATGGTTGTATGGGGGAGTTGTTTATGGCTCTATCACTTTCTATGTGCCGAAGAAAATGAAACAAAATGAATGAAAGCATAAACAAAACAAAATATAGTTATGCCACCTTAATCATCTAATTGGACGGTATTCAATCTACGTCCATGGTCTTGGCAAAATGACCCTATCATGGCATTGTCTAATGTCATATCTAGGGCTTTCCTAATTTGCGGGGTGGTGCTTAGGGTACTATCCTAAGTTGACAACTGTATGATAAGTCTACAACTGTAAGGCACTAGTTTTGGGCAGTCTACAGGGATGACCTGAGAAGAAAATTGGTTAGTGCTGTAGCTGTAGAGTTAAAGGCCTCAAAATAAATGTTCAACTTTACTAAGGCTGGTATTTTGCTCGGACCCTTAAGTAATCCTAGCATAAATCCTAATTGGATGTTCCGTTGTGCATGTGTAACGGCTGTCTTCGTCGTCAGACGAAACAGATAAGTCATCGTTTGAAAGAGTGGACCAATACGCAGCGGAGTGAGTGTTCATATTCAATATCTAATTAATAGAAACACTTTAAACAAAACACGAAAATGAACGACAGCCTACAGTTCTGCTAGGTACAAAACTAAACAGAAACAATTACCCACAAAACCCAAAGGAAAAACATGCTCCTTATGTGTGACTCCCAATCAGCAACAACGAGCTTCAGCTGTGCCTGATTGGGAGCCACACATGGCCCAAAACAAAGAAATACAAAAACATAGAGAAAGGAACATAGAACACCCACCCAATGTAACACCCTGGCCTGACCAAAATAAAGAACAAAAAACCCCTCTCTATGGCCAGGGCGTTACAGTACCCCCCCAAAGGTGCGGACTCTGGCCGCAAAACCTGATTCTGAAGGGGAGGGTCCGGGTGGGCCTTCTTACGGCGACGGCTCAGGTGCGGGACGTGGCCTCTGCTCCACCCTTGGCGTCGCCCTCTTAGGTGGCGCACCTGGCCGCGCCGAAGGTCTGGTGAGCGACCCTGACTGCGCCCGGCTGGCGGGCGGCGATGGCTGCGCCCGTCTGGCGGGCGACCCTGGTTGCGCCCGGCTGTCGGGCGGTGATGGTTGCGCCTGGCTGGCGGGCGACCCTGGTTGCGCCCAGTTGGCGGGTGGCGATGGCTGCGCCCGGCTGGCGGGCGGCGATGGCTGCGCCCGGCTGCGGGTGTCCCTGGCAGCTCCGGCAGCACTGACCCAGGATTCACCAGGCTGGGGAGATATGAAGGAGGCCTGGCCCTGGGCGCAGGCACAGGACTCACCAGTCTGGCGCGCGGCTCTGGCGGCTCCGGCGGCTCCGGACTGGCGGGCGGCTCTGGCGGCTCCGGACTGGCGGGCGGCTCTGGCGGCTCCGGACTGGCGAGACCCACTGGAGCCCTAGTCCTGGGATGTGGCACAGGACGGACCAGGATGGGGAGACCCACTGGAGACCTGGTCCGTGGAGCAGGCACAGGACTGAACAGGATGGGGAGACCCACTGGAGGCCTGGTCCTGGGAGGTGGCACAGGACGGACCAGGATGGGGAGACCCACTGGAGGCCTGGTCCGAGGAGGAGGCACAGGATAAACCGGGCTGTGGGGGAGCACTGGAGTTCTGGTATGTACGCTCTTTACCCACACTCCAGGCTGAATGCCCACTTTGGCCCGGCACGGGCAGAGAGCAGGCATTGGGCGAACTGGACCCTCCCAGCGTTCTGGAGACACAGTGCGCAACGCCGGCGCAGGATAACCTGGACCGAGGAGGCGCACTGGAGACCAGACGCGCTGAGCTGGCACCATCCGCCCTGGCTCTATGCCTGCACTCGCATGGCACTTGCGGGGGGCTGGTATGTAGCGCACCTGGCTTTGAACGCGCACTGGGGACACTGTGCGCTCCACAGCATAACACGGCATCTTACCAGTACCACGCTGCTTCCGGTAAGCACGGGGAGTTGGCTCAGGTCTACCGACTGACTCCGCCAATCTCCCCGTGTGCTTTTTGGGGGGCTGCCTCCCGTGTCCGTTGCACTCCCTTTCCTCATACCAGCGCCTCTCAGCTCTCGCCGCCTCGACCTCCCACTGCGGGCGGCGATAATCCCCAGTTTGAGCCCATGGTCCTTTCCCGTCCAGGATTTCCTCCCAAGTCCACGAATCCTGAACGCTCCTCTCCTGGCGCTTCTCCTTCCTCCGCTGCTTGGTCTGTTGTTGGTTGGTAATTCTGTAACGGCTGTCTTCGTCGTCAGACGAAACAGAGAAGTCATCGTCTGAAAAAGTGGACCAATACGCAGCGGAGTGAGTGTTCATATTCAATATTTAATTAATAGAAACACTTTAAACAAAACACGAAAATGAACGACAGCCTACAGTTCTGCTAGGTACAAAACTAAACAGAAACAATTACCCACAAAACCCAAAGGAAAAACATGCTCCTTATGTGTGACTCCCAATCAGCAACAACGAGCTTCAGCTGTGCCTGATTGGGAGCCACACACAGCCCAAAACAAAGAAATACAAAAACATAGAGAAAGGAACATAGAACGCCCACCCAATGTAACACCCTGGCCTGACCAAAATAAAGAACAAAAAACCCCTCTCTTTGGCCAGGGCGTTATAGCATGTGCGTTTATGCTTACACAAGCGCACATGTCAAGGGAAGAAAACCAAGTATCCTGGCAGATTACAACTTGTTCAGAATGAGTCTGACGTAGTCAGGTCATTTTCAGGTCAATGCCTGGAGGTCAGTCAGAATTGGTGTCGAGGGAGTCTGTAGTGGTTTTACTACCAGTCACTGTCTTCCACTATTATAGTGGTGGTAGGTATGAAGAAGTCTACTTCATAGCTATGTTATCCACGGAGGAGTTAACCTCACGACGGAAGTACTCTACGTTTTTGACCAGTCGTACGTGTTGTGATCATGGTTCATGACTTCTAATAACCTTTCTCCTGAACGGAGGGTTCTATTTATTAGTGGCGTGTGTTAACCATTGGAAGAGTGCAATGGAGATTCCCTTCCCCATGTTGCACTCTGAGTGACTCCTATGTCGCTATTATCAATAGCGATTTAACTTGTGAGGTTACTAATCCTCTTACTGAGTGTTGCTGGTCTGACTGTGGTATTGGTACTGGTATTCAAGGGTTCCAGTTGTCCTACCGATTTATTCTGAAATATTATCTACCGGAACACATGATTGGAGCATTTTACTAGTTGTATTGTAGTTGAACCTACACATGGCAAGGAATGATTATTGTTGCCATTTGTTTTGGAGGTGGACAAGTCCACTGGACTTCCTTTACGACCAGTGTGGTACACCTCAGTACTATCTTAGACGTGTTCTAAGATAATCCCTGTCTAGAGGCCTGTCTGCTCGTCACTGTTCTCATAGGGGAGTTTACAACTAGATTTGATTTATGCTCTGGCGGCCTCGTATGGTGTTGTCCGTAGTCTCGACCCCCCCCCCACCGGCCTCGATGAGGCTCATCATGGGTCTGGGCTACTATTCCCCCCATTTGTGTCTCAGGACCCCCCCACCAGCGGGTGATGTAGGTGTCCGAGGCGCAAACGAAAAGTTCGGACCCTATGTACGAGTTGTCAGTGGCCGCGTTATTATGAGAATGGCTGTAACCTTTCAACCAAATCTCCTGGTGTTTGTGCTTAAACACCCTCAGTGGCTGTCGAGGTCGGTCAGTCACCACCGCGTCCACGTGTGGCAACCTCTTCAGTACCTGCAAACTGAGACGAGGATATCGGTCTGTGATATCGCAAAGTGTTTCACCAGTGGGAGTCATCGGGTCAGTTGCTGGACTGACGCCATTAGTGTCATTGTAAGGGTTGACAGTCCCCCACAAAGCGAAAGGTGTATCATCGGAAGCAGAGTATACTCTGCGCATCGATGTTTTTCTTGCTGAGATGGCCGCAGTGCTTGTGGAAGTGTCCGAAGGGCAAGAGAAGTTCATCTCTACCGTATTGCACGACTGCAAGGAGGAGGGAAGTTGCTCATTCACAGAGACAGCTGGCTCGAAATCATGAAAAGAATGGTCAATCAGATTGGCTGATGGAATGTGTTGAGATATCGTAATATCTCCTTGGATCGGATTCTGCACCAAGAGGTTTCTAAACGTCTTTTTCCCAAGGGGTGCTTTTGACAGATACCCCTCGTGAATGACTGCGTTGCAGCTAGCGTTAGGGGAAGACAGTGTGGTTGGTGGAGAAGACACTGTAGCCTGTGACCATACCTGGTTGGTTTTCCAATCCATCAATGGGAGTAACCGATCCATCAAGTCTGCTCCCAGTAGCAGGGGTACAGTTTCAAGGAAGTGTAGTTTCAGCATGACTCTCAATGTGAGAGGCGAGGTAGTCTGAGTGACCCCTCGAAGTGTAGTGTCGCATCGTTCCACTTTTAACCAACGTTTATTTGGCTTCAAAGCCCTTTTGAGATCATCGAACAATGTTTGAGAGATGAGTGATATTGTCGCACCCGAATCAATTAGCACATGACAAGTTAAGCAGTCCTCCAGGACTGTTTCCAGGTATGGTCGTTTCGATTCGTGTTTAGTGGACATATTCCCCACAAAGTGGAGTGGTCGTTCGCAACGACGTGATGTGTCATTTCTGTTCAAAGTGGAAGCAGATCGACTTTTCAGATTTTGAGTGGGCTTGGCTTTAACGAAGCGCTTTACCTTTTTCTTCGCAACCTTTGTATCAGAGTTTATAGACAAAGCCCGTGGGCTTGTTTCTTGATCAAGCGGGCCCTGGATAGGGTCTTGAGTGAGAGCGGGAGAGATTTGAATTTTAACGTCCTTGCTATGGGGGTTAATTCCTGCGGACCTGGTGTCTGGTAATTCCCTGTCTAGTCCTTGTGACTTATCTTTTACCCTTTTCTCAAATGTTTCTCGCTGTAGTTCTTCACGTAGTGGAACTTCTGGAGAACATTGGTCTACGTTTTGATCGTCCTTCAACCCTTTGTTACCCTTGTGCTCTGACACTTTGTGTGGGTTGGGTGCAGGAACGTAGCGAACAGGTCGATTGTAGCGGTAGTCGTTTTGAAGGCGACGTACTTTACAGTTATTTCGACCGCGGCGGTTATTGGATTCGTGGTTTCGTGGTAGAAGCCGTTGTTCAGTGTCATCTCTCAACGCTCCAATACCTGATAATGCACCCTCTAACTGGAGTGAGTGCTCCTGGTCAAACTTCAAAACCGAGTGGTCAGGGCTCTTAGCGTTGCGAGCTTTTGATGCCTCAAAAGCTGTGCTTGCAAGCTCTCTGAGTTGTAAGATAGGCAAGCCAACGTGGGCTGCAGGGCCCAAGTAGGTAATGAAGGTGGGATACATGTTCGACAGAAACATTTGTTTGAATGGTAACAGCTCTTCCATTCCTGTTTCCGTGAGTAGGCCAAAGTAAGCTGAACGAAGCCTAGCTCCACAATGAAATAGGGTGCAGGCCAGGCAGCAGGCTGTTAGCCAGGCTGCCAGCTTAGTGGAGTCTGCCACTATTACAGTCAGTGTAGTCAGCTCAGCTATCCCCATTGAGACCGTGTCTGTGCCTCGACCTAGGTTGGGCAAAACTAAACATGCCGGTATTCGCCTTAGCAATCTCACTAGAATAAAGACCTCCTCCATTCCTGCCATTATTGAAAGAGATCGTGATACCTCACATCTCAAAATAGGGCTACTTAATGTTAGATCCCTCACTTCAAAGGCAGTTATAGACAATGAACTAATCACTGATCATAATCTTGATGTGATTGGCCTGACTGAAACATGGCTTAAGCCTGATGAATTTACTGTGTTAAATGAGGCCTCACCTCCTGGTTACACTAGTGACCATATCCCCCGTGCATCCCGCAAAGGTGGAGGTGTTGCTAACATTTACGATATCAAATTTCAATTTACAAAAAAAAAACAACGACGTTTTCGTCTTTTGAGCTTCTAGTCATGAAATCTATGCAGCCTACTCAATCACTTTTTATAGCTACTGTTTACAGGCCTCCTGGGCCATATACAGCGTTCCTCACTGAGTTCCCTGAATTCCTATCGGACATTGTAGTCACAGCAGATAATATTCTAATTTTTGGTGACTTTAATATTCACATGGAAAAGTCCACAGACCCACTCCAAAAGGCTTTCGGAGCCATCATCGACTCAGTAGGTTTTGTCCAACATGTCTCTGGACCTACTCACTGCCACAGTCATACTCTGGACCTAGTTTTGTCCCGTGGAATAAATGTTGTGGATCTTAATGTTTTTCCTCATAATCCTGGACTATCGGACCACCATTTTATTACGTTTGCAATCGCAACAAATAATCTGCTCAGACCCCAACCAAGGAGCGTCAAAAGTCGTGCTATAAATTCTCAGACAACCCAAAGATTCCTTGATGCCCTTCCAGACTCCCTTTGCCTACCCAAGGACATCAGAGGACAAAAATCAGTTAACCACCTAACTGAGGAACTCAATTCAACTTTGCGCAATACCCTAGATGCAGTTGCACCCCTAAAAACTAAAAACATCTGTCATAAGAAACTAGCTCCCTAGTATACAGAAAATACACGAGCTCTGAAGCAAGCTTCCAGAAAATTGGAACGGAAATGGCGCCACACCAAACTGGAAGTCTTCCGACTAGCTTGGAAAGACAGTACCGTGCAGTATCGAAGAGCCCTCACTGCTGCTCGATCATCCTATTTTTCCAACTTAATTGAAGAAAATAAGAACAATCCAAAATTTATTTTTGATACTGTCACAAAGCTAACTAAAAAGCACCATTCCACAAGAGAGGATGGCTTTCCCTTCAGCAGTAATAAATTCATGAATGTCTTTGAGGAAAAGATCATGATCATTAGAAAGCAAATTACGGACTCCTCTTTAAATCTGCGTATTCCTCCAAAGCTCAGTTGTCCTGAGTCTGCACAACTCTGCCAGGACCTAGGACCAAAGGAGACACTAAAGTGTTTTAGTACTATATCTCTTGACACAATGATGAAAATAATCATGGCCTCTAAACCTTCAAGCTGCATACTGGACCCTATTCCAACTAAACTACTGAAAGAGCTGCTTCCTGTGCTTGGCCCTCCTATGTTGAACATAATAAATGGCTCTCTATCCACCGGATGTGTACCAAACTCACTCAAAGTGGCAGTAATAAGGCCTCTCTTGAAAAAGCCAAACCTTGACCCAAAAAATATTTAAAAAAAACAAATCGGCCTATATCGAATCTTCTATTCCTCTCAAAAAAATTTGAAAAAGCTGTTGCGCAGCAACTCACTGCCTTCCTGAAGACAAACAATGTATACGAAACGCTTCAGTCTGGTTTTAGACCCCATCATAGCACTGAGACTGCACTTGTGAAGGTGGTAAATTACCTTTTAATGATGTCAGATCAAGGCTCTGCATCTGTTCTCGTGCTCCTAGATCTTAGTGCTGCTTTTGATACCATCGATCACCACATTCTTTTGGAGAGATTGGAAACCCAAATTAGTCTACGTGGACAAGTTCTGGCCTGGTTTAGATCTTATCTGTCGGAAAGATATCAGTTTGTCTCTGTGAATGGTCTGTCCTCTGACAAATGAACTGTAAATTTCGGTGTTCCTCAAGGTTCCGTTTTAGGACCACTATTGTTTTCACTATATATTTTACCTCTTGGGGATGTCATTCGAAAACATAATGTTAAATTTCACTGCCATGCGGATGACACACAGCTGTACATTTCAATGAAACATGGTGAAGCCCCAAAATTGCCCTCGCTAGAAGCCTGTGTTTCAGACATAAGGAAGTGGATGGCTGCAAACTTTCTACTTTTAAACTCAGACAAAACAGAGATGCTTGTTCTAGGTCCCAAGAAACAAAGAGATCTTCTGTTAAATCTGAAAATTAATCTTGATGGTTGTACAGTCGTCTCAAATAAAACTGTGAAGGAACTCGGCGTTACTCTGGACCCTGATCTCTCTTTTGAAGAACATATTACATTTACATTTAAGTCATTTAGCAGATGCTCTTATCCAGAGCGACTTACAAATTGGTGCATTCACCTTATGATATCCAGTGGAACAACCACTTTACAATAGTGCATCTAAATCTTTTAGGGGGGGGGGGGGGGCTGTCCTTGAAACAGTCTTTATATGTACCACCTCCTTAAAGAGGTGGTACATATAAAGACTGTTTCAAGGACAGCTTTTTTCCATCTACGTAACATTGCAAAAATCTGAAACTTTCTGTCCAAAAAGGACGCAGAAAAATTAATCCATGCTTTTGTTACTTCTAGGCTGGACTACTGCAATGCTCTACTTTCCGGCTACCCAGATAAAGCACTAAATAAACTTCAGTTAGTGCTAAATACGGCTGCTAGAATCCTGACTAGAACCAAAAAATTTGATCATATTACTCCAGTGCTAGCCTCCCTACACTGGCTTCCTGTTAAGGCAAGGGCTGATTTCAAGGTTTTACTGCTAACCTACAAAGCATTACATGGGCTTGCTCCTACCTATCTTTCCGATTTGGTCCTGCCGTACATACCTACACGTACGCTACGGTCACAAGACGCAGGCCTCATAATTGTCCCTAGAATTTCTAAGCAAACAGCTGGAGGCAGGGCTTTCTCCTATAGAGCTCCATTTTTATGGAATGGTCTGCCTACCCATGTGAGAGATGCAGACTCAGTCTCAACCTTTAAGTCTTTACTGAAGACTCATCTCTTCAGTAGGTCCTATGATTAAGTGTAGTCTGGCCCAGGAGTGTGAAGGTGAACGGAAAGGCTCTGGAGCAACGAACCGCCCTTACTTTCTCTGCCTGGCCGGTTCCCCTCTCTCCACTGGGATTCTCTGCCTCTAACCCTATTACAGAGGCTGAGTCACTGGCTTACTGGTGTTCTTCCATGCCGTCCCTGGGAGGGGTGCGTAACTTGAGTTGGTTGAGTCACTGACGTGGTCTTCCTGTCTGGGTTGGCGCCCGACCTTGGGTTGTGCCGTGGCGGAGATCTTTGTGGGCTATACTCGGCCTTGTCTCAGGATGGTAAGTTGGTGGTTGGAGATATCCCTCTAGTGGTGTGGGGGCTGTGCTTTGGCAAAGTGGGTGGGGTTATATCCTTCCTGTTTGGCCCTGTCCGGGGGTATCGTCGGATGGGGCCACAATGTCTCCTGACCCCTCCTGTCTCAGCCTCCAGTATTTATGCTGCAGTAGTTTATGTGTCGGGGGGCTAGGGCCAGTCTGCTATATCTGGAGTATTTCTCCTGTCTTATCCGGTGTCCTGGGTGAATTTAAATATGCTCTCTCTAATTCTCTCTTTCTCAATTTCTTTCTTTCTTTCTCTCTCTCTCTCGGAGGACCTGAGCCCTAGGACCATGCCTCAGGACTACCTGACATGATGACTCCTTGCTGTCCCCAGTCCACCTGGCCGTGCTGCTGCTCCAGTTTCAACTGTTCTGCCTGCGGCTATGGAACCCTGACCTGTTCACCGGACCTGCTACCTGTCCCAGACCTGCTGTTTTCAACTCTCTAGAGGCAGCAGGAGCGGTAGAGATACTCTCAATGATCGGCTATGAAAAGCCAACTGACATTTACTCTTGAGGTGCTGACTTGTTGCACCCTCGACAACTGTGATTATTATTATTTGACCATGCTGGTCATTTATGAACATTTTAACATCTTGGCCATGTTCTGTCATAATCTCCACCCGGCACAGCCAGAAGAGGACTGGCCACCCCTCATAGCCTGGTTCCTCTCTAGGTTTTTTCCTAGGTTTTGACCTTTCTAGGGAGTTTTTCCTAGCCACCGTGCTTCTACACCTGCATTGCTTGCTGTTTGGGGGTTTAGGCTGGGTTTCTGTACAGCACTGAGGTATCAGCTGATGTAAGAAGGGCTATATAAATACATATGATTTGATTTGATTTGATATGATAGAAGGCTTGTGGGTGTTCGTTCCGAGCTTGTTTGACCATGTTAGCCAGTGAGCTATCGTGTTTGCGAGTCGCAGAACCACTGAATTCTAATTTCAAAGCTTTGGCAAGTTTGGCGTAGTCATTTAGTACGTGTTGCTGTTGTAGGCGAATGAACCTCGTCACGTGTCTATTCGACGTTCGCTTCAACAGGTAAACCCTGTCAGAACCCGTAGCATTTGGGTAGCCACCCAACGTGTCCTCTATGTCAGCTAAGAACGTCTCAGTATCGTTTGGCTGACCTGGAATGGGGTCAAAGGTGAAGAAATTCTTGACGAGTTTGTCAAGGTATTCCGTGCCAAGCGGGCGGAGAGGGTTGGCTTCATCCTGTGGAGAGATTGGGGCCGAAAGGCCAAGAGGAGAAGCCAAGCCTTGATATTGTTGGCCAGGAGGCGCCATATTACTCAGTACCAAAGTGCCAAGAGGAGAAGACTGAGGGACACATGAGGGAGGCAAGGTCTGAAACCTATCGTCTTTACTCCTGTGATTACAGGGCTCCGGTTGCTTGGATGGGTAGTCGCGCTGTAGAGCATGACCATTCTGGATTTCCTCCAGATGGTACCTGAGGGTGGTATTCTGCTTCATTGCAGAGTCCTGATTTTGGACACGTGAGTGTCGCACTTGCTCCTTTCGGTCTCAAACTTATCTGTCATGGTTTGCAGATAGAGATCTTGAGTACGGAGCGAGAGATTCAGTGATGAGATTTCTTCCGCTTGCTTGGAAATCAATATTTCCATCTTTATCACCCGAGTTCTCTCAACATTCATTTGGTCAGCGACTTCAATAAGTTCTGCTGATTTGTCATCCAACTTAGTTATTGTGTTCATCAACTGATCGTCTTTGATCTGCAGAATTTGGAGTAGAACATTGTTAACTTGAGTAACGTTCAACAAAACTGCCTGCATGTTATCAAATTGCGTGCTCCTGTTTGTAGATAACTCGACAGATTTATCTAGTTTGGAGTGGACTACAACGCATTTAGTTTTGGCTAAATCGAGTTGTTCCTGCAGACGACGATTTTGTTGGAGAGTTTGTGCTCGTTCATCGTCATAAGTATTTGCAATTATTTTTAATTGTTCCGATTTCAAACGCAGTTCCTCGACAAGCAGAATGTTTTCATTTCCTGCTTTTGTCAATAGTTGCTCAGTTCTCACCACCTGTGCCCTCATGTTAGCCATGTCTTGCACGTGCTTCAGCTGTGCACTGTGGTATTGGACCGATTCCAACCTTTGATGGTGATACATAAGTGCTAAAGTGGAGAGAACCGTCACAAAGCCTGTGTTTGATGGTTGATTTGGGAGAGCGTTGACAATTTTGGCTGTTTTTTCGCTAATGGCATAATTAGGGTTGGTATCGCTGCTGAGGTCAGAGATCAATCCTTTTATGGGTGGAGGTTCACTAATTAGCGGAGGAGTGGTGACCACCTTCTTTGATAGCTTGCACATTATTAGAAAAATTTTGAGGAAAAATGTTCCTATTTTTTTTTTTCTTCAATGTTTGGGTTTGGAATTCATTGGAAGCTGCAAAGACACGTTTAATCTATTCATAGATGTTGACGAACCATCAGTACTGTACCAGTAATGTGGAAGTTGGACGTGAATGAATTTGCAAAAGTAAATTGAATTAATTAATCAATGCCAATGATTAATCCTACCTGGGTAGGCTATCTGGGTATTAAACTTGAAATATCCTGAGAGGTTGCTTCATCCAGGTTAATATGAGAAGTTTAAAAGTGTCTCATTTGATTGGAAGAACATTTAGGTATGTTCAACAATTTAACTTATTAAATTGAATGAGACGATAATCCATACAATCTCCATTAATTGGATATCATAAGTGTAAACAGTAGATCAAATGTTGGGAACACTCACCACTATGGTACACTTCTCCCTTGGGCCGAAGCCACATGGGATTCCCGCTGGGGCGGGACTTCTGTCAGTACTGGATTACTGAATGGGTTTTGCAAAAAACAAATTTTACTGATTGATCAATTTTAATGATAAATCAAACCTGGAAAGGCTATTTGGGATTTAAACTTTAATTAACCTGAGAGGTTTATTCATCTAGGTTAATGTGGAAAAAGGTTACAATGTTTCATTTAGAAAACTCATCAATTTGGATATTATTTAAAAGATCCACTTGAGAATGTAAATCTGGCAATTTCACTTATTAGTTCAATTGAATAAGACATCGACATCCGTCTGGATATCATAAGTAACGACTTGAGTGTCACCTGACTAATTCTTCTTGAAGGAAAGTACTGGTGACTTTTCAGAGGTCCCTGATTGCACACACTGAAATCAAACGGAAGTACCCAGGGCGGGACTTCCGTTCCGCAAGGCGGAGGAATTACAATGTGGCACAAGACAAAATGGCGGTTTTATCTTTGTTAGCTTAACATTTCATGCAAGCTAATCCTACTTTTTGCATTTTTCAGGCATAACATAGGATTCCCTTGGCAAGGTAAAGGTTTTACTCATAACGTATTATGTTCAAACCCTTTTCGGCAATATTTGACTATGTTTTAACCAGAACTCGCGGCAAACAACGAAATGCGCCGTGGTCTACTCGCGTGGAAACACGAGAGAGACACTTATCGCTGGTCAAGCTAATCTCTACTAAATTTCAATCGGCTGGCTCTTTGTCCTTGCACGAGAAATCAATAATGACCGAGCCTACACGCGTCTGAAACGAGCGAGGCAGAAATAGTCCTGCGTTTGGCCAAACGCTCTATTTCTCAGATAGCTTTATCAACCCAAATACAGAAATGTATTCGCTTACGCTACCCACAGGTCAGAGCACGACACGGAGGCATTTCTCTAGAGCACACACGCACCAATAATTCCTGTCTCCAACTCCCATAATGTATATAATAAACTTGGTATATTATGTAATCTGCTTTTCAATTTTATATAGGCTGAATCAAAATGAAAGCGTCATCCTATTTTAAATTCCTCGCACGGGGGCTCCAATAATATATATTATCAACATGACCCAAACGTGCTTCCTTGTTTTAGAGTCCTCACAGGGGGCACCATATGTCATGTCTTTGGCTATGCAGGATTAAGTGATATTTCATGGTACTCTATGAAGTCCTTTCTCTGTAATTAATATTACCTGATTGACTAATCATGTAAATGTAATTAACTCCAAAGTCTGGACACCACAAAATAATGTTTATAGAGCTGTTATCTTCCGAATAAACTCATAAAGACCTAGTAATATTTTACATCAATAGCAGTCATTATTAATCGTCACCTAATTTTCAGTCTCATATGAAAGTTGTAAATTCTTGGTTATCTTCACGAACCCTGGCTAACAAGTTGAATCAGCAATACAAAATTGGGTTAAATTATTTATTTACCAAATATCTAACTAATCACACAGAATTACATATACACAGAATACAAATTATGTCATACAGAAAACGTCCCTGGTGGACGTTACCTGTATGAGGCTTGTTACACAAAGAAAGGGGGTTGGGCTTGAATGAAAGAGCGGGAAGACTGAGGAACAAAAGAAACAGCTATGCTATCGTAAATACAGTATCTTATGCATTCTAAATTACCGCCTATTTGGAAAAGGAAAATGCAATAAATATTTACTCTGAGCTGCGCTTCGGTAGGTTGGTCGTAGATGCTGGCCGTGTTGGCCAACAGAGATCTTCCTGTCCTCGGAAGAATGCCACTGGTGGTAAATCGAAAACGTTGTAGTATTTTCGTTGTGTGTTAGACTGGATACGTCGTCCGTCCTTTCCTAGCCCACGTTTACAGCCGCCGCTGCTAACTCAACGGCTAGGAAGTATCACTTCTGTAGTGAATAAGAGTTCAAAGTTCATACCATTCACAACCAAAGCTCAGGCTGAGGTTGGCTTAGTTCCGTACTTGACATGTTGGTGTTCTTGGGGTCATAGGCAGCATTCCTCCTCCTCCAAACACGGCGAGTTGAGTTGATGCCAAAGAGCTCCATTTTGGCCTCATCTGACCACAACACTTTCACCCAGTTGTCCTCTGAATCATTCAGATGTTCATTGGCAAACTTCAGACGGGCATGTATAGGTGCTTTCTTGAGCAGGGGGACCTTGCGGGCGCTGCAGGATTTCAGTTCTTCACAGCGTAGTGTGTTACCAATTGTTTTCTTGGTGACTATGGTCCCAGCTGCCTTGAGATAATTGACAAGATCCTCCCGTGTAATTCTGGGCTGATTCCTCACCGTTCTCATGATCATTGCAACTCCACAAGGTGAGATCTTGCATGGAGCCCCAGGCTGAGGGAGATTGACAGTTCTTTTGTGTTTCTTCCATTTGTGAATAATCGCACCAACTGTTGTCACCTTCTCACCAAGCTGCTTGGCGATGGTCTTGTAGCCCATTCCAGGCTTGTGTAGGTCTACAATCTTGTCCCTGACATCCTTGGAGAGCTCTTTGGTCTTGGCGATGGTGGAGAGTTTGGAATCTGATTGATTAATTGCTTCTGTGGACAGGTGCCTTTTTTAAAGGGTGTACTCCCTTTAAGAGTGTGCTCCTAATCTCAGCTCGTTACCTGTATAAAAGACACCTGGGAGCCAGAAATCTTTCTGATTGAGAGGGGGTCAAATACTTATTTCCCTCATTAAAATGCAAATCAATTTATAACATTTTTGACATGCATTTTTCTGGATTTTCTTGTTGTTATTCTGTCTCTCACTGTTCAAATAAACCTACCATTAAAATGATAGACTGATCATTTCTTTGTCAGAGGGCAAACGTACAAAATCAGCAGGGGATCAAATACTTTTTTCCCTCACTGTATACCTGTGTTCTCTGTTTGTCTGTTGCCAGTTCATCTTGTTTGTTTGTCAAGTCAATCAGCGCTTTTCCCCAGTCTCTTTTTCTCAACCTCCTGGTTTTGACCCTTTCCCGTCCTCTCTCTGAGCCCACCTGCCTGACCACTCTGCCTGCCCCTGACCTTGAGCCTGCCTGCCGTCCTGTACCTTTGATCCCACCTCTGGTTTACTGACCCCTGCCTGCCTTGACCTGTCTATTGCCTGCCCCTGTTGGATTATTAAACCATTGTTAATTCAACGTTGTCTGCATCTGGGTCTTACTGTCACGCCCTGGCCATAGAGAGGGTTTTATTCTCTATTTTGGTTAGGCCAGGGTGTGACTAGGGTGGGCATTCTATGTCCTTTTTTCTATGTTTTTGTATTTCTTTGTTCTGGCCTGGTATGGCTCTCAATCAGGGACAGCTGTACTTCGTTGTCGCTGATTGGGAGCCATACTTAGGCAGCCTGTTTTCCTTTGGGTTTTTGTGGGTAGTTGTTTCTGTTGTGTGGTTTGCACCTGACAGAACTGTTGGCGTTTGTTTGTTTCTTATGTTCAAGTGTTTCGTATTATTAAAACTTCAATATGAACACTCACCACGCTGCATCTTGGTCCCCTCTTTCAGATGATCGTTACAGAACTATCCACCACAACTGGATCAAGCAGCGTGCTCGGGAGGAGATGAACACCTGGTCTCATCAGGAGTGGATTGGGAGGAGAGACTGGACTTGGGGCCAGGTGATCGACAGATATCGGAGCCTACCCGGGAAGAACGAGAGGCAGCCCCAAAAATGTTTTTTGGGGGGGCACACGGGTAGTTTGGCTGGACCAGGGGTGAGGCCTGAGTCAACTACCCGTGCTCTTTGCGGTAAGCAGGTGCCTGCCTCTCGCACTCTCTCTCCAGTGCGCCTGCCCAGCCCAGTACGTCCTGTACCTGCTCCCAGAGCCAGGCCTCCTGCATGTCTCCCCAGTCTGGTGAGTCCTGTGCCTGCTCCCAGAGCCAGGCCTCCTGCATGTCTCCCCAGCCTGGTGAATCCTGTGCCTGCGCCCAGAGCCAGGCCTATTGCAAGTCCCGCCTGTCCGGCGCAGCCAGAGCCACCCGCCTGTCCGGCGCAGCCAGAGCCGCCCGCCTGTCCGGCGCAGCCAGAGTCGCCCGCCAGTCCGGCGCCCACGGTGAGGGTCCCCAGTCCGGGGTCGGCGGCGAGGGACCCCGCTCTAGAGGCGCCACCAAAGTGGGGTGAGCCAGTGGTGTGTCCCACCCCTGAGCCGCCACCGCGGATAGATGCCCACCCGGACCCTTCCCTAGAGGTTTAGGTTTTGCGGCCGGAGTCCGCACCTTTGGGGGGGGGGGGGGGGGGGTACTGTCACGCCCTGGCCATAGAGAGGGTTTAATTCTCTATTTTGGTTAGGCCAGGGTGTGACTAGGGTGGGCATTCTATGTCCTTTTTTCTATGTTTTTGTATTTCTTTGTTTTGGCCTGGTATGGCTCTCAATCAGGGACAGCTGTACTTCATTGTCGCTGATTGGGAGCCATACTTAGGCAGCCTGTTTTCCTTTGGGTTTTTGTGGATAGTTGTTTCTGTTGTGTGGTTTGCACCTGACAGAACTGTTGGCGTTCGTTTGTTTCTTATGTTCAAGTGTTTCGTATTATTAAAACTTCAATATGAACATTCACCACACTGCATCTTGGTCCCCTCTTTCAGATGATCATTACACTTACCTTGATAGATAGCCGGTGTAGCCAGAGTGTACGCATCTCATTAAATTAAGTTAATTGAATAAGTTTCTCTTTTGAATTTAGTTTTTGTTTCTCTCTTTTTTGAGTCTCTAATACCCTTCTTCAAGGATGGTTTCTCTTACCCTCTATATTGTCCAAGAAGCCTGTGTTTCGTCAAGGGCCGGAAAACCATGCCAATATACAGTTGAAGTCAGAAGTTTACGTACACTTAGGTTGGAGTCATTAAAACTCGTTTTTCAACCACTCCACAAATTTCTTGTTAACAAACTATAGTTTTGGCAAGTCGGTTAGGACATCTACTTTGTGCATGACGCAAGTAATTTTTACAAAACAATTGTTTCACTTATAATTCACTTTATCCCAATTCCAGTGGGTCAGAAGTTTACATACACTAAGTTGACTGTGCCTTTATACAGCTTGGAAAATTCCATAAAATGATGTCATGGCTTTGGAAGCTTCTGATAGGCTAATTGACATAACTTGAGTCAATTGGAGGTGTACCTGTGGATGTATTTCAAGGCCTACCTTCACACTCAGTGCCTCTTTGCTTGACATCATGGGAAAATCTAAAGAAATCAGCCAAGACCTCAGAAAATAAATTGTAGACCTCCACAAGTCTGGTTCATCCTTGGGAGCAATTTCCAAACTCCTGAAGGTACCACGTTTATCTGTACAAACAATAGTACGCAAGATGCTGGAGGAAACTGGTACAAAAGTATCTATATCCACAGTAAAACAATTCCTATATCGACATACTGTAACCTGAAAGGCTGCTCAGCAAGGAATAAGCCATTGCTCCAAAACCGCCATAAAAAAGCCAGACTACAGTTTACAACTGCACATGGGGACAAAGATTGTACTTTTTGGAGAAATGTTCTCTGGTCTGATGAAACAAAATTAGAACTGTTTGGCCATAATGACCATCGTTATGTTTGGAGGAAAAAGGGGGACGCTTGCAAGCCGACGAACACCATCCCAACCGTGGAGCGCAGGGGTGGCAGCATCATGTTGTGGAGTGCTTTGCTGCAGGAGGGACTGGTGCACTTCACAAAATAGATGGCTTCATGAGGGAGGAAAATTATGTGGATATATTGAAGCAACATCTCAAGACATCAGTCAGGAAGTTAAAGCTTGGTCCCAAATGGGTCTTCCAAATGGACAATGACCCCAAGCATACTTCCAAAGATGTGGCAAAATGGCTTAAGGACAACAAAGTCAAGGTATTGGAGTGGCCATCATAAAGCCGTGACCTCAATTCTATAGAAAGTTTGTGGGAAGAACTGAAAAGCGTGTGCGAGCAAGGAGGACTACAAACCTGACTCAGTTACATCAGCTCTTTCAGGAGGAATGGGCCAAAATCCACCCAATTTATTGTGGGAAGCTTGTGGAAGGCTACCCAAAACGTTTGAACCAAGTTAAACAATTTAAAGTCAATGCTACCAAATACTAATTGAGTTTATGTAAACCTCTGACCCACTGGGAATGTGAAGAAAGAAACAAAAGCTAAAATAAATCATTCTCTCCACTATTATTCTGACATTTCACAATCTTAAAATGAAGTGGTGATCCTAACTGACAAAAGACAGGGAATTTTTACTAGGATTAAATGTCAGGAATTGTGAAAACTGAGATTAAATGTATTTGGCTAAGGTGTATGTAAACTTCTGACTTCAACTGTATACTCTAACTAATTCGAACTCACTATATTCTCTCTCTAAATATTCTAACTCTCTATATTCTCTACATTCTAACACTCTATATTCTAATTCTCTACCTTCTAACACTCCATATTCTAACTCTCTATATTAACTACATTCTATGTCTCTATATTCTAAATCTCTATATTCTAACCCTCTTTATTCTAGCGCTCTATATTCTAACCCTGTATATTCCAACCCTCCATTTTCGAACTCTCCATATTCTGACTCTCTAAATTCTAACTCTCTATATTCTAACCCTCTGCATTCTAACCATCTGTATTCTAACCCTCTACATTCTAACCCTCTATTTTCCAACCCTCTACAATCTAACTCTATATTCTAACTCTCTATATTCTAACCCTCTATATTCTAACTCTATATAATATAACTCTCTATGTTCTAACTCTCTATATTCTGAACATCTATAATCTAACCCCCTGTATTCTAACCCTCTGTATTCTAACTCTCTATATTCTAACTCTCTATGTTCTAACTCTCTATGTTCTAACTCTCTATGTTCTAACCCTCTATATTCTAACCCTCTATATTCTAACCCTCTATATTCTAACCCTCTGTATTCCAGCTATCTATGTTCTAACTCTCTATATTCTAATCCTCTACATTCTAATGCTCTTTATTCTAACCCTCTATATTCTAACCCTCTATATTCCAGCAATCTATGTTCTAACTATTTATGTTCTAACTCCCTATATTCTAATCCTCTATATTCTAACTCTCTATATTCTAACCCTCTATATATTCTAACCCTCTATATATTCTAACTCTCTATATTCTAACTCTCTATATTCTAACTCTCTATATTCTAACTCTCTATATTCTCTATATTCTAACTCTCTATATTCTAACTCTGAATATTCTGTATATTCAAACGCTCCATATATTCTATATTATTAACTCTCTATATTGTAATTGTCAAAATTCTCTATATTCTAAATCTCTAAATTCTCTATTTTCTAACTCTTTATTTTCTAACTCTCATTATCCTAACCCTCTATATTCTAACCCTCCATTTTCTAACTCTCTATATTTTAACTCTCTATATTCTAACCCTCTATATTCTAACTCTCTATATTCTAACCCTCTATATTCTAACCCTCTATATTCTAACTCTCTATATTCTAACCCTCTATATTCTAACTCTCCATATTCTACCCCTCTTTATTCTAGTGCTCTATATTCTAACCCTGTATATTCCAACCCTTCTTTTCTAACTCTCCATATTCTGACTCTCTAAATTCTCTCTCTATATTCTAACCCTCTACATTCTAACGATCTGTATTCTAACCCTCTATATTCTAACCCTCTATATTCTAACTATCTATGTTCTAACTCTCTATATTCTGAACATCTATAATCTAACCCTCTGTATTCCAGCTATCTACGTTGTAACTATCTATGTTCTAACTCTCTATATTCTAACCCTCTGTATTCCAGCTATCTACGTTCTAACTATCTATATTCTAACCCTCTATATATTCTAACTCTCTATGTTCTAACTCTCTATATTCTAACTCTTTATATTGTAACTCTCCATTTTGTAACTCTATATTCTATCTCACTTTACTCTAACACTCTATAATCTACCTCTTTAAATTCTAACTCTATATTCTGTATATTCTAACACTCTATTTCTAACCCTTTACAATCTAACTGTCTGTATTCACTATATTCTAACTCTCTATATTCTCTATATTCCAACACTCTATATTCTAACCTTCTATTTTCTAACTCTCTATTCTAACTCTCTATATTCTAACTCTCTATATTCTAACCCTCTATATTCTAACTCTCTATATTCTCTATATTCCAACACTCTATATTCTAACCTTCTATTTTCTAACTCTCTATTCTAACTCTCTATATTCTAACCCTCTATATTCTCAATATTCTAACTCTTTATATTCTAACTCTCTACATTCTAACCCTCTATATTCTCTACATTCTAACCCTCTATATTCTCTATATTCTAACTCTCTATAATCTCTATATTCTAACTCTCTATATTCTCTATATTCTAACTCTCTATATTCTCTATATTCTAACTCTCTATATTCTCTATAATCTAACTCTCTATATTCTCTATAATCTAACTCTCTATATTCTCTATAATCTAACTCTATATATTCTAACTCTCCATGTACTCTATATTATTAACACTCTATATTCTGTCTTTCTATATTCTTACTCTCTATATTCTAACCCTCTATTTTCTGGAGAACAGGAGGGCTTCTAAAAGAAAAACTAACACGTCTGTGAGAGCCGGAATGCTTACTGGTTGGTAGGTGATCAAATACTTATGTCATGCAATAAAATGCAAATTAATTACTTAAAAATCATATAATGTGATTTTCTGGATTTTTGTTTTAGATTCTGTCTCTCACAGTTGAAGTGTACCTATGATAAAAATTACAGACCTCTACATGCTTTGTAAGTAGGAAACACTGCCGATTTTGCAGGTTATCTAATACGTGTACTCCCCAATGTATATTCTAACTCTCTATATTCTAACTCTCTATATCCTAACTCTCCATATTCTAAATTCCCTACATTCTATCCCTCTATATTCTAACCCTCTAATCTAACTCTCCAAGTAATCTATATTATTAACTCACTATATTCCTAATTTTAAATTCTCTATATTCTAACTTTCTATATTCTTACTTTCTACTCTTTATATTTTAACTCTCTATATTCTAACTCTCTATATTATAACTCAGTGTATATGGAGAGTGAGAATATAGAGAGATAGAAAATAGAGGGATAGAATTTAGTGAATGTAGAGATAGTATATTCTAACTCTCCATATACACTATCTCTACATTCGCTAAATTCTATCCCTCTATTTTCTATCTCTCTATATTCTAACTCTCCATATACAAAATCTCTATATTCCAACTATCAATATTGTAACTCTATATTCTAACTTTCTATATTCTCCATATTCTAACTCTCTATATTCTCGATTACTCTCTATATTCTCTATAACTCTATGTTCTAACTCTCTATGTTCTAACTTTCCATATTCTATATATTCTAAATTCTCTATATAAGAACTCTCCATAATCTCAACAACTCTATATTCTAACTCTCTACAATCTAACTCTCTATATTATAACTCGCTATTTTCTATCTCTCTATGTTATAACTCTCCATATACAAAATCTCTATATTCTAACTCTCTATATTCTAACTCTCTATATTCTAACTCTCTATATTCTAACTCTCTATATTCTAACTCTCTATATTCTAACTCTCTATATTCTCTATATTCTAACTCTCTATATTCTAACTCTCTATACTCTCCATGTTCTAACTCTCCATGTTCTAACTCTCCATGTTCTAACTCTCCATGTTCTAACTCTCCATGTTCTAACTCTCCATGTTCTAACTCTCCATGTTCTAACTCTCTATATTCTCTATATTCTCTATATCTCTATATTCTCTATTATCTATATCTCTCTATTATCTATATCTCTATATTCTCTATATCTCTATATTCTCTTTTATCTATATCTCTATATTCTCTATTATCTATATCTCTATATTCTCTATATCTCTATAATCTATATCTCTATATTCTCTATATCTCTATATTCTCTATTATCTATATCTCTATATTCTCTATTATCTATATCTCTATATTCTCTATATCTCTATAATCTATATCTCTATATTCTCTATATCTCTATTATCTATATCTCTATATTCTCTATTATCTATATCTCTATATTCTCTATTATCTATATCTCTATATTCTCTATTATCTATATCTCTATATTCTCTATATCTCTATAATCTATATCTCTATATTCTCTATTATCTATATCTCTATATTCTCTATTATCTATATCTCTATATTCTCTATTATCTATATCTCTATATTCTCTATTATCTATATCTCTATATTCTCTATTATCTATATTCTCTATATTATCTATTATCTCTATATTATCTATTATCTATATCTCTATATTCTCTTATCTATATCTCTATATTCTCTTATCTATATTCTCTTATCTATTATCTATATTCTCTATTATCTATTATCTATATTCTATATTCTCTATTATCTATTATCTAGATTCTCTATTATCTATATCTCTATATTCTCTATTATCTATCTCTATATTCTCTATCTATATCTCTATATTCTCTATCTCCCTATGTTCCAACCCTCTATATTGAAATTATAGAAGAGAATAATCATTTAAAACAGTAGCATTTTGTAAATAAACGTGTTTGAGTTATATCATCCAGTCTATGACCACCTCTCAGTATTATCTCACATAACAGAATGAGTTGAGCTGGACAGAGGAATAGCTGAAGATGTGAAGCAGACTACAGCCAGTACAGTATCAGACCATGACAAGCAGGTGGAGCTATGAGCAAAGTTAAAGGCTTAGAAAAGCTCACAGTACTCCTTGTTCAGTTCAAGACATCATCCCTGAGAAGTTTGCCCTTTGACTCGAGGTCATGTCAACAAGCAGTGTTCTACTCACCTGTTGCGTCCCAAATGGTATCCTAATTCCCTGTAAAGTGCACTACTTTTAACCAGAGCCCTGCGTTATATAGGGATCAGGGTGCTATTTGAGACGTAGCCCAATAACATGATATGCCACACTGCCTTTCAGTATTCCCTCTAACTGACCCTACTGAAATCCAGGTTTATTTTCTCATTAAGTGCCTTATCTCATCTCCCCCATACCCAGTTACCACCACTCTTTATTAAGGCTGCGGCCCAAATGGCACCCAATTTGCTTTATAGTGCACTACTTTTGACCAGAGCCCTATGGGCCCGGGTGAAAAGTAGTGCACTATAAAGGGAATAGGATTCCATTTGGGACGCAGTGTAAAGTGAGGACAGGAGAGAAAACCAACAATCCGTAGATGGCACTAATCAGAATATTTTGAGGCCTGTGGTCCTGTAGCTACTGTACGTGGCGTGGCTCCGCTGCGATGTGTTTCATGTGTATACACTACAGCTTGTCATTTTTTCAATTACTTTGGCTGTGGTTAAATGCTCATTTTCAACAGCAGCAGTCTGAAGGCCCGGAGCGAAACCACTGAGCCCCATTAGGTTTTACCCACTGCTTCACCCTCATTAGCTTCCCCAGTTAGACAAGAGAGCGAGGCAGATGAGGAGATGAATAGAGGCTGGGGGAGAGGAGAGGCTGGGAGAGGAGAGGAGGAGAGACTGAGGGAGGAGGAGAGGAGAGGCCCGGGAGAGGATAGGCCGAGAGAAGATGCGGTAGGTAGCTTAGTGGTTAAGAGCATTGTCCCAGTAACCGAAAGGTCACTGGTTTGAATCCCTGAGCCAACTTCGTGGAAAATCTGTCAATGTGCCCTTGAGTAAGGCACTTAACCCTAATTGCTCCTATAAGTTGCTCTGGATAAGATGAAAGGAGTGGAGAGGCCAGGAGAAGTTGGTTAAGGACTTGTCAGCCCCACTGTAACTGTATCCCAGCTGGTGTACTATATGATGTACCATGGTGAGATTGGTGAAATGAAGACTCATAGCATGACCTTTAGGGCCAAGTCAGCACACAGTCCCTAATTGACTGCTCTGGCTCTCTCTCTCTCTCTCTCTCTCTCTTTCTCCAACTGAAAAAGGGCCCATTGTCAGAGCAGAGAGAAAATCCTGAAAGGCAATGCACTGGTTTCTGTGTATGTCAATTGTTAACTACGACGATTAGGTGGAACTCAAATTTGTATCCAGACGGCATATTTCTATCGAAGATATCAACGCTTTTATCTCACCCCAAGTACAATGTATCTTAGACTACTTAATTATTCCTACTTTTCTAGTTTAAAAAATAATCGACCTGAGGGAACCTGTCTTGATTCAGCTCTGACCTGAGGGATGCGGTTTTGATTCAACTCTGGACTGGCTCTATCCTCCTGAACACCTGTGTGTTCTCTCTGGCTCACTCCTGACTGGCACTTTCCTCCTGAACACCGGCCTCTAAAATAAGACTGATTGTTACCCTGCTCAGCTCTGATCCAACCAGAGCTCTGGTGAACAGTGGAGCAGCAGTGGGTCTGGACAAGCCAGTGGAGAGGAGAGGAGAGGAGTGGAGAGGAGAGCAGTGGAGTGGAGTGGAGAGGAGAGCAGTGGAGTGGAGTGGAGAGGAGAGCAGTGGAGAGGAGTGGAGAAGAGAGGGGTGGAGAAGAGAGGAGTGGAGAAGAGAGGAGTGGAGTGGAGAAGAGAGCAGTGGAGTGGAGTGGAGTGGAGAGGAGTGGAGTGGAGTGGAGAGGAGAGGAGTGGAGAGGAGTGGAGTGGAGAAGAGAGCAGTGGAGTGGAGAGGAGAGCAGTGGAGTGGAGAGGAGAGCAGTGGAGAGGAGAGGAGAGGAGAGCAGTGGAGAGGAGAGCAGTGGAGAGGAGAGGAGAGCAGTGGAGAGGAGAGCAGTGGAGAGGAGAGGAGAGCAGTGGAGAGCAGTGGAGAGGAGAGCAGTGGAGAGGAGAGCAGAGCAGTGGAGAGGAGAGGAGAAGAGAGGAGAGACTGAGGGAGGAGGAGAGGAGAGGCCCGGGAGAGGATAGGCCGAGAGAAGATGCGGTAGGTAGCTTAGTGGTTAAGAGCATTGTCCCAGTAACCGAAAGGTCACTGGTCTGAATCCCTGAGCCAACTTCGTGGAAAATCTGTCAATGTGCCCTTGAGTAAGGCACTTAACCCTAATTGCTCCTATAAGTCGCTCTGGATAAGATGAAAGGAGTGGAGAGGCCAGGAGAAGTTGGTTAAGGACTTGTCAGCCCCACTGTAACTGTATCCCAGCTGGTGTACTATATGATGTACCATGGTGAGATTGGTGAAATGAAGACTCATAGCATGACCTTTAGGGCCAAGTCAGCACACAGTCCCTAATTGACTGCTCTGGCTCTCTCTCTCTCTCTCTCTTTCTCCAACTGAAAAAGGGCCCATTGTCAGAGCAGAGAGAAAATCCTGAAAGGCAATGCACTGGTTTCTGTGTATGTCAATTGTTAACTACGACGATTAGGTGGAACCCAAATTTGTATCCAGACGGCATATTTCTATCGAAGATATCAACGCTTTTATCTCACCCCAAGTACAATGTATCTTAGACTACTTAATTATTCCTACTTTTCTAGTTTAAAAAATAATCGACCTGAGGGAACCTGTCTTGATTCAGCTCTGACCTGAGGGATGCGGTTTTGATTCAACTCTGGACTGGCTCTATCCTTCTGAACACCTGTGTGTTCTCTCTGGCTCACTCCTGACTGGCACTTTCCTCCTGAACACCGGCCTCTAAAATAAGACTGATTGTTACCCTGCTCAGCTCTGATCCAACCAGAGCTCTGGTGGACAGTGGAGCAGCAGTGGGTCTGGACAAGCCAGTGGAGAGGAGAGGAGAGGAGTGGAGAGGAGTGGAGAGGAGAGCAGTGGAGTGGAGTGGAGAGGAGAGCAGTGGAGTGGAGTGGAGAGGAGAGCAGTGGAGAGGAGTGGAGAAGAGAGGGGTGGAGAAGAGAGGAGTGGAGAAGAGAGGAGTGGAGTGGAGAAGAGAGCAGTGGAGTGGAGTGGAGTGGAGAGGAGTGGAGAGGAGAGGAGTGGAGAGGAGTGGAGTGGAGAAGAGAGCAGTGGAGTGGAGAGGAGAGCAGTGGAGTGGAGAGGAGAGCAGTGGAGAGGAGAGGAGAGGAGAGCAGTGGAGAGGAGAGGAGAGCAGTGGAGAGGAGAGGAGAGCAGTGGAGAGCAGTGGAGAGGAGAGGAGAGCAGTGGAGAGGAGAGCAGTGGAGAGGAGAGCAGTGGAGAGGAGAGGAGAAGAGAGGAGAGCAGTGGAGAGGAGAGGAGAGCAGTGGAGAGGAGAAGAGAGGAGAGCAGTGGAGAGGAGAGCAGTGGAGAGGAGAGCAGTGGAGAGCAGTGGAGAGGAGTGGAGAAGAGAAGGGAGCAGTGGAGAGGTGTGGAGAGGTGTGGAGAGGAGAGGAGAGCAGTGCCCGTCTGAATAAAGCACTTGCCGAGTAAGTAGTGAGTACATCCTCCTCTAAGGTGGAGTGGGGGGGGGGGGTGTTTGTGTGCATGCATGCATGCATGCATCTAGCATGTGTGTAGGTGTGTGTGTGTGCGCACGTGTGCGCATGTGCTCATGCACGTGCATGTGTATTTGTGGTCTCTGTAGGAGTTGTTTGGCCACTACAGGCCTGACTCTCTCTCTCGCTCTCTCTCTGTGGTTCCTCTGTATGATCCCGTCCTGTCACTGTAACTCAGTCCCGTCATCCCTCAACACAGTTGAAATTAACAGGTAATTTTTAAATGTCACTTTAGGTTAGACGGCTCATTTTGTTTCTTTTCCACCAGTCCAGAACTCACTGACAAATTTTTCTTGTCTTCTTTTAATAAGATGTTCATTTCTAAATGGAATTATGGCCCACTGAATAAATGAGAGAAGAAGACTGACGGAACATTTTGTGAATCTCAAACACCTCGACCAATCACAGCTAGGAGATTAATAACACACTTTCATTCTGTCCATTGGACAGACACCATTTTGTTAAACATTTCATTTGACGAAAGGAGAATATGGTCAAAAGTGTAATTTCTAACATATTCATTAATTTCTGAACAAAATAGCTTGATGTGCACACACACACACACACTTATTAGGGAGTTTCTTCCTGCTATTGAAAACGATCAAAGATAATTCAAATGAATTCAACACACACACATATATATATATATATATATATACTGTATTATGATTGTGCCCTTATTACCGTATAAACAGCCATATTTTTACCTTGTTACCACACTGTACTTTGTAAAGTATGAAAATAACTACAGCATCAGTTATTAGAATAAATTAACATACCATATGTACTTTACTATGTTTGAGTATCTTGTGACCACCAAAACAGCTTTGCATTTTTTTGCTGGCTTCTCAAGATGCTTTTCCTCAGAAAGTAGTAGACACATATATTCATATGGTATGGCACACGGATAGGATTTTGTTATAGTCGGCATTGTGACTAGACCCGGTGCATTCAGACATAAGGTAAACACTGGCTTCGTGAAAAACAGCGTTGTCCATCTTACAGTATATCTACAGCCCAGACGAGACTAGTGTCCGTCTCATTCCAGACGGTCGTATACTGTAACGTCCTCTGTCAGATGACGAATAGCAAGAGGGAGAGCAAGTGACTTCAGCTCTTCACCTAGAGATAAACGACCAGTATAATACAAAGGGAAAAACATGTACAGTATTTGAATACAGCACAAAAAAAAGTAGATGAACATTGAAATACACAAAGGGACTAAAGCATTACCAAGAGACAAATAGGATCACTATAAATATTGTAATACATCTATTTTTAAAGCAGAACTGATCTGTACCCGGTCCCATCCAGCCTCGGCAGAAAGTCATTATTGTGGTTTAGGATAAGGTTCCTCATGACTGCATGTTTATTATCCATCTAAATGGAATCACTTACCTTCTGATGCTAAGGCCTGATACCTCTGATAGTCACTAGCACCAGGCGAAGTCCCAGAGGGCACCCTGTTCCTTTCATAGTGCACTACTTTCCCGACTTTTCCTCTCCAAAAGTAGTGGACTATGTGTAGGGAATAGGGTAACATTTGGGACTCAGTTATCAGCGTGTTGTTCCGGCTGAGCCCTCTGGCAGTCATATTACACCAGGATAAATGTTTACGCTTATACACACCCAACCGTTTGTTAGTCATTGTTGACTTGGATCCTTCACACAGCTAATGAATGAGACAACAGTTTTTTTTTTTTAAGTAGGTTTTGTTATTTGGGGTTTAAGACACATTTTCGGTTAGGCAACTCAGATTATTGTTGTGGAAACCGTTGTAACGTTCGTTAGGAAAGAGGAGGAGCAGAGCAGAGTATCCTGAGAGAAAGCTATTGTGAGCCTTGGCCTTTGCAAGAGAACAAACAGGGAAGCGAATGTATCCCTTTCCTGTGACTGAGCAGGGGTTGATAATACTGGAAATTCTAATGCTGTATATTCATGTGTTCTGTTCTCTTACTCTGATTACTCCCCCTGCTTCCTTCATCTGCTTTATTTATTTGTACGGTGCAATTAGGTTGTAATTTTTATTTTGAAAAATAAACACACTTTAAGGACGAAGGCCTATAAATATGTATATGTGTTAACAACGTAGGACGGCTGCACAATGCCCAATAATGAAGACACCATATGCAGTGCTACAGAGCATGTGTGCACATAGGTATCGTCCCATTAGTCAAGCCAAGAGAGCTAATTATCTCCTACCAGGCTGTGTTGTCTCCATCCCATGCATTTCAATGCCCAACATTAACACATGCATGGTCAGGCTGACCAGGAGAAATGGTCTCCATGCGTATGAATGCATTAGATAATTTTGCGAGGGCGATATTGTATTAAAAGAGCCCGGTGTGGTGCTGTGATCAGCATGCTAGCATGCTGCTTGTGTTTCTGATCTGCCATTCATCTTGTTCCCCCCCCCCACACACACACACACACACACACACACACACACACACACACACACACACACACACACACACACACACACACACACACACACACACACACACACACACACACACACACACACACACACACACACACACGTTGGCACATGGAAATAAGATGACGCAGGACTGGATGGCCACCGTTTTGCAAGCTCCGACCACGATTTTGCTTTGGGTTTTGAGTTTGCAAGAAAGGAATTTCACTGTACTTGTTCATGTGACATAAATAAATAAATAAAGTGAAACTTGACACACACAATGTTTGTTGATGCTATCAGCAGATAACCAGTAGGATAATTAAAGGTGAACTGCACTCACCGTTTCCAGACGTGTTCTTGCGGTGCATATTAAGAAATGCAGCGGCCATTACTGAAGCTCCAAACGAGGGTTGTCTTTGGGGTGTGGATTAACGTGGGTGTGGTTTAATGTGGGTGTGTCTTTGTCATTCAATCACAACAAACAAAACAAGGGTGGTAGTGAGTAACTTAGTGACGGCGAGGTAAGCTAAGATAGCTTTGCTGTGGAGAGAAGCACAGTTGAGCACTTCTCCCCTTCTGACTGACTCGCTATGTCAAGATGATCTGCTAATTCAGTTGTATGTTTAGGATAAAGCCTGCGCTGACCTTGTGTTTAGCTAACTTGACAACAGCTATCTAGCTAGCACAGCTTGGGGATAGCTACAGCTAGCTCGCTTATCTAGCTAGCTGATATTTCTCTGTCAAATCACAGATGCCAAGATAGCAAGAAGTACAAGTGTTTGGAATGTGTTTCATGTGACGCTCATTCTAAAACACCTTGCTATGAAAATAGCTAGCAACTTGAAGTTCTATCACATCATGTAAAGACATGTTACCGTGGAAACGATATCAACAACTGCATGTTGAATGCATTGCCTTCAGTTTGCTCAGCTGACAACACAATACTATATAACTAGCTAGTTTTGTCTGATCTCGTTTCTCCTTATGTCCACTGTTAGAACTTTCCTAGGGGACAAATCCCAGAACTAATATCCTTACAGGTGTAGGTTACATGTGGACATTGTAAAAACATGGTCAGCTTGAGTGTGAATACATTTATCAACGCAACAAAATCAGTGTGTGTTTGTGTTACAAAGTCAAAACTATTTCTACTGTCAATAGGATATCATATTGATTTGACAGTATGCCTACACTTTACCTGGCAAATGAAAATATGTTGTGTGTAGAGTACAGCCACAGATAGAACAAGGAGCATACAAATCTTTGGTACAACTTCAGCTATTCCAGAACTAGCATGCCATTCTGTACTACCTCTATGGTCTATTCTAAGTATTTGGATGTATAACCACACACTGACATGCACAGATCTCTGGGTGAGGTTCTGTCTCCAAGTCTCCAGTGGCTGATGATGTCCCTTCCATCTATGTAATGTATTACAGGTTATGGACAGGTGCAGTCAGCTGGCAGGAGGGGTGGAGTGCATGACAGCCCTGATATGACAGAGTTTGCCTCAACCCATGGGTCCAGCAGACAGAGTTCAATAAATACAGGCAGATGTGAGATGCAGGAAGATTGTACTCTTCTCATCCCACTCTGGAGCTACTGACTTCCTCTAGGAGGAAGCTTTGAATCGTTCACCAGCCTTTCAGAGTAATATGAAACAAAGTGTTTTGATAATTTTCAACAACAAATATTATGGTTAAACTCAAATATACTAATTGATAAAAACGGTATAATCTTTGTAAATTATATCATAAATAAACTCAGCAAAAAAAGAAATGTCCCTTTTTCAGGACCCTGTCTTTCAAAGATAATTCGTAAAAATCCAAATAACTTCACAGATCTTCATTGTTAAGGGTTTAAACACTGTTTCCCATGCCTGTTCAATGAACCATAAACAATTAATGAATATGCACCTGTGGAACAGTCATTAAGACACTAACAGCTTACAGCAAAGCTAAGTTATGAAAATTTAGGACACTAAAGAGACCTTTCTACTGTCGTGTCTTTGGCTATGCCGGATTAAGTGATATGACATGCTATTCTATAAAATCCTTTCTCTGTAATTAATATTACCTGATTAAGCTAATCATGTAAATGTAATTAACTAGAAAGTCGGGGCACCACAAAATAATGTTTATAGAGCTGTTATCTTCCGAATAAACTCTTAAAGACCTAGTAATATTTTACATCAATAGCAGTCAATATTAATCATCACCTTATTTCAGTCTCATCTGAAAGTTGTAAATTCTTGGTTATCTTCACGAACCCTGGCTAACAAGTTGAATCAGCAATCAAAAAAATTGGTTTAATTATTTATTTACCAAATACCTAACTAATCACACAGAATTACATATACACAGAATGCAAATTATGTCATACAGAAAATGTCCCTGGTGGACAGAACCTGTATGATGGCTTGTTGCACAGAGAGAGGGGGATGGGCTTGAATGAAAGAGCGGGAAGACTGAGGAACAAAGGGAGAAGCTAAGCTTTCGTAAATACAGTCTCTTATGCATTCTAAATTACCGGCCATTTGGAAAAGGGAAATGCAATAAACATTTACTCTGAGCTGCGCTTCAGTAGGTTGGTCGTAGATGCTGGTCTTGTTGCCCAACAGAGATCATGCTGTCCTCGGAAGAATGTCTCTGGTGGTAAATTGGATACGTTGTAGTATCTTCATTGTGTGTTAGAATGGATACGTCGTCCGTCCTTTCCCAGCCCACATTTACAGCTGCTGTTGCTAACTCAACGGCTAGGATGTCTCACTTCTTTAGTGAATAAGAGTTCAAAGTTCATACCATTCACAACCAAAGCTCATGCTGAGGTTGGCTTAGTTCTGTAGTTGACATGTTAGTCCTTTTTAACGTATGGACCGTAGTCCTTTCATCCTTGGAACAGAAAGTTATTCGCCCTTTTAACGCAGAGGCTGCAGGCCTCGCGTACTTGGAACAGAAAGTTACATTTTCGTCACGGGCTTATATAGTGAAGGGAGAGAAGGGTGTGTTTCATAGTTTATAACCAATGTCTCTTCACAGGGGCGGGCCACTGATTGAACAGAGCTCTAACCTTATGAAAACCCAATTCTCTCATTTGGAAGCTAAAATTACATTTAATCTTTTCACAAATAGTTTCATTTAAATTGCATTTAAATTGCACAACAATTCCATCTGAATCTGATAACTATAATGTGTAGACTTTCCCAGATACAGTTTATGTCGTCCTGTCATCAGTCATAATGTCTCAGATGACAACTGAACTGACATCATATTCATTAAGTACCAACGCATATTTACAACTGGTTCTATTGCTGAAATATGGTTCCTTTCCCCCCACTTGTTTGATGTTCCCAGACTCTCTATGTTTAACAAAGGCTATTCAAGAGTCCTTCAGTAGAGTCAGAGAGAGAGGGGAAGGGAGAAAGGTATTTATGGGGGGGTCATAAACCTTACCCACAGGCCAATGTCATGACACTACTGACTTTGAAAAACACCAAAAGAAAGAATGCCCAGGGTTCCTGCTCATCTGCGTGAATGTGCCTTAGTTATGCTGCAAGGAGGCATGAGGATTGCAATAAATTGCAATGTCCGTACTGTGAAACGCCTAAGACGGCGCATAAGGGAGACAGGACAGACAGCTGATCATCCTCGCAGTGGCAGACCACGTGTAACACCTGCACAGGATCGGTATATCCAAACATCACACCTGCGGGACAGGTACAGGATGGCAACAACAACTTGCGGAGTTACACCAGGAACACACAATCCCTCCATCAGTGCTCAGACTGTCCACAATAGGCTGAGAGAGGCTGGACTGAGGGCTTGTAGGCCTGTTGTAAGGCAGGTCCTCACCAGACATCACTGGCAACAATGTCGCCTATGGGCACGAACCCACCGTCGCTGGACCAGACAGGACTGTCAAAAAGTGCTCTTCACAGACGAGTCGTGGTTTTGTCTCACCAGGGGTGATGGTTGGATTTGCGTTTATCGTCGAAGGAATGAGCATTACACCGAGGCCTATACTCTGGAGCGGGATCGATTTGGAGGTGGAGGGTCCATCATGGTCTGGGGCGGTGTGTCACAGCATCATCAGACTGAGCTTGTTGTCATTGCAGGCAATCTCAACGCTGTGCGTTACATGGAAGACACCGTCCTCCCTCATGTGATACCCTTCCTGCAGGCTCATCCTGACATGACCCTCCAGCATGACAATGCCACCAGCCATACTGCTTGTTCTGTGTATGATTTCCTGCAAGACAGGAATGTCAGTGTTCTGTCATGGCCAGCGAAGAGCCCGGATCTCAATCCCATTGAGCACGTCTGGGACCTGTTGGATCGGAGGGTAAGGGCTTGGGCCATTCCTCCCAGAAATGTCCGGGAACTTGCAGGTGCCTTGGTGGAAGACTGGGATAACATCTCACAGCAATAACTGGCAAATCTGGTGCAGTCCATAAGGAGAAGAGGCACTACAGTACTTAATTCAGCTGTTGGCCACACCAGATTGTGACTGTTACTTTTGATTTTGACCCCCCCTTTGTTCAGAGACACATTTTTCCATTTTTGTTAGTCACATTTCTCTGGAACTTGTTCAGTTTATGTCTCAGTTGTTGAATCTTATGTTCATACAGATATTTACACATGTTAAGTTTGCTGAAAATAAACGCATTTGAAAGTGATAGGACGTTGCTTTTTTTGCTGAGTTTAGTACTGGTGGAGTTATGTCACTCATGCAGCTATGGAAATGTCTGCTCTATCCAAAATTACAACCAACTAATTGCAGCATTACCACAAAAATGGAAGAGGTAAGTGGAAGGTGGAGAAAGTAAGGAACTTGTCTGTCGGCCCTGCATTAAAGACCAAAATTGGCTAAAGAAAATTGTAATAAATAAAAAAAGTATACCAATTTCATTTAAGGACCAAAAAATTGCGAAATAGTTGGGAAGAGATTTTTCGACTTACCGATTCTATAGCACATGGTTTATGAACTGGTACACAAAAACGACTCCGGATTCAAAACTTAGATACAACCATCCCATCTGTCACAGTTGTCTTCGTCTTCTGACGATAATGCGAAATCGTCATCAGAAAATGTGGACCAATACGCAGCAGGTACGTGAATGCTCATCTTGATTTTTAATTAATCTCAAAAATGACCATACAAAATAACAAAACACGAACACTCGACAAATAAACAGTCTGGTAAGGCACAAGGCTATACACAGAATAATCACCCACAAATCACACATACAAACACACCCTAATATATGGAACTCTCAATCAAAGGCAGATAGACAACACCTGCCTTCAACTGAGAGTCCCAACCCCAATCAACCAAACATAGAAACACACAACCTAGACTAACCGTAGAATTACTAAACATAAACCAAAACCCGGAATTACTAAATTAAACACCCTTTACACAAAACACACCACCCCGAACCACAGAAAACAAATACCCCCTGCCACGCCCTGACCAAACTACAAAACAATTAACCTTATATACTGGCCAGGACGTGACAGTACCCCCCCCCTTAAAGGTGCTACCCCAGAAGCACCTTAACAAAAAATAACCCCAAGCAACACCAACAAAAAGTCCCCTTTTCTAAAGGGAGGGAAGGGAGGGTGGCTGCCGTCAACGACGGCACTGTGCTACACCCCCCCTCCCCAACCCACCTATTTCTGGAGGTGGCTCTGGCTCCGGCCGTTCCAGGCTGTCGGGCCACTCTGGCTTCGCCGGGGGGCAGTCGGGGCAGTCTGGCAATTCGGGAGAGTCTGGGCAGTCTGGCAATTCGGGACAGTCTGGGCAGTCTGGCAATTCGGGACAGTCTGGGCAGTCTGGCAATTCGGGACAGTCTGGGCAGTCTGGCAATTCGGGACAGTCTGGGCAGTCTGGCAATTCGGGACAGTCTGGGCAGTCTGGCAATTCGGGACAGTCTGGGCAGTCTGGCAATTCGGGACAGTCTGGGCAGTCTGGCAATTCGGGACAGTCTGGGCAGTCTGGCCACTCCGGCAGTTCAGGGCAGTCTGGCCACTCCGGCAGTTCAGGGCAGTCTGGCCACTCCGGCAGTTCAGGGCAGTCTGGCCACTCCGGCAGTTCAGGGCAGTCTGGCCACTCCGGCAGTTCAGGGCAGTCTGGCCACTCCGGCAGTTCAGGGCAGTCTGGCCACTCCGGCAGTTCAGGGCAGTCTGGCCACTCCGGCAGTTCAGGGCAGTCTGGCCACTCCGGCAGTTCAGGGCAGTCTGGCCACTCCGGCAGTTCAGGGCAGTCTGGCCACTCCGGCAGTTCAGGGCAGTCTGGCCACTCCGGCAGTTCAGCGCAGTCTGGCCACTCCGGCAGTTCAGCGCAGTCTGGCCACTCCGGCAGTTCAGCGCAGTCTGGCCACTCCGGCAGTTCAGCGCAGTCTGGCCACTCCGGCAGTTCAGCGCAGTCTGGCCACTCCGGCAGTTCAGCGCAGTCTGGCCACTCCGGCAGTTCAGCGCAGTCTGGCCACTCCGGCAGTTCAGCGCAGTCTGACCTCTCTGGCGACTGTTGACTGGCGGGCAGCTCTGGCGACTGTTGACTGGCGGGCAGCTCTGACGACTGTTGACTGGCGGGCAGCTCTGACGACTGTTGACTGGCGGGCAGCTCTGACGACTGTTGACTGGCGGGCAGCTCTGACGACTGTTGACTGGCGGGCAGCTCTGACGATGACTGTTGACTGGCGGGCAGCTCTGACGATGACTGTTGACTGGCGGGCAGCTCTGACGATGACTGTTGACTGGCGGGCAGCTCTGACGATGACTGTTGACTGGCGGGCAGCACTGATGATGACTGTTGACTGGCGGGCAGCTCTGATGAAGACTGTTGACTGGCGGGCAGCTCTGATGAAGACTGTTGACTGGCGAGGCTGGGTTGACGCACTTGTAGCCTGGTGCGTGGTGCTGGTACTGGGCTTACCAGATTATGTACACGCACCTCCAGGCTAGTGCGGGGAGCGGGAACAGGACGAGTCGGACTGGGTTGACGCACTTCCGGGTCCGCACGAGAGACAGCCATCGCTGCACATTTCGCTGCGAAGAGAAATAATCATTAGATAATTTGTTTTTGTACTGTCCCTGTCAGCTAACATTAGCTAACAGGGATCAATCTTAGCTAGCCAGTTCAAGTTTAAACATTTTCGATAAGTTAGCAAGCAGGCTAATGTTACATCCCGTCAAACCTTAACATCAGGTGCAATGTTAACTATGCAAATAATCTTACTCTCTATGACATTACATATTATTACACATTAGGAAGAGGCTATGTATTTAGCTAGTTACATCACATAATCAAAGTATCATAATTCTCTAACTACTCACCACACACCAGTCACAGCCATCATGTCATATGTTCGTTGTATGTAATCCCTTCCTTGCCATCTTGCAAATTATAGCACCCAAACTCGTGTACTTCTTCAGGCTACTTCTTCAGGCTACTTTCTCAGGCTATTTACTCAAGGTTGTGAGGAGGCAAACGAGTCGTTGATTCCATTCAGATGAAGGAATATGTACTGTAACTCTGTTTCTGTTTCATCCTGCTGCTAATAGTTGATATCATAACCCAGGCAGCAGTGGGCTCTGTTGTCATGCTGTGACAGTAACTGGTTGGGTTCTCAGTGAATCACTCAAGTTCATTACCAGAAGGAAAACAAAATAGACTACTGTAGTGTAGCTGTAGTAGTCTTCTCAGTTCTACTGGCCCTAACTTAATAAAGTCTTAACGGGTTTCTGGATATTAAATTAATTAACACTCAGTCTCTGTGTAATTACTTTACGAAACACAAATGTCTCCTTATTTCAGGTCCACACACCGGCCAGTAATAATAGAGCGTATGTCTCTAATAATGGAGCTTATGTCTCTAATAATGGAGCTTATGTCTCTAATAATGGAGCTTATGTCTCTAATAATGTAGCTTATGTCTCTAATAACGGAGCTTATGTCTCTGATAATGAAGCTTATGTCTCTAATAACGGAGCTTATGTCTCTGATAATGGAGCGTATGTCTCTAATAATGGAGCTTATGTCTCTAATAATGGAGCTTATGTCTCTAATAATGGAGCTTATGTGTGTGTGTCTGTTTTTGTGTGTGTGTGTGTGTGTATATGTGTGTGCGTGCTTGTGTGAGTGTGTGTGTTTGTGGAGTCAGTTTGCATGCGTGCACATGCTATGTGTGTGTGGGCGTTGGTAGGGTATTGTGTGTGTGTGTTGGGGTGTAAGTATGTGTGACTGTGTTGGTAAAGTCTAGTGTGTGTGCATAGAGTCAGTGCAAGAGAATTAGTGCAAAAAGGGTCAATGTACATAATCCTGAGTAGCCATTTGATGAGCTATTTAGCAGTCTTGTTTAGCAGTCTTATGGCTTCGGGGTAGAAGCTGTTCAGGATCATATTGGATCCAGACGTGAGGTAGCAAAGAGAACAGTCTATGGCTTGGGCAGTTGAAGTCTTTTAAAATGTTTTGTGCATTCCTCTGACACCACCTTGTATAGAAGTCTGCTGTCCACACATGCTTCAAGATGGCCACCATTGTTCCTGTACCCAAGAAGGCAAAGGTAATTGAACTTAATGACTATCGCCCCGTAGCACTCACCTCTGTCATCATGAAGTGCTTTGAGAGACTAGTCAAGGATCATATCACCTCTACCTTACCTGACACCCTAGACCCACTTCAATTTGCTTACCGCCCCAATAGATCCACAGACGATGCAATCACATTCACTCTGCACACTGCCTAATCTCATCTAGACAAGAGGAATACCTATGTAAGAATGTTGTTTATTGACTATAGCTCAGCATTCAACACCATAGTACCCTCCAAGTTCATCATTAAGCTCGAGACCCTGGGTCTGAACCCCGCGCTGTGCAACTGGGTGCTGGACTTCCTGACGGGCCACCCCCAGGTGGTGAAGGTAGGAAACATCATCTCCACTCCGCTGATCCTCAACACTGGGGCCGCACAAGGTGTGCTCAGCCCCCTCCTGTACTCCCTGTTCACCCATGACTGCATGGCCAAGCACGTCTCCAACTCAATCATCAAGTTTGCAGACGTCACAACAGTAGAGGGCTTAATTACCAACGATGACAAGCCAACAGGGAGGAGGTGAGGGCTCTGGGAGTGTGGCGCCTGGAAAACAAAGGAGATGATCGTGGACTTCAGGAAACAGCAGAGGTTGCACCCCCTATCTACATCGATGGGACCACAATGGAGAAGGTGAAAAGCTTCAAGTTCCTTGGCGTACACATCACTAACAAACTGAAATGGACCACCTACACAGACAGTGTGGTGAAGAAGGTGCAACAGGGCATCTTCAACCTCAGGAGGCTAAAGAAATTTGGCTTGTCACCTACAACCCTCACAAACCTTTACAGATGCACAATTGAAAGCATCCTGTCGGGCTGTATCACCGCCTGGTACGGCAACTGCATCGCCCGCAACCGCAAGGCTCTCCAGAGGGTTGTGCGGTCTGCCCAAAGCATTACAAACTACCCGCCCTCCAGGACAGCTACAGCACCCAATGTCACAGGAATGCCAAAAAGATAATCAAGGACATCAACCACCTGAGCCACTGCCTGTTCACCCCGCTATCATCCAGAAGGCGAGGTCAGTACAGGTGCATCAAAGCTGGGACAGAGAGACTGAAAAACAGCTTCTATCTCAAGGCCATCAGACTGTTAAACAGCCATCACTAGCACATTAGAGACTGCTACCTATAGGGATAGACTAGAAATCACTGGCTACTTTATGGAATGGAACACTTGTCACTTGAATAATGTTCACATATCTGGCATTACTCATCTCATGTGTATATACTGTATTATATACTATTCTACGGTATCTTAGTCACTTAATAATGTTTATATATCTGCCATTACTAATCCGTGTTGTGTCTTTGGCTATGCCGGATTAAGTGACATGACATGCTATTCTATAAAATAATTTCTCTTTAATTATTATTACCTGATTAAGCTAATCATGTAAATGTAATTAACTAGAAAGTCAGGGCACCACGAAAGAATGTTTATAGAGCTGTTATCTTCCGAATAAACTCTAGGTTAAAGACCTGGTAATCTTTTACCTCAATAGCAGTCAATATTTAATCGTCACCTTATTTAGTCTCATCTGAAAGTTGTAAATTCTTGGTTATCTTCACGAACCCTGGCTAACAAGTTGAATCAGCAATACAACATTTTGTTTAATTATTTATTCACTAAATTCCCAAATAATCACACAGAATTACATCTACACAGAATGGATCATACATTGATTACAAATTATGTCATAAAGGAAAACGTCCCTAGCGGACGGAACAGATATGATACTGGTTACACAAAGAAAGGGGGTTGGGTTTTGAATGAAAGAGCGGGAAGACTGAGGAACAAAAATATTTTGTGTCTCTATCGGGCCATAGACAGCTACTCTATCGTAAATACAGAATCTTATGCATTCTAAATAACCGCCCATTTGGAAAAGGAAAATGCAATAAATATTTACTCTGAGCTGCGCTTCGATCGGTTGGTCGTAGATGGAAGGCCGGGTTGTCTTTTGAAGAATGTCTTTTGGTAGAACGGATACTTGGTAGTACTGTCGTAGTGTGGTAGAACAGACTACTCTGTCCGTCCTCTCCTAGCCCACGTCTACAGTTGCTGCGCTAATGCAACGGCTAGGATGTATCACTTCTTTAGTGAATAAGAGTTCAAAGTTCATACCAAGTTGCCATACTTTAAGCTCATGCTATATTCTGGCTGGTATAGTCGAAATTCATCCTTTCGGCGTGTGGATCGTCATCTTCACGTTGAAATTCGATGCTAATTTCGTTAGGTTCTTGTCGTTCCAACCAGAGCTCACGATGAGTTTGAATTAGTTCTGTAGGTGACCTTGTCCTTTTCAACGCGGGGACCCCAAGTCCTCAGGTCCTTGGAACAGGAAGATGAATTTTCATCAACGGGTTTATATATAGTGGTGAAAGAAGGGCGTGTTTCATAGTTTACAACCCATGTCTGTTCACTTGGGCGGGGCCTCTGAGTGAGCAGAGTGGGGTTCTTATGACAAACCGTTCTCTCATTAAGAAGCTAAAAATTACATTTAATCTTTTCACAAATAGTTTCATATTTAAACATTTAAATTGCACAACAATTCCATGTGAATCTGATAACTAGAATGTGTATATTTTCCAAGATACAGATTATGTCGTCCTATCATCAGTAATCATGTCTCAGGCGCCAACTAATCTGACATCATATTCATTAAGTACCAACGCATATTTTCAACTGGTTGGATTACCGAAATATGGTTCCGTTTCCCACCTTTTGATGTCCCCAGAATCTCTATGTAACAAAGGGCTTTTCCAGAGTCCACTCTATAGAGTAGAGAGAGAGAAACGTGGGGGAAGGTATTTATGGGGGTCATAAACCTCCCCCATCAGGCCAACGTCATGACGTCCGATATGTATATACTGTTTTCTATACTATTCTACGGTTTCTCATTTTAATAATGTTTACATATCTTGCATTACTCATCTCATACTGTATTCTATACTATTCTACTGTGTCTTAGTCCATTCCGCTCTGACATTGCTTGTCCATATGTATATAGTCTTGATTCATTCCTTCTTAGATTTGTGTGTATTAGGGTACATGTTGTGTAATTTGTAAAATATTACTTGTTAGATATTACTGCACTGTCAGAGCTAGAAGCACAAGCATTTCGCTACACCCGCAATAACATCTGCTAATCACGTGTATGTGTCCAATACACTGCCTGGGGGTGGCCCATCAGGATGTCCAGGATCCAGTTGCTGGAGGTGTTCAGTCCCAGGGTCCTGAGCTTGAAAGGGAGTATGGTATTGAATGCTGAGCTGTAGTCAATGAACAGCATTCTTACATAGTTACTCCTTTTGTCAAGTTACAGTAGGCGAGGGCAGTGTGGATTGAGGGCAGTGTAAAATGCAATAGAGATTGCATCATCTGTGGATCTTTTGGGGCGGTATGTGAATTGGAGTGGGTCCAGGGTTTACATTTACGTCATTTAGCAGACGCTCTTATCCAGAGCGACTTACAAATTGGTGCATTCACCTTCCGATATCCAGTGGAACAACCACTGGATATCAGAAGGATTACTATATCCTATCCCAGGTATTCCTTAAAGAGGTGGGGTTTCAGGTGTCTACGGAAGATGGTGATTGACTCCGCTGTCCTGGCGTCGTGAGGGAGCTTGTTCCACCATTGGGGTGCCAGAGCAGCGAACAGTTTTGACTGGGCTGAGCGGGAACTGTGCTTCCGCAGAGGTAGGGGGGCCAGCAGGCCAGAGGTGGATGAACGCAGTGCCCTTGTTTGAGTGTAGGGCCTGATCAGAGCCTGAAGGTACGGAGGTGCCGTTCCCCTCACAGCTCCGTAGGCAAGCACCATGGTCTTGTAGCAGATGCGAGCTTCAACTGGAAGCCAGTGGAGTGTGCGGAGGAGCGGGGTGACGTGAGAGAACTTGGGAAGGTTGAACACCAGACGGGCTCTGGCGTTCTGGATGAGTTGTAGGGGTTTAATGGTGAATTGGAGTGGGTCCAGGGTGTCAGGGATGATGGTGTTGATGTAAGCCATGACCCGCCTTTCAATGCATTTCATGGCAATAGATGTGAGTGCTACGGGGCGATAATAATTGCTGGTCAGCGCATGCTCTGAGTACACAACCTGGTATTCCATCTGGCCCCGCAGCCTTGCGAATGTTAACCTGTTTAACGGTTTTACTCAGACCAGCTACGGAAAGCATGATCACACAGTTGTCTGGAACAGCTGGTGCTCTCATGCATGGGTTCAGAATCAAGGATGGAAGGCTTTTAGCTCATCTGGTAGGCCCCACATCATTGTCAGCTCGTGGCAAAAGCTGGGTTTCACTTTGTAATCTGTGATAGTTTGCAAGCCCTCCACATCCGTCGAGCATCAGAATCGGCATAGTAGGATTCGATCTTATTTGTGTATTGATGCGTTGCCTGTTTGATGGCTCGTCGGAGGTCGTAACAGGATTTCTTCTAAGCGTCTGGATTAGAGTCCTGCTCCTTGAAAGCGGCAGCTCTAGCCTTTAGCTCAGTGTGAATGTTGCCTGTAATCCATGGCTTCTGGTTGGGTTATGTACGTACGGTCACTGTGGGGACGACGTTGTCGATGCACTTATTAATGAAGTTTGTGACTGATGTGGTAAACTCCTAAATGTTATCGGATGAATCCCGGGAACATATTCCAGTCTGTGCTAGTGAAACAGTCCTGTAGCTTAAAGCATATGCTTCATCTGACCACTTCCGTATTGAGCGCGTAACTTGTACTTCTTATTAGAGTTTTTCCTTGTTAGCAGGAAGCAGGAGGATAGAGGTATGGTCTGATTGGCCAAAGGGCACCCTCATCCAGCTCTAGTTATATGCAGCAGCTTCAACAAATATTGCATAGCCTTCTATGACTCCAGAAACTCAGTTGACTGACTATCAGACGGAAACATTGTCTGTTGCTGAGAAGATTTAAAAAGAAAGGGCAAAAGGGACATGATGCCAATATGGCACTTTGAATTACGTAAGTGACAGGCCTATTTAAGTTCCAAAAAATGCTGTCATTTAAAGGGTTTGGAAAACCCTAGCTTGTAAAATGCCCCTGACATCAGTCACTTACCAATGAGGGATTTACAGAAAGGGAAGATGTCTCAAAGTATGGAGAAGGGGAGAACAGGAGCTGGGAGGAAAGGAGAAGAGAGGAGAGGTGCGGGGGAGGAGAGGGGTGAGGAGAGGAGTGGGGGAGGAAAGGAGAAGAGAGGAGAGGGGGAGGAGAGGAGAGGAGAGGGGGAGAGGGGGTGGAGAAGAGAGGCGGAGGGGAGGAGGAGGGAGAGGAGAGGGGGAGGAGAGGATCCAAATGCTATGGCAGTATATTCCTGATTTGCTACACAGCCAAGTGTGAAAGCAGACCATTGCCTTGTGCTAATTTTACAATCATTCAGGTTATAGGTGTTCCATTTTTGATATACTGAAGACTTTGTTGATACATACTGTATTAACTTTCCTGTAAAATTAAACACCTTGAGATTTCAACCTGACTAGTAAGCAAAGCAACAGCAGATCTTGAAGGACAGAGGTTGCTTTTTGGAGTTACAGTAAGTTACCACACACACACACACACACACACACACACACACACACACACACACACACACACACACACACACACACACACACACACACACACACACACACACACACACACACACACACACACACACACACACACATACACACTCTCTCTCTCTATCTTTCTCTGAAACATGTGTGGCTTGCACCTCGAAATCAGTTACTACAAGGTCTTGATATCAACAGACTATGTGCGTGTGTGTGTGTGTGTGTGTGTGTGTGTGTGTGTGTGTGTGTGTGTGGTGTGTGTGTGTGTGTATATATGCATGCGCCTGCGTGTGTCTATCTATGTGCTGACAGATAACAAACTTGCCTATGAATCTAAACTTTTCCTCCAGTTGCTTAGTCTGAGACTAAGTGCTCTTACCTCCGGGTTCTTTATTGATGACGCAGCAGGCTCAAAGCTCTCTGTCTAGAGCTGCTCTCTGTCAGAGAGCCAAGCCGACACCCACTAATGGAAGAGTGTCCTCATCACACAGTGGGGTCGTCCACCACTCCACACTCCAAAAGCTGTCAGTACGGTGCACACACAGACACACTGACGCATGCACACACACACACACACCACACACACACACACACACACACACACACACACACACACACACACACACACACACACACACACACACACACACACACACACCTCTCCCCGTGGGTTGACCTGCTGTCCACTGTTCTGCTGTTCTCTTTCTTTATAAAGGTTGGAGATTATTTATCACATGTTGCGCTGTATCTCGCTCTCTCTCTCTCTCTCTCTCTCTCTCTCTCAGTTCAATTCAAAGGGGCTTTATTGGCATGGGAAACATTTGTTTACATAGCTGATAATATAACACTGGAAATTTCTATCTTTTTTAACTGTATGCGTGTGCAATTTTCACTGTTAATTTGTAATAGTTTTTTTGTGTCTTCTCACTTTTGTTTATTGTTTATTTCACTTGCTTTGGCCATGTAAACACATGTTTCTCATGCCAATAAAGCCCCTTTGAATTGAACTGAGAGAGAGCGAGAGAGAGCGAGAGAGAGAAGAGAGAGAGAGAGAATTATTATTATATATTATCAGCTATGTGTTTTAGCACTGCTCAAATTGTTCTAATATGAATAGTGGGGGAAGATAAATAAACAGATAAATATTGGTGCTATTTACAATGTTGTTTGTGTTCCAATGGTTGCCCTTTTCTCATGGCAACAGGCCACACATCTTGCTGCTGGGTTTGCACACTGCATTATTTCCCATAACAAATAATATGGAGTTATCAATGTTTGATTTGTTTTCAAATTCTTTGTCGGTCCGTGTGATCTGTGGGAAATATGTGTCTCTAATATGGTCATACATTTGGCAGGAGGTTAGGAAGTGCAACTGAGTTTCTACCTAATGTTGTGGGTAGTGTGCACATAGCCTGTCTTCTCTTTAGAGCTAGGTCTGCCTATGGCAACCTCTCTGTTTAGGGCCAGATAGAATTTAAATTTGCTATTTTTTTAACTTATTTTAAAATTCTTTCCAGTATGTCAGATAGTTATCTTTTTGCTTTCTCATAATTTGTTTGGGTCTAATTGTGTCGCTGTCCTGGGGCTCTGTGGGGTCTGTTTGTGTTTGTGAACAGAGCCCCAGAACCAGCTGGCTGAGGGGACTCTTCTCTAGGTCCATCTCTCTGTAGGTGAGGGCTTTGTGGTGGAATGTGTAGGCATCGCTTCATTTTAATTGGTTGTATAACTTAACACCTATTTTCTGGATGTTGTTAACTAGCGGGTATAGTCCTAACTCTGCCTGCATTGTTTGGGGTTTTGCGTTGTACACTAACTATATTTTTGCATGCTGAGTCTCAATTGGGACAATTGTCCCATTTTGTGAATTCTTGGATGGTGAGTGGAACCCAGCCCTCACAACCGTGAACAATGGGTTCTATAACTGATTGAAGTATTGAAGTATTTTTTAGCCAGATCCTAATTGGGATGTTGAGTTGTATGTTCCTTTTGATGGCATAGAAGGCCCTTCTTGCCTTGTCTCTCAGATTGTTCACAGCCTTGTGGAAGTTACTTGTGGCGCTGATGTTTAGGCCGAAGTAGGAATAGTTATTTGTGTGCTCTAGGGCACGTGTCCAACTTCTTCCACGGAGGGCCGAGTGTCTGCAGGTTTTTGTTCCTGCCTTGTACTTGATTGATAAATTAAGGTCTCAGAATAGTAAAGAACTCCCCTCACCTGGTTGTCTAGGTCTTCATTGAAAGGAGAAGCCAGCAGACACTAGGCCCTCCATGGAATGAGTTTGACACCCTTGCTCTAGGGCAACAGTGTCTAGATATAATTTGTATTTGTTGTCTTGACTTTGTTGGAACACATAATTTTTGTCTTACTGAGATTCACTGCCAGGGCCCAGGTCTGACAAAACCTGTGCAGAATATCTAGGTACTGCTGTAAGCCCACCTTGGTTGGGGACAGAAGCACCAGATCATCTGCAAACAGAAGACATTTGATTTCTGAGTCCAGTAGGGTGAGGCCGGGGGCTGCAGACTGTTCTAGTGCCCTTGCCAATTTATTGATATAAATGTTGAAGAGGGTGGGGCTTAAGCAGCATCCCTGTCTCACCCTCGGGCCCTGAGGATAGAAATATGTTTGTTTATTGCCAATTTTAACTGCACACTTGTTGTTTTTGTACACAGATTTTATAATGTCATATGTTTTTCCCCTAACGCCACTTCCATCAATTTGTATAGCAGACCCTTAAGCTATATTAAGTAAAACACTTTTTGGAACTCAACAAAGCATGAGAAAGATTTCGTTTTGGTTTGTTTGGCAATTAGGGTGTGCAGGGTGAATACATTGTCTGTCATATGGTATTTTGGTATGAAGCCAATTTGACATTTGCTCAGGACATTGTTTTCACTGAGGAGTTTACTGCAGAGGATTTTCCCAAGATTGCTGTTGACCCAGATTGAACTGTAATTATTGTGGAAAAATTTGTCTCCACTTTTGTGGATTGGTGTGATCAGACCTTGGTTCCAAATATCGGGGAAGATGCCAGAGCTGAGGATAAAAATAGCCAATTTGAATTCATGGTCTGTATATTTTATGATTTTGTTTAGGATACCATCAACAATACTGGCCTTTTTGGGTTGGAGGGTTTGTATTTTGTCCTGTAGTTCCTCCAATGTAATCCAGTGGGTTCTGGTAGTCTTTAACGGCTGATGTTGTAAATTATCATGTATATGTTTTTACTGTTGGTTCTTTGTTATAGAGCCAAAAAGATTGGAGAAGTGGTTTATCCATACATCTCCGTTTTGGATAGATAACTCTTCGTGTTGTTGTTTGTTTAGTGTTTTCTAATTTTCCCAGAAGTGGTTAGAGTCTATGGATTCTTCAATTACATTGAGCTGATTTCTGACATGCTGTTCCTTCTTTTTCCGTAGTGTATTTCTGTATTGTTTTAGTGATTCACCATAGTGAAGGCGTAGACTCAGGTTTTCTGGGTCTCTATGTTTTTGGTTGGATAGGTTTCTCAATTTCTTTCTTGGGTTTTTGCATTCTTCATCAAACCATTTCTTATTCTTGTTAGTTTTCTTAAGAGTTGTGCTGGAATTTAAATTTGACATGTTAGATGATAGGTCAAGTATACTGTTCATCCTTCCTACTGCTAAGTTTACACCTTCACTATTGCAAGGGATTTTGTCCAGAAGGTGGTTTAGGAGAAGGTGGATTGGATTTGTTTTTGGCCAATAGGTTTTTTGGTAGGTTTCTACACTACCTTCCTTCCGTCTATAGCATTTCTTAATAGCATGCAGTTTGTTCGGCCTCATTGTTAAGTATTGCTCTGTTGAAGTAGACTGTGATTTTGCTGTGATCTGATAGGGGTGTCAGTGGGCTGGCTGTGAACAGGTCGGTGATAAAGTAGTCTACAGTACTACTGCATAGAGGTAAGCTATAGATGTACCTACTGTAAGAGTCCCTTCGGATTCTACCGTTGACTATGTACAGACCCAACGTGTGACAGGGCTACAGGATTTGTGATATGTTTTTGTTGGCTGTTTTGTCGTAGTTGTGTTTAGGGGGGCATATTGGTGAGGGAATGCTGTCACCTTCAGAAATGATTTTTATCCCCCTGTGTGCTGAGGGTGTCAGGCTCTGGTCCAGTTCTGGCATTTAGGTCGCAACAGACTAGTACATGTCCCTGGGCCTGGAAATGGTTGATCTCTCCCTCTAGGATGGAGAAGCTGTCATCGTTAAAGTATGGGGATTCTAGTGGGGGGATATAGGTAGCACAAGGAGGACATTTTTCTCTGTTGAGATACTTTATCTATTTATTTCTAACCAGATGTGAAATGCTCCTGTTTTCATTCATTTAATAGAGTGGGTTATGTCTGATCTGATCTATACCAAATTAGCATAGCCCCTGAGTCCCGTCCTTGTTTGACTCCTTGTCTTTTGGTGGATGAGACTACCAGATCTCCGTAACCTAGAGGGCAACCAGTGGGTCCGTGTCCTCTATAGCATGTTTCTTGAAGGATAACCATGTCTGTATTTCTGATTTATTTGGTGAAGTCTGGGTTCCTGCTCTTTAGTCCAAAGGCAGATGACCTTAGACCTTGTAGATTCCAGGAAGAGATAGTAAAAACTTTGTGTTCCATAATGTCCAGTGTTGTTATTCATGTGGTTCAGTTTCGGACCATTAGGTTTGAGCAGAGCATGCTGAGCATCTTGTGAATGCTTCTTAGGTCACAGGATGGGTCTCTCTCTCTCTCCCTCTCTCTCTCTCTCTCTCTCTGTCTGTCTCTCTGTCTCTCTCTCTCTCTCTCTCTCTCTCCCTCTGTCTGTCTCTCTGTCTCTCTCTCCCTCTCTTTGTCTCTCTCTCTCCCGCAAACGCTCCCTCTCCCTCCCTCCCTCCCTCCCTCCCTCCCTCCCTCCCTCCCTCCCTCCCTCCCTCCCTCCCTCCCTCCCTCCCTCCGTCCGTCCGTCCGTCCGTCCGTCCGTCCGTCTCTCTGCCTCTTTCCATCTCTCTGTCTCTCATTGACCTTGACTTTTCTTCCACCACCAGAGAGAGCACTAATGACCCTGTGTTCCGCTCTCTGTAAAACTTGGATGCAGGTACAGATTGACGAAACATACTTACCTTTTCACTAATTTCCACACCCGGTAACACGTCATTGAACACAAAGCACTAAATTGACAGAATATGTGTGTAAAAATTTTGCCAAATATGTTTTAGATTTGAGATTCTTCAAAGTAGCCACCCTCGGCCTTCATGACAGCTTCGCACACTCTTGGCATTCTCTCAACAAGCTTCACCTGGAATGCTTTTCCAACAGTCTTGAAGGAGTTCCCACATATGCTGAGCACTTGTTGGCTGCTTTTCCTTCATTCTGCAGTCCAACTCGTCCCAAACCACCTCAATTGGGTTGAGGTTTGTGGATTGTGGATTGTGGAGGCCAGGTCATCTGATACAGCACTCCATCACTCTCCTTCTTGGTCAAATACTTACACAGCCTGGAGGTGTGTTGGGTTATTGTCCTGTTGAAAAACACTAAGCGTAAACCAGATGGGATGGTGTATCATTGCAGAATGCTGTGGTAGCCATGCTGCTTAAATGTGCCTTGAATTCTAAATACATCACAGACAGTGTCACCAGGAAAGCACCCCCACACCATCACACCTCCTCCTCCATGCATCACTGTGGGAACCACACATGTGGAGATCATCCGTTCAGCTACGCTGAGACTCACAAAGACACAGCAGTTGGAACCAAAAATCTAAAATTTGGTCTAGTGTGTGTATATATATATATATATATATATATATATATATATCATTTTGAAATATCTTCCAAATGGAATTCGAATCAGCATCAGATAATGTCAATAAGAGGAGGATCATTATCTACAAATCTGTTTTAGTTATGACGTCCTTCTAGATAAGATGGGCTCTTTACCAATTACATCAATGAGTCCTTAGCGCTTCAAAGCCTAGAGGAAAGTGTCTGGTAAACTACAGTATAATGCGCTTAACCTGTATATTAGCAGGGTCGGGTATGTTTTATGTTGTTACATGTATTGCAATATCATGATCATTTCAGGTGTTTGTCTGGTTTATTTGATAAATACATGACCATAGAGGTGACTTAGAGGAACGTTCAAGACTGAACTGAAAAATGTTTCTCAAGATAATTCTGTCAGCTAAATATACAACATTTAAATTCTAATTGTTATCACATTCAGCCAAGCAGTTGTACCATTTCTTATCCACATGTTCTTGGTACAACCATAGCCAATTAAAGTGACAAGTATCACACATTTATTCATCTTTTGTAGAGCTCACCTTTTTGAGTGGATCAACATTTCTGTCAACTTAGCTAAAGAGGCTGGGAGGGCAGTGATGAGGGTGCAGCAACATAAAGTCTGAGCTATTGGGGTCATTTGAAATGGTATGGCAGCATATTTCCGTTAGGTAGCAATAGATAGCTGTGGCATTATTCCCCTTCTCCCCTGGAGCAAGGCCAGGCCTGGAGAAGATTTTATTGCTTTCAGAGTGTTGAGAGTTTTGGGAGTGTTGAGTTTTGAGAGTGGTTTGTTGGAATGAAAGGGACCCTTTGCTTTTAGTTGAATATCAACAACTATTGAATGTATAGCCTGATGGAGCGGAGATTGAGGGAGGTGACTTGTCCTTGGCTCATATTCAAGCAGCATAAATGGTCTCTTTGCTAGACAAGGGGGGGGGAATCTTTCATTCCCTCACAACATTCTTCTTCTTCTTCTAACCTGCACGCCTGCCATGTTTTGTTGCCTCACTGCGAATGACCTGTATCTGATGGACGTTGGAGACTGGCTGAACACTTCCGTCTTATAGTGGGCCGTTGTATCATGTTCTGTGGTGTTCGTTATGGGATGGCACTGTGTTGCACTAAAGTCTGCGTCCTACATGGCACCCTATTCCCTATATAGTGCACTACTTTTGACCAGGGCTCACCTATATAGCGCGCTGTATTGGGAATAGGGTGCGATTTAGGATACGGACTGAGGTAGGGGTGGTACCCCATCCCCTCCTGCAGTGTAGCATAGGTGGTTCACTCAGAGGTGTAATCAAGCATGAGGAGGCTACAGGTGTGTGTGTGTGTGTGTGTGTGTGTGTGTGTGTGTGTGTGTGTGTGTGTGTGTGTGTGTGTGTGTGTGTGTGTGTGGTGTGTGTGTGTGTGTGTGTGTGTGTGTGTGTGTGTGTGTGTGTGTGTGCCTGCGTGTGTGTGTGTGCCTGCGTGTGTGCCTGCCTGCGTGCGTGTGTGTGTGTGTGTGTGTATCAGACGGATGGAACCGAAAGCATTTGCCAAGAATGTTTTCATTAATCAAGAATGTTAGTGTGTACATCTAACAGGTCATGTGGTCATAATGCATTGTAAGATTAACAGTACATGACCTGATCATAATGATGTGGGTTACCATCCTTTCATACCACTATTTGTCATTTTTTATCCAAATTAATTTAAGGATCCAGACCCAATGGCAGGATAAAGTGACTAAGGGGGCAGGTGAAATCGGTGAAGGGACACCACCATTCCAGGTGGTTCTTACATTGGAATTATATTGAATTCTGCTTATATTACTCCGAACCCACAATAAAACATAAAAAGTTCAAATGCTGAGACCATTGAGTGCTTTTTGACCAAGAAGTGACAGGTTGGTTCGACATCTCCCTTGTGCTCTCTAAGCATGATAGAGAGCGCCCTGCACACTAAGCACAATTGTTTTTTTAGGGCAATGAAAATATGAGATTGCTAAAGAAGTCATTTTTTCCATGCTATAATGACGACACTGGCTATACCACCAATATTTTGATAAAAAAAACAACTAGCTAGATTGTTTCTTACCTTTTCAGCTGCTTATCGTTCGTGTTGATGCCCCAGTATAGCACTTCTAACTTGTTTTCCTCTCCACAGTGCTGTGCATTTCAAATTGCTCCTTGCCTAGCGAATCCTTCAATTCTATCGATAGCATACGTCCAGTTAGAATTTGGGTGTAGGTTGTAGGCCTTGTCTGCGTTAGCATTTTAGGCTAAGCAGGGCTGGCTCCTCTGTGCCAAGTCTGTCAGGAACAGTCGGAGGTGGAAAGGGGGCTGTGGAGACATTATCCTGAGATGGTACTTGTGGAAGCCGGGGGGGGGGGGGGGGGGGGGGGCTGTTCACACGGAGCTAGCTAGAGATCTGCAGCATTATCTGCTGGGCTTGACGGCAGCCTCCTGGTTGGATGTCTGATATCCATTGTGGCAGTTGCAGATTGGCTGGTTAAAGCTAAATAGGCTAATAACAATAACACCTTTAACAGCTAGCTAAGAAGCTAACAAAACTCAGTAGTGGTGGTGCGTGAGGCAGAGTTCAGTGAAGCAGCTTTAAACTTGACCCCAATCCTTATTAATCGAAATCAAATATTACAAGCGGAGGTGTATCACACTATTCATGTAACCTACCACAGATGAGCAGCGTTTTTTCTTCTTCTGCTTTTTATGGAAACCCAAAGGAGTCATAGCCTACCGAACCACCCAGTGGTTTTCCATAGCCTACCTAACCACCCAGTGGCTTTCCATAGCCTACCTAACCACCCAGTGGCTTTCCATAGCCTACCTAACCACCCAGTGGCTTTCCATAGTCTACCGAACCACCCAGTGGTTTTCCATAGCCTACCTAACCACCCAGTGGCTTTCCATAGCCTACCTAACCACCCAGTGGTTTTCCATAGCTTACCTAACCACCCAGTGGCTTTCCATAACCTACCTAACCACCCAGTGGCTTTCCATAACCTACCTAACCACCCAGTGGCTTTCCATAGCCTACCGAACCACCCAGTGGTTTTCCATAGCTTACCTAACCACCCAGTGGCTTTCCATAACCTACCTAACCACCCAGTGGCTTTCCAAAGCCTACCTAACCACCCAGTGGCTTTCCAAAGCCCTCCCCTACACAAACCATGGAACGCTCTGTCCACGGTGCTGACAGCGCAGCGGAGATACAGATTTCCTGCCACATGTCACTCAATCATTTGAATTTCTTTAGCTGTTTTTATATAGGGACATACAACTTTTATTCTTTATTTATTTTTTATTTCACCTTTATTTAACCAAGTAAGCTTGTTGAGAACAAGTTCTCATTTACAACTGTGAGCAGAAGAAGAGCAGAAAAGTAAATAAAAACAATATAGGGATGAGGTAGGTGGATTGGGTGGGCTATTTACAGATGGGCTATGTACAACTAAAGTTGAGGAGGGCTCAAGTTTCAACTGAGGGGGCTAAGCCCTACTTTTGCCCCCCGCCCCATGTGGAGCCAGGCCCATAAGGAATAAACTAATATCTGTTATTTTTTTCTCTGATATAAACATAACAGCTTTAATATCACCTTTTCCTTAATAGTTATTAGCATTTCTGTAATCTCAACTGGTGGACCATTCACATTGTTGAGATGACTCATTTATCTAGCCAGTATTAATCACCATTAGACATTGTACAGACTGCAGACCATGTGACCTCTCTGGAGCCAAAGTGCACTCTAAAGGGGGGGGGGGGGGGGGGGGGGGGGGGGTTCATGTCTGTCTGACAGTTGCTAAGCACTCCACTTGAGCACTGTACTTGGTTTCATGTAATTAATCTAAAGGAGATGAAACATCCACTTGACTTGGACCTGAGACACAGCTACAGAATGGCGCTGGAGGGAATGGCAGCCGTTTTACGAGCTCCCGACCAATTGTCCTATTTTGTGTGTTTTGTTTTTTGTGCTGATCTTAACTTTCTTTGTACATAATGTTCCTGCCATCGTTTCCTATGACCGAAAAGAGCTTCTGGACATCAGAACAGCGATCACTAACATTGATTTTGATAAGGATTTCTACTTCAATGAGTTGGAGGCAAAGGACATAATTCTCATACCGGACCAGGCCCATATCCCAGACACTCAGAAAAGGATGAAGCGTCATTATAGAGGCCGGTATGCAGGATATCTGACGAGACTATGTCGGCAAGTGGATAAACCGCCTCCTCCGTTCTATTGGTGGAAGTGTAATCACTGGAGAATAAACTGGATGAGCTCTGTTCGGGACTATTCTATCGATGTGATCTGAAGATATGTAATATCCTGTTAGGGCTAGGGGGCAGTATTGACACGGCTGGATAAAAAACATACCCGATTTAATCTGGTTACCACTCCTACCCAGTAACTAGAATATGCATATACTTATTACATATGGATAGAAAACACCCTAAAGTTTCTAAAACTGTTTGAATGGTGTCTGTGAGTATAACAGAACTCAAATGGCAGGTCAAAACCTGAGAGATTCCTTTACAGGAAGTGGCCTGTCTGACCATTTCTTGAACTTCTTTTCCATCTCTATCTTTTACTAAGGATCTCTGCTCTAACGTGACACTTCCCACGTCGTCCATAGGCGCTCAGAGCCCGGGAAAAAACAGAATGTCGTCATTCCAGCCCCAGGCTGAAACACATTATCGCCTTTCTCAAGTGGCCGATCAAGGGACTCTGGGCTTATGCGCGTGACCCGACCGCCCCTGCTTTTGTGATTTTTTTCCTCTGTTTGCCGAAAAGGAGATTCCCTGTCGGAATATTATCGCTTTTCTACGAGAAAAATGGCGTAAAAATTGATTTTAAACAGCGGTTGACATGCTTCGAAGTACGGTAATGGAATATTTCGAATTTTATTGTCACGAATTGCGCCATGCGCGCGACACTTCTTTACCATTTCGGATAGTGTCTGGAACACACGAACAAAACGCCGCTATTCGGATATAACGATGGATTATTTTGGACCAAACCAACATTTGTTATTGAAGTAGACGTCCTGGGAGTGCATTCTGACGAAGACAACAAAAGGTAATCAAACTTTTATAATAGTAAATATGATTATGGTGAGTGCTAAACTTGCCGGGTGTCTAAATAGCGAGCCCGTGATGCCTGGGCTATGTACTTAGAATATTGCAAAATGTGCTTTCACCAAAAAGCTATTTTAAAATCGGACATATCGAGTGCATAGAGGAGGTCTGTATCTATAATTCTTAAAATAATTGTTATGCTTTTTGTGAACGTTTATCGTGAGTAATTTAGTAAAATGTTAGCGAATTCCCCGGAATTGCGCACAACAGTAAACCGATAATCTCATAGATAACCTCACCTGAATACCATATTCATAATGTATCAAATATGCTAGTTCTGAACGTCACATGCTAATGTAAAAAAAAGCTGTTTTTTGATATAAATATGAACTTGATTGAACAAAACATGCATGTATTGTATAACATAATGTCCTAGGGTTGTCATCTGATGAAGATCATCAAAGGTGAGTGCTGCATTTAGCTGTCTTCTGGGTTTTGGTGACATTATATGCTGGCTTGAAAAATGGGTGTCTGATTATTTCTGGCTTGGTACTCTGCTGACATAATCTAATGTTTTGCTTTCGTTGTAAAGCCTTTTTGAAATCGGACAGTGTGGTTAGATAAAGGAGAGTCTTGTCTTTAAAATGCTGTGAAATAGTCATATGTTTGAAAAATTGAAGTTTTTGTATTTTTGAGGAATTTGTAATTCGCGCCATGCCTATCATTGGATATTGGAGCAGGTGTTGAGCTAGAGGAACGTCTAGATGTAAGAGGATATCCTATTTTTTTCAGAGTTGTGGCTGAACAAGGACATGGAAAATATAAATCTAGCAGCATCGGGTAAGCTCAGGGGGGTGGTGTGTCTCTTTGTTAACAACAGCTGGTGCCAAATCTCAAATATTAAGGAAGTCTCGAGGTTCTGCTCGCCTGAGTTAGAATTTCTCATGATAAGCTGTGGACTATACTATTTACCAAGATAATTTTCATCTAGATTTTTCGAAGCTGTCTATTTACCACCGCAAACCGATGCTGGCACTAAGACCACACTCAACGAGCTGTATAGGGCCGTAAGCAAACAAGAAAATTCTCACCCATAAGCGGCGCTCCATAGTGGCCGGTTTTTCAACTCATTTCTACCAGCATATCACCTGCACAACTAGAGGATTTTTTTTTAGGTCACCTTTACTCCACACTCCGAAACGCATACAAAACTCTCCCTCGCTTTCCATTTAGCAAATCTGTCCATTAATCCTGATTCCTGTTTACATCAAAAGTGCCAGTGACGCGTTTAAAACGGAAGTGGTTCGATGAAGCGGATGCTAAGCAACAGGACTGTTTGGCACAGACTGGAATATGTTCAGAGATTCTTCCCAATGACATTGAGGAGCATACCACCTAAGTCATTGGCTTCATCAATGCACCGATGACGACGTCCCCCCCCCCCCCCCCCCCCCACAGTGACCGTATGTACATATCCCAACCAGAAGCCATGGATTACAGGCAACATACGCACTGAGCTAAAGGCTAGACACTAATCCTGACGCTTATAAGAAATCCAGACTCCAACACCATCATCAAGTTTGCAGACGATACGATGGTGGTATGCCTGATCACCGCCAGCACAACAACCTCTCCCTCAATGTGAGACAAACAAGCTGATCGTGGACTACATGAAACGAACGGCCGAGCATGCCCCCATTCACATCGACGAGGCTGTAGTGGAGCGGGTCAAGAGCGTCAAGTTCCTCTGTGTCCACATCATTAAGGACCTATCATGGTCCAAACACACCAACACAGTCGTGAAGAGGGAACGACGATGCATCTTCACCCGCAGGAGGCTGAAACGATTTGGCATTTGGCCCTCAGATCCTCAAAAAGTTCTACAGCTGCACCATGGAGAGCATCTTGACAGGTTCCATCACCGCTTGGTATGACAACTGCTTGGCATCCGACCGCAAGGCACTGCAGAGGGCAATGCATCACTGTGAACAAGCTCCCTGACACCCAGGACCACTATACCAGGCGGTGTCAGAGGAAGGCCCAATAAATTGTCAAAGACTCCAGCCACCCAAGTCATAGACTGTTCTCTCGGCAAGCGGTACCGGAGCACAAAGTCTGGGACCAAAAGGCTCCAGAACAGCTTTTACGCCCAAACCATTAGATTTCTGAACAGTTAATCAAATGGCTATTACCCAGACTATTTACATTGACCCCATTTTTTTGCACTGGCTCTATGTACACGCACCGGACTCACACATACTACACTGACACTCCAACACACACACACACACACACACACACACTACATAATCTCTCTCTCACACACACACACACACACACACACACACACACACACACACACACACACACACACACACACACACACACACAACATAATCTCTCTCACACACACACACACACACACACACACACGGTCTTGTACAACTAGCCTTGTGCGGTCACACAATTCAGTCTCATTCAAAATACTATTTTTCATAACCCTTAATCCTAACCTTAACCCTAAACCTAGCCCTAATTACTAACTCTACCCCTTAAACTAACCCTAACTCCTAACCCTTAACCTAATTCTAACCCTAACACTCATTCTAACCTTAACCCTAACCCTGCTAGAAATAACATTTCACCTTGTGGGGACTAAACAAATATCCCCAGTTGGTCAACTTTTTGTTTGTTTACTATTCTTGTGGGGACTTCTGGTTTCATCAGGTCCACACATAGACACTCTTCCACACTCTTCACATATGCTGCTGCTACTCTGTTAATTGTCTATCCTGATTGACTAGTCACTTTTACCCCTACCTACATATTACCTCAACTACCTCAACTGCCTCGTAATGGTTTTTACTTTATAACTCTGCATTGTTGGTTAAGGGCTTGTAAGTAAACATTTCACGGTAAAGTCTACACCTATTGTATTCGTTGCATGTGACAAATAACATTTGATTTGATTAGACTGTTACATCCCCTTTCAATCCACTTGAGTTCACCTTTGAACATGCCATCCTCTCTCTCCTCTTACGGCATCCTGCCTTTGAACATGCCATCCTCACCCCCCCGACAGACCAGATGTCACAGGCAATAGAGAGGCCACAGAGACAGACACACAGTGTAATGTCTGCTAACATCACCTATTGTATGTCAGTGTGCAGCAGTCTATCAGATTGCTCCGTAGCGTTCGATGTGACACTACACTCAGGAACTGACCAATAAGATTTGAGATGATTGAAGGCTTTTTGATTTAGCAGTATATTCTCTTAAGCTAAGTGCTCTCGGAGAACATGAAGGAAATTCAATTGCCTCATTTAGCAACAAAAAAAAGGGGTGGGGTGGGGGGGGAGGGGTGGGGAAAAAAACAGTATTTTCTGCCCAAAATCATATCAGATCCTAATGTCTTGGTAGAAACATATGAGCCTGGATGGTGAACCGGGGGCGCCTAATGTCACTGCAAAATGCAATTTTCAGATGGCATTTCCTTAGTCTGTGTCTCACCGAGAAACCAGAAGATTTGATCAAAATCTTAATGAGTCATTTTGTGAAGTGGACTTTGGTTTTTTCCCCTTCATAGTGGATTATGTATGTCTCCCAAATGGCACCCTACTCCCTAAATAGTGCACTACTTTTGACCCGGCCTGTAGGGTACCATGCAAGTTGAGCCCTATGTAAGGAATAGATTGCCATTGGGGACAGATGCTGTATGCCATGTCTGTCTGCTGACTTTATGAGAGCATAACGTTACTATTTCTGATAAGATGGAACCGGACATCCAGTCTGACGGTAACAGTATGTTAGTTACTATATCTGATAAGATGGGACCGGACGTCCAGTCTGACTGTTACAGTATGTTAGTTACTATATCTGATAAGATGGGCCCTGACGTCCAGTCTGACTGTTACAGTAAGTTAGTTACTATATCTGACAAGATGGGACCGGACATCCAGTCTGACTGTTACAGTATGTTAGTTACTATATCTGATAAGATGGGACCGGACGTCCAGTCTGACGGTAACAGTATGTTAGTTACTATATCTGATAAGATGGGACTGGACGTCCAGTCTGACAGTTACAGTAAGTTATAATATTGAATTTTAAAAGTATGTTCTTCTAAATAAAGTGCCATTTAAAATAGACCACATGGAGAATTCAATAATCTTGACTAAATATGAAACATGAATAAAGACTTGCTAAAGTGCCAAAACATCCCTCTGTGACTTCTCAGAAGAGTTTAATCCACAGTTTTTTTTAACCTTTATTTAACTAGGCAAGTTAGTTATTTCAATGACGACATAGGAACAGTGGGTTAACTGCCTTGTTCAGGTGCAGAACGATTTTCACCTTGTCAGCTCTGGGATTTGATCTTGCAACCTACGGTTACAAGTCAATCACTTTAACCACTAGGATACCTGCCCAACGCTCTAACCGCTAGGCTACCTGCCCAACGCTCTAACCGCTAGGCTACCTGCCCAACGCTCTAACCGCTAGGCTACCTGCCCAACGCTCTAACCGCTAGGCTACATGCCGCCCCACTTAACACCAACATTTGTCTTCTTTTTTGGGCCATTTTCTGGTGTTTTGTGGTGGAAAACACAGAGTCGAGTGTCAACACGTCAACCTTGTTACCCATAGAGATAGACAGGCTAGAAATGTTTTAAGAATTAACTTTTTTGTGTGAAGCTTGCATTCAATTGCCACTCCCTGTTGTTGCACACAACATGCTTCCCTTGTCACAATGGAATTTCTGGCAGATTTATCAATAAATTGTCAATGCTGTTACTGTCAACCCTGTTACAGTCAACCCTGTTACTTTATTTGGTACTTAATAGGCACTTACTATGGTATTTTTTTATAATTTAACCTCTTGAGATGGGAAACCATGTTTTTCATTAAGTTGAACGTGTGCTCTTTATGACAGAATGTTCAAATTTACACTTCTCAAAATGTATGAATTAGTGGACGAACCCACATGTACGATTCCGAGTATACTACTAGACAATGTCCAGTCTCTTGACAACAAGGTAGATGAAATTCGAGCAAGGGTTGCCTTCCAGAGAGACATCAGAGATTGCAATATTCTCTGTTTCACAGAAACATGGCTCTCTCGGGATAAGTTGTCAGAATCGGTTCAGCCACTGGGCTTCTCCATGCATTGCACCGACAGAGATAAACACCTCTCTGGGAAAAGGACAGGTGGGGGTGTATGCTTTCTGATTAATGACTCATGGTGTAATCATAACAACATAGAGGAACTCAAGTCCTTCTGCCCACCCGATCTAGAATTCCTTACGTTCAAATTCTCGTCAGTTATAGTCACAGCTGTGTACATTCCCCCTCAAGCAGACACCAAGACGGCCATCAAGTAACTTCACTGGACTATATGCAAACTGGAAACCATACACCCTGAGGCTGCATTTATTGTAGCTGGGGATTTTAACAAAGCAAATTTGAGAACAAGTCTACCTAAATTCTTCCGGCATATTCATTGCGCTACGCGCATGCGCAGTACCCTCGACCACTGCTACTCTAACTTCTGCGATGCATACAAAGCCCTCCCCCACCCTCCCTTCAGCATATCTGACCACGTCGCCATCTTGCTCCTTCCGTCTTATAGGCAGGAACTCAAACAGAATGTACCAGTGACGAGAACCATTCAACGCTGGTCCGACCAATCGGAAGCCACGCTTCAAGATTGTTTTGATCACGCGGACTGGAATATGTTCCGGTCAGCCTCAGAGAACAACATCGACCTATATGTTGACTCGGTGAGTGCGTTTATAAAGAAGTGCATTGGAGATGTTGTACCCACTGTGACTATTAAAACCAACCAAAACCAGAAACCGTGGATGGATGGCGGCATTCGCACAAAACTGAAAGCGTGATCCACCGCGAAAGAGGTCTGGGAGTATGTCTGAATATAAACAGTGCAGCTATTCCCTCCACAAGGCAATCAAACAAGCAAAATGCCAGTACAGGGACAAGGTGGAGTCGCAATTCAACGGCTCAGACATGAGACGTATGTGGCAGGGTCTACAGGAAATCACAGACTACAAAAAGATATCCAGCCACGTCATGGACACCGACGTCACGCTTCCAGACAAATGAAACACCTTCTTTTCCTCGCTTTGAGGATAATACAGTGCCACCGCCGTGGCCCGCTAACAAGGACTGTGCCCCCTCCCCTCTCCTTCTCCGTGATTGACGTGAGTAAAACATTTAAACGTGCTAATCCTCGCAAGGCTGCTGGCCCAGACGTCAAATTTCTGCCCTGCTAGAGCTGCCCCGGTAAACTGTAAGTGGTGTTATTGTGAAGTGGAAACGTCTAGGAGCAACAGTGACTCATCCACGAAGTGGAGGCCACACAAGCTCACAGAACAGGACTACCGAATTTTGAAGCGTGTAGTGCGTTAGAATCGTCTGTCCTCGGTTGCAACACTCATTAACGAGTTTTAAACTGCCTCTGGAAACAACGTCAGCACAAGAACTGTTCGTCTGGAGAGTCATGAAATGGGTTTCCATGGCCGAGCAGTTGCACACAAGACTAAGATCATCATGCGCAATGCCAACCATCGGCTGGAGTGGTGTAAAGCTCACCGCCATTGGACTCTGGAGCAGTGTAAACACGTTCTCTGGAGTAATGATTCACGCTTCACCACCTGGCAGTTCAACGTACAAATCTGGGTTTGGCGGATGCCAGGAAAATGCTACCTGCCTCAATGCATAGTGCCAACTGTGAAGTTTAGTGGATTAGGAATAATGGTCTTGGGCTGTTTTTCATGGTTCGCCCAACATCAATCCCCCACCTCACTAATGCTATTGAGGCTGAATGGAAACAATTCCCCGCAGCAATGTTTCAACATCTAGTGGAAAGCCTTCCCAGAAGAGTGGAGGCTGTTTTAGCAGAAAAGGGGGGGACCAACTCCATATTATAACCCATGATTTTGGAATGAGATGTTCGACGAGCAGGTGTCCAAATACACTACCGTTCAAACGTTTGAGGTCCTTGTCCTTGTTTTTGAAAGAAAGCCAATTTTTTGTCTTTAAATAACATCAAATTGATCAGAAGTACAGTGTAGACATTGTTAATGTTGTAAATGACTATTGTAGCTGGAAACTACAGATTTTTTTATGGAATATCTACGTAGGCGTACAGAGGCCCATTGTCAGCAACCATCACTCCTGTGTTCCAATGGCACATTGTGTTAGCTAATCCAAGTTCATCATTTTAAAAGGCTAATTGATCATTATGTAACATTCGACCCTGCCTCACACAGGAAGCGGCGCAGGTCCTAATCCAGGTCCTAATCCAGGCACTTGTCATCTCCCGTCTGGATTACTGCAACTCGCTGTTGGCTGGGCTCCCTGCCTGTGCCTTTAAACCACTACAACTCATCCAGAACGCCGCAGCCCGTCTGGTGTTCAACCTTCCCAAGTTCTCTCACGTCACCCCGCTCCTCCGCTCTCTCTGCTCTCTCCACTGGCTTCCAGTTGAAGCTCGCATCCGCTACAAGACCATGGTGCTTGCCTACGGAGCCGTGAGGGGAACGGCACCTCCGTACCTTCAGGCTCTGATCAGTCCCTACACCCAAACGAGGGCACTGCGCTCATCCACCGCTGGCCTGCTGGCCCCCCTACCTCTGAGGAAGCACAGTTCCCGCTCAGCCCAGTCAAAACTGTTCGCTGCTCTGGCACCCCTATGGTGGAACAAGCTCCCTCACGACGCCAGGACAGCGGAGTCAATCACCACCTTCCGGAGACACCTGAAACCCCACCTCTTTAACCTCTCTGGGCTAGGCGGGACGAATTCGTCCCACCTACGCAACAGCCAATTGAATCCCGTGGCGCGATTTTCAAATACCTTAGAAATGCTATTACTTCAATTTCTCAAACATATGACTATTTTACAGCATTTTAAAGACAAGACTCTCGTTAATCTAACCACACTGTCCGATTTCAAAAAGGCTTTACAACGAAAGCAAAACATTAGATTATGTCAGCAGAGTACCCAGCCAGAAATAATCAGACACCCATTTTTCAAGCTAGCATATAATGTCACAAAAACCCAGAAGACAGCTAAATGCAGCACTAACCTTTGATGATCTTCATCAGATGACACACCTAGGACATTATGTTAAACAATACATGCATGTTTTCTTCAATCAAGTTCATATTTATATCAAAAACCAGCTTTTCACATTAGCATGTGACGTTCAGAACTAGCATACCCCCCGCAAACTTCCGGGGAATTTACTAACAATTTACTAAATTACTCACGATAAACGTTCACAAAAAACATAACAATTATTTTAAGAATTATAGATACAGAACTCCTTTGTGCAATCGAGGTGTCCGATTTTAAAATAGCTTTTCGGTGAAAGCACATTTTGCAATATTCTCAGTAGATAGCCCAGCCATCACGGCTAGCCATTTAGACACCCACCAAGTTTAGCCCTGACCAAAGTCAGATTTACTATTACAAAAGTTTGATTACCTTTGTTGTCTTCGTCAGAATGTACTCCCAGGACTGCTACTTCAATAACAAATGTTGGTTTGGTCCAAAATAATCCATCGTTATATCCAAATAGCGGCGTTTTGTTCGTGCGTTCCAGACACTATCCGAAATGGTAAATCAGGGTCACGACATGCTCAATTCAGGGTCACGACATGCTCAACACGACATGTGCAATTCGTGACAAAAAATGTCTAAATATTCCATTACCGTACTTCGAAGCATGTCAACCGCTGTTTAAAATCCATTTTTATGCCATTTTTCTCGTAAAAAAGCGATAATATTCTGACCGGGAATCTGCGTTTAGGTAAACAGAGGAAAGAACAAAGCATTCGGTCGACGCGGGCACGAGCCTGAGTCTCACAGTACTGTAACCAGCCACTACCCAAACGCACTACTTTTTTTCAGCCAGAGCCTGCAAAGCCACAATTCAGCTTTTTGCCGCCTTCTGAGAGCCCATGTGAGCCGTAGGAAGTGTCACGTAACAGCAGAGATCCTTTGTAATGGATAGAGATAATCAAGAAGGGGAAGAAATTGTCAGACAGGCCACTTCCTGCATGGAATCTTCTCAGGTTTTGGCCTGCCATATGAGTTCTGTTATACTCACAGACACCATTCAAACAGTTTTAGAAACTTTAGGGTGTTTTCTATCCAAAGCCAATAATTATATGCATATTCTTGTTACTGGGCAGAAGTAATAACCAGATTAAATCGGGTACGTTTTTTATCCAGCCGTGTCAATACTGCCCCCTAGCCCTAACAGGTTAAGGAATACCTGGGATAGGATTAAGTAATCCTTCTAATCCCCCCCCCCCCCCCCCTAAAAGATTTAGATGCACTATTGTAAAGTGGTTGTTCCACTGGATATCATAAGGTGAATGCACCAATTTGTAAGTCGCTCTGGATAAGAGCGTCTGCTAAATGACTTAAATGTAAATGTTAGCACAGCTGAAAACTGTTGTTCTGATTAAAGAAGTAATACAACTGGCCTTCTTTAGACTAGTTGAATATCTGGAGCATCATCATTTGTGGGTTCGATTACAGGCTCAAAATGGCTACAAACAAAGACCTTTCTTCTGAAACTCGTCAGTATATTCTTGTTCTGAGAAATTAAGGCTATTCCATGGAAGAAATTTCCAAGAAACTGAAGATCTTGTACAATGCTGTGTACTAGTCCCTTCAGAGAACAGGGCAAACTGGCTCTAACCAGAATAGAAAGAAGAGTGGAAGGTGCACATCTGAGCAAGAGGACAAGTACATTAAAGTGTCTAGTTTGAGAAACAGACACCTCACAAGTCCTCAACTGGCAGCTTCATCAAATAGTACCCGCAAAACACCAGTCTCAACGTCAAAAGTGAAGAAGTGAATCCGGGATGCTGGCCTTCTAGGCAGAGTTGCAAAGAAAAAGCCATATCTCAGACTGGCCAATAAAAAGAAAATATTAAGATGGGCAAAAGAACACAGACACTGGACAGAGGAACTATGCCTAGAAGGCCAGCATCCCGGAGTCGCCTCTTCACTGTTGACGTTGAGACTGGTGTTTTGCAGGTACTATTTAATGAAGCTGCAATTTGAGGACTTGTGAGGCGTCTGTTTCTCAAACTAGACCCTCTAATGTACTTATCCTCTTGCTCAGTTGTGCACTTTGGGCCTCCCACTCCTTTTTCAGTTCTGGTTAGAGCCAGTTTGCTCTGTTTCTATGAAGGGAGTAAGTAGTACACAGCGTTGTGTGAGATCTTCAGTTTCTTGGCAATTTCTCGCATGGAATAGCCTTAGACTGAGAAGTTTCAGAAGAAAATTATTTGTTACTGGCCATTCTGAACCTGTAATCGAACCCCCAAATGCTGATGCTCCAAATACTCAACTAGTCTAACGAAGTTGAGTGTTTTATTGCTTCTTTAATCAATACAACATTTTTCAGCTGTGATAACATAATTGCAAAAGGGTTTTCTAATGATCAATTGTCCTTTTAAAATGATAAACAAGGATTAGCTAACACAACGTGCCATTGGAACACAAGAGTGATGGTTACTGATATTGGGCCTCTGTACGCTTATGTAGATATTGCATAAAAAAATCGGCCATTTCCAGCTACAGTAGTCATTTACAACAATAACAATGTCTACACTGTATTTCTGATCAATTTGATGTTATTTTAATGGACAAAAAATGAGTTTTATTTCAAAAACAAGAACATTTCCTAGTGACCCCAAACTTTTGAACGGTAGTGTACTTTTGGTCATGTAGTGTATATACTATTATACAAATAAACTATAGTCTTTGGATTTAGGGATACACAGCAGGCAGAGGCTCTTCCTGCAATTTTACCTGCCTTGAAACATTTTTCCTAATATAACATTTGTCAGTGATTTATTATGAGACTGATCTCTCCTTTGGATCAAGAGCATTATGTCTCTAATACATAATATGTTAGGTGGAAACATATGCTTATTGAAGCCAATCCCTGTCTGCCCATATTTATCCTATAATGACTTTAACATCAGGCATTAAACAAAATAATTCAAGAATAAATTCAGTTTTAACCGTTAGCCAGCTGAGGACTGGTTTAGAGTGACAGTGGATTTGTTCCAAATACCTCCATATTCCCTTCATAGATCCATGGGCTCTGGTCAAAAAAGTAGTGCACTATATAAGGAATACTGTGCCATTTGGGACACGGGCTGGGACTTGAATCCATCTCATCGTCACTGCTTCTGCTCTTAACCCGACAGACGCAGTGATCCCTAGGCACTGGAGGTTTATAGCGTTTACATCACCGGCGGACTTAACAATATTAAGTGTCATGTTGTGCTGCTCTGTTTTTATTTGACCAGGTCTGATACTGATGGGCCTGAAAATGAGTTTAGGTTTCATGTTGGTTTTTTTTTCATTTGATTGATCCTTTATTTAACCAGGGTATAAAAGCAGGTTAGATTGTAGTGTTGCGTCCACTTTACTTTGTATAATGCTCATGACAGCCATGTGGAAAACACATCTATTACTGTCATTAAGTTACTTTTATTATGCATGTTGATGGCACACATATACATTTGCACCTTTGCTGCTCAAGTTATTGCTATAAAACCATGACAGAAATTGTAGCAAAAAATAACAAATATATTAAACATATATAATTGATTTTCTCTGCAATTAATCATATTCCAAATATTATAATACTATCAAATTAACATAGGCAAAATGGTGATTGCAAACATTTTGCATTCTACTACAATACTACCCCTTCAAACACATACCTAAACACCAACCAACACTCCTGCGAGATACAATAACATTCTTTTTAAACTACATCTCATTTTTCGACAGCTAATTAAGGAATTTTAGTCGCAGGTTGACTCAAAATCCTGTCAAGTAAGGACGTATTACCTTTTAGTGTTTCTCACTTAATCATTTTAATTACAACAGGCGTTTTATCTGGCAAGCCTGGGGCCCATGAATAATTGCTTAGGTTATTAGTTTAGAGAGATGTATTATACAGTGTATGTTTTGGGCTTTATTCATGAGGTGTTGAGGTGCTGATAGTCTCAGTGGACCTCATTGGAATGCATACAGTGCACACCTTGGAGTTGGATGTTGGAATGGCCAAAAAAACGAGGGATGGCAAGCTTAGATTATGTTGTGAGAATGAAGGAGGAGTTACTCATTCATATATCACTGCTACGCAAAAACTTTAGAGAAAAATGCAGTATAATACAGTATATATAATACAGTATAATGTTGCAGCGATACAGGATGCTGCTGCAGCAATACAGTATGATGCTGCAGCGATACAGTATGATGCTGCAGCGATACAGGATGATGCTGCAGCGATACAGGATGCTGCTGCAGCGATACAGTATAATGCTGCAGCGACACAGGATGATGCTGCAGCGATACAGGATGCTGCTGCAGCGATACAGTATAATGCTGCAGCGATACAGTATGATGCTGCAACGATACAGTATGATGCTGCAGCGTTACAGGATGATGCTGCAGCGATACAGGATAATCGGGCTGGCTGGCTCCGGCTCTTTGATGACTTTCTCCTGACATTTATTCTCATAACTGCCATATCTTCCAACCCCTACTCCACCTCTCATCTATTTTGCCCTCGCTCACCCCACCCCTTTGTTTCAGAGGTGATAGAGGGGGTGCATCAGCATCAGACCCCCCCACTCCATGGAGATGAAAGGGGGGCCATGCCACCCCCACCATGCTGCTGTGGACTAACTGAAGAGACCAGGAAGAGAGGCCACCAACATACCACAGCCCAGCTCTCTCAGCCGGAGATATGTCTGTAATTGTTTCTTCTCAGACCTCCAAAGTGCAACGCACAGCTTCTACCCTGACAGTCTTCCCCATTCAATTTATTTTTCATGCTCTGGTATTGTGGCAACAGGGGCACTTGAGACAAATGTGTCCTTCATCTCTCCCAGCCATTTCTATTGTAGAAGGCTAGCTGCTGATAAAAAAGTAGTGGAGATGGGAACAGAACATGGGGGGAAACAGAGTTCCTCTCAGCTCTAGATAAGGTCAAATTGAACAAGTGCAGTGTATTGTGACTTGTTTTCCCAGTGTCATTTTCCCCAAATTTAGATTATGTTGGGGTTTGGTTTGACGAAATGTGAAAGCGGCGATCTATAACAACCCAAAATAGTGGATTAAATAATTGTACTTCAGTATGACCATGTCTTTGTCCTGTAAACTCTTTCTGCACACTCCCTATACATACACAGTGTGGCGAAGCGTACAATGAATTGGTTCATAGTTCATTTCAGTCATGAAATAATACACCAACCCCTAATAGACATCACTTGGGAATGCGAACCTTCAGTCTGGACTTGAATGGGAATACCCTCGTGGAATAACCATTGTAGACAGACTTAATTTGAGAGCCCAGCTTGGAAAAAGAGGAACAAATTAAGCTGGGTACAAAAGGCCATCTTTGTATGCTGTTTTAATTCAGCACTGCTACAGATGTTCCTCTCCCACTCTTACGAGGAGGACATTTAATTGCAATGTAATTATCTGATGAAAGGCTCACCCATCAACAAAGGAGAGCCAAGATCTGACTATCAATCAATATATTTCATTGGTTCAAACCCTGTCTTTTCAAAAGTTAATGAAGAAGGATGTGAGTATTTTGTTGCTATTAAGCTAACGTATTTTGGCGTTTTGAAAAAAAACAGATACTTGGTTTTAGCTCTATATTGTACTTTTTGTGTGCTGTTCCCTTTACTGAGACATGCTGAATTAGGAATTACAATACTAAGTCATTTAATAGGATCTCTATGCATGCATTATGTTCTGTCTCACTGGGATGAACAGATAGTTTGCAGCAATATTTTTATTTTTTGCTGATGTGTTTTAACTATTGGAGAAAAATGTCATGACAAATCACATTTCCATACCACTTAGATACAGTATTATGGATGCATTCTGCAAGATTTCAGTGACAGGTTGCAAGCCAAGCTCTCTACCTTTGATACAGCAAACCTAGACCTGCGTGTACATTTTATCATCCAATTAGCAAGCTGCGTAGTTCCACACCTTGTAGCTAATTGACAGTGGTCTCTTTGATGATGACAATGACGACGATCAAGGTGATGATGAGGACGGCCAGGGGTAGTCACTTTACATCACTCAACATCAGATCTCTCCTCCTTTTCCTCCTCTTCTCCCTCCTCCTCCACCTCCTCCTCCTCTTCTCCCTCCTCCTCCTCCTCCTCTCCCTCCTCCTCTCCCTCCTCCATATCCTCCTCTTCCTCCTCTCCCTCCTCCTCCTCTCCCTGCTCCTTCTCCTCCTCTTCCACCTCTCCCTCCTCCTTCTCCTCCTCTTCCTCCTCTCCCTCCTCCTCCTCCTCTTCACGTGGACTAGTGTTCCTTTCTTTATCCCTCCTTCAGAAGGTTTTAATGAGCACTACATCCCCTCCAGAAAAGAGAGGCCTAAATGTGTCAACAAGAAGGAGAGAGGGAAGGAGAGAGGGAAGGAGAGAGAGAAGGAGTGAGAGAAGGAGAGAGGGAAGGAGAGGGGCAGGCGGAGAGGAGGGGACGGGGGGTTAGGGGGGGGGGGGGGGTGACAGCTTCTATTCCCCTTAGTAAGCCTTGAAATAAATCTCCTGCAGCTCTGTTTGACTTTTTGATGAGAAAGTGTTGTGCAATAACGCAATTCTGAAAAGGAAAAGCCACTTAGGAGACTGAGGGGTAGATTAGCAATTTGTAAGAGCTATTTATAATCATAAATCGTGGCCTATCAAGCCCGCCTTGTCTTTTATAGGGGTGTGTTTGGGTTCCAGTGAGCCCTGGTCCGTCGGCCTGAAATGCAATATCCTGAAAGAAACAGCTGTTAGGCTGCAGCACACAACTGGAGAAAGAGACGGGGAGAGACAGAGAGAGGGAGAAAGAGAGAGAGAGAGACAGAGAGAGAGAGACAGAGTGAGGTAGAGTGAGAGTGAAGGGGGGTAGAGGGGGGGGGGGAGAAAGAAGTAGGGATAAAGTAGGGAAAGGGATATGTTCAAATATAACTTTATCAATGCAACTGTCTGTTTGCACTTATTGCCAAGAAAGAACCAATATCCAGGTGACCAGGGTACAGTTCAGACACTATTCACCAATCCCCCCTCCTTCCTGTCCCCCTGTAAAATCCTTCCCTTCAGACACTATTCACCAATCCCCCCTCCTTCCTGTCCCCCTGTAAAATCCTTCCCTTCAGACACTGTTCACCAATCCCCCCTCCTTCTTGTCCCCCTTAAAATCCTTCCCTTCCAACATTTCGTACGTTACTGAGGAGCAGAACAGAACTCAAGATTAGCATATGACATGACAGCTTACATTAAATCATGTCTGTGCTGTATTTGATGACATCAGGCTCTTAGCCCGGGCGTACAGATGCATGCAAATGCTTCTCCAAACCCTCTCATTTAAATCTGCCTCATGACACGACACACCTTTGATGTGATTATTAGCCGTCTGAGAGACGTCGAGTTAGGCTTGAGTCCCAAACGGCGTAAAGGGCTTTGGTCAAAAAGTAGTACAATAAATAGGAATTAGGGTGCCATTTGGGATGCATGCTTAAACTTCAGACTCATCAGATGGTAGACAACAGCGAAAGGTGAGGAATACCAGCCTCTTTGAACATCCTGTTCCAAACAATGGTGCTACATGGCATCTGACACCACTACGTGATGACCCGTAATGGATTGTTGTGGTGTCAGTTGCCATGTAGCACCATTGTTTGGAACAGGATGTCAGGGAAACTAGCATAAAGCACACATTCACCTATGCCCTATTTGGGTGTATTGTTAGCCATTTTTTATTTTCTTTTGTCCTTCTAACCTATCTCTGACCTTGAAAAAGCTTTGGTTTGCACATGTTCTCCACAATCACATTGGTCTGATTTCATTGAATCAAAATGGCCTTGACTTCCTATAGAGCTCCTGAAGGAAACACATGAATTTAAAAGTTGATTTGAATTGTGTAATGTAGATGTTATTTTCATGCTGAAGTAGCAGTCAGTCAGCGAGTCAGTGTGATCCGTCGTTGACAGATTGTTCTCCATTTTGGGACGGTGTATCGCCACAATCACACACAATCTGCTGTTTATCACACACGCCTTTTATTTTACTAATGATTCAGTTCTTTCTTCATTTTTGGACAGAAATGTCAAAATAAAGTTCTTATAATTATACCTCGTAATATACAAACATTTTGCATTTATGTGAAGATGAACTTTTGTGCTTATTCTGTTAATTATCTTCCCGTCTCTCTGTATCCATTATGTTCCTCATTGTGATATCACGAGGGGGAGACTGGGATTTCAGACACTTCTCCCCAATTATTCCAGGTGTCACCAGGGAAGCCCCCGACTCAGCCAGCGTGTCTTGTCTGAGCACGCTGGTTTTTAATCTTAATTATAAAGCTATCATTACAGAGGAACCAACCCATGGTTGCCAGCAGCAGAACCCAGGGCTTATCTACAGCTGAATCAATCATACAACCAACTTATTGGTATCCCAAATGGAAGCCTATTCTTTATATAGTGAACTACTTTTGACTAGGGTCCGTAGGGTAGTAGTGCATTATATAGGGGATAGGGTGCTATTTGGGATGCATCTCTAGTTCTGCAATTGAGATCAGCCCTTCTGTCTGTCTTGTGGTTTTTCATTTTAACACACAGACCTTCCTTTTTGACACCCTCCTTTATATTATAGTGTATTTGAATTGTGAACCTGAAGCTCTACCTAGTAAATATACCCTGATTTTATACCTAGTAAATATACCCTGATTTTATACCTAGTAAATATACCCTGATTTTATACCTAGTAATTATACCCTGATTTTATACCTAGTAAATATACCCTGAATTTATACCTAGTAAATATACCCTGATTTTATACCTAGTAATTATACCCTGATTTTATACCTAGTAAATATACCCTGATTTTATACCTAGTAAATATACCCTGATTTTATACCTAGTAAATATACCCTGATTTTATATCTAGTAAATATACCCTGATTTTATACCTAGTAAATATACCCTGATTTTATACCTAGTAAATATACCCTGATTTTACCTAGTAAATATACCCTGATTTTATACCTAGTAAATATACCCTGATTTAATACCTAGTAAATATACCCTGATTCTATACCTAGTAAATATACCCTGATTCTATACCTAGTAAATATACCCTGATTCTCTACCTAGTAAATATACCCTGATTCTATACCTGACCGTAAATATACCCTGATTCTCTATCTAGTAAATATACCCTGATTCTATACCTAGTAAATATACCCTGATTCTTCTATCTAGTAATTATACCCTGATTCTATACCTAGTAAATATACCCTGATTCTTTACCTAGTAAATATACCCTGATTCTTTACCTAGTAAATATACCCTGATTCTATACCTAGTAAATATACCCTGATTTTCTACCTAGTCAATATACCCTGATTCTATACCTAGTCAATATACCCTGATTCTCTACAGACACCTCACAAGTCCTCAGCTGGCAGCTTCATAAAATAGTACCCGCAAAACACCAGTATCAATGTCAACAGTGAAGAGGCAACTCCAGGATATGGGCCTTCTAGGCAGAGTTGCAAAGAAAAAGCCATATCTCAGATTGGCCAATAAAAACAAAAGATTTAGATGGGCAAAAGAACACAGACACTGGACAGAGGAACTCTATCTAGCATCTCGGAGTCGCTTCTTCACTGTTGATGTTGAGACTGGTGTTTTGCGGGTATTATTTAATGAAGCTGCCAGTTGAGGACTTGTGAGGCGTCTGTTTCTCAAACTAGACACTCTAATGTACTTGTCCTCTTGCTCAGTTGTGCACCGGGCCTCCCACTCCTCTTTCTATTCTGGTTAGAGCCAGTTTGTGCTGTTCTGTGAAGGGAGAAGTACACAGCGTTGTACGAGCTCTTCTGTTCCTTGGCAATTTCTCGCATGGAATAGCCTTCATTTCTCAGAACAAGAATAGACTGACGAGTTTCAGAAGAAAGTTCTTAGTTTCTGGCTATTTTGAGCCTGTAATCAAACCCACAAATGCTGATGCTCCAGATACACAACTAGTCTAAAGAAGGACAGTTTTATTGCTTCTTTAATCATAAAAACAGTTTTCAGCTGTGCTAACATAATTGCAAAAGGTTTTTCTAATGATCAATTAGGCTTTTAAAATGATAAACTTGGATTAGCTAACACAATGTGCCATTGGAACACAGGAGTGACGATAATGGGCCTCTGTACGCCTATGTAGATATTCCATTAAAAATCAGCCGTTTCCAGCTACAATAGTCCTTTACAACATTAACAATATCTACACTGGTTTTCTGATCAATTTGATTTTATTGTAATGGACAAAATGTTTTGCTTTTCTTTCAAAAACAAGGACATTTCTTAGCGACCCCAAACTGTTGAACGGTAGAGTATATAATAAACATAGAAAATGTTCTCTCCAACAGACAGCATCAACAGGTGCAGAAACTCCTTAATATAGTGAGGTGAGAGAAAGAGGGAGAGAACAGAACAGAACACAAGTTTCACACTCTATTACCAGAGAGAGGAGGGTGCTGGAGGATGAACAGAATTACAAGTGTCAAGCTGTCGATATGTAACAGTCGAATTCTGCCCTAAACTGAGAAAGTGAGAGTGGCTCAGTCTTTCTCTGCACTCAAACCGTCAGATGCTGCAGACAGAGAGACAGAGAGACAGACAGTTGGATGGCCAAGACAGTGAAGTCAGGCTGGCTAATTTCCTAAAAGAATGGTGGATGAGTGACACAGTGGAAGTTAGTAGCAGCTAACATCTTAAAGCTGCTTCACCAAAGGACCTGATCAAAAGCCTTTCAACTTGCACACTACTCACAGTAGAGGGGAGTGAAGGAGGGGGCAGGGGGAGAGGAAAGAGAGAGGGAGGGGAGAGAGGGGAGGGAGGGAGGGTAGAGATGGGAGGGTAGAGGGAAGGGAGAGGGAGGGGAGAGAGGGAGGGTAGAGAGAGGGAGGGGAGGGAGGGGAGAGACAGGGGGGTAGAGAGAGGGAGGGGAGAGAGGGAGGGGAGAGACGGGAGCGTAGAGAGAGGGAGGGGAGAGACGGGAGGGTAGAGAGAGGGAGGGGAGAGAGGGAGGGGAGAGACGGGAGGGTAGAGAGAGGGAGGAGGGAGAGTGGGGAGAGGGTAGAGGGAGGGGAGAGAGGGGAGGGAGGGAGGGTAGAGGGAGGGGAGAAAGGGGAGGGAGGGTAGAGGGAAGGGAGAGAGAGCGAGGGAGGGAGGGGAGAAAGGGAGGGGGAGAGGGAGGGAGGGGGGGAGAGATGGGAGGGAGGAGTCAGAGGGAAGAGGGGGAGAGGGCGGGGGGGAGTGAGAGGGGAGAGAGGGAGAGTAGAGAGAGGGAGGGGGAGAGAGAGGGTAGAGAGAGGAAGGGGAGAGAGGGAGGGTAGCGAGAGGGAGAGGAGAGATGGGAGGGGGAGGGGGAGAGGGAGGGGAGAAAGGGAGAGTAGAGAGAGGGAGGGGAGAGAGGAAGGGGGAGAGAAAGAGAGAGGGAAAAGGAGAGAGACAGAGAGAGAGGGAAAGAAGGACAGAGAGGGAGAGAGAATGAGAGACAGAGTGAGAGAATGAGAGAAAGGGAGGGAGAGAGAGAGGTCTATACAGAGAGAGAGACAGAGAGATGGCGAGAAAGAGAGGGCCTTATGATGACTTCTGCCTCTCTCTCTTTGTCTCTCTCTGCCAGGAGGCTTGTTTTATCCTGAAGGCAGTTTTATGTTTACATTTTATGTGCCAATTAATGAGGTGCTTTGTAATATATGTGGAGAGAGCCCCTATCAGAGCTAACTGTAAACTACTTAGAGATGGACTGATGTGTGGTTAAGCCTCGCTGCTGATGGACTGCACAACGTTCAATTGCAGTAAGCAAAGTGTGTGTGTGTGTGTGTTTGTTTGTGAGGGCAGCAAACACACATATATGTGACCATGCAGGAAGGAGAGAGAATTAAAATGAACTTGACTTGGAGTCTAAATATTTTATTTCGGACATTGCAGCTGACATTCATTTTATAGGCCTTGTGAAGTCCGGCATTATGGCATCCATCTTTAATTTGACCAAAAAGGAGGATGAGTGACTTTGCTAAATTTGTGTGGTAGCACAATTTGTGTGGTAGTTAATGTTTGCCACAATCTGGGACCCATGTTTTCTGTGACTTGGTGAGATTGGACACAGGTGCAGAGAAGAGACCAGATGAGGAATCAGTTGTTAAGGATAAACATACATACTTTACTGAGAAACAGTAGCCGCAGGATCACAGTACACTAGGAAAAAAAAAAAACACTATGTCTTGAAAATTCACTCAGGAAACGAACGAACACGGTAAACAACTCAAGCTTCTGCAAAGGACAACAACAAAAACACACCTCTTTTAACAGGGAAATCATAATAAGTAAATAAGACATTCCTAAGTGTTGTTAACGTCTCTAGGACGTTCTCTACCGCCCTCTGGTGACAGGTGGAACATGACAGTTTTCTGGTATTACTGATTAACATTATCAATGGAGATATGTTTGTGATGATGAGTTATTAGTGATGGAAAAGACAATCCGTATGGTGGAAATTCAGCGTTACAGCGCCATTGAAATTTATAGGCAATGTTCCCACGTTAGAGGCGAATGCATTCAAGGTAAACAACTGCAGATGTGGGATCAATAGGAAATGGCTTTTTGTATTTCTATCATGTTTTCTGTAACCCTTCAGTGACCCAGACTGAATAGAGCCCTTAGGTCTATTAAAATACACTGCTTAAAATCAGATTTTTGTTTTTTCGGGACGATTTTCCACATGCAAATAAGAAGTTCTAAGTTAAGGTATCTCTAAGTCATACTTTTCAAAAGTTAAATGTATGTATTAAATTGGTATATTTCATTAGATCAAATTATAGACAGCACCTTTGAAGAATACTTTTTTTTTTTTACATGAGCCTTGTGAAGAAGGTTTTAAAAAAAACAATAAAAAGAGTATTCTTTGGCCACGTTGTGATTGATATATCTTACGTCTTATGTCTTAAAGTCCATGGAAAGAGAAGCTTTGAGAGCCAGAGTAGATGAATGGATAAACATATTCAAATGTATAATATCTTTTCCATTTTCAAAAGGTATAGTGCAGGTATCACTATCCTCAGAAGTGCCCATAGAAATATGCCACCTTCTTACGTTACAGTACTTTGCGAATCAAGTCTGGGGTGGGGAGCGGGGGGATCAGAAAACACAGAGGATTCTGTCAGGATCAAAGGTCAAATGTTTTAACATGCAAAACCCCTGGAAAACCAGGCCTGATCTTTGTTGCTGTCTGGTAGATGTTCAAAGCCCAGCTTTAACGTGGTAGAAATAAGAGTCTAATTCTCTTTAAAATATGTAAAGAACCATACGATTACATTAACCACAGACTACATTATTTATCTCCATAAAAAAAGGGGTTTATCATTTCAATAGTCTTATTTTGCAGATGTTTAAAACTCAAGAGAGAGGCCTTGAGAGTGCAGTAAGTGTACGGTAAACATGGATACTACAGTAGCTTCCCCTAAACTGTAACGTTTGCATTCATATTATATTACGGGATCTATCAGACTGATCATGTGCATTGTAGATTGCTCAGAGTACAGCCAATGAGCTAATGGACGCTTTCACAACTTCTTGTAGATAAAAAATAAAAAAATAAAAAAATAAATAAAGCACAGTACATCATTGGTTAACGAAATTTGGCCTTGGTAATATTTCTTTCCTATTTCTCCTTCTTTGGTTCAGTAACAGATGAGGTATTTATTTACATTTCAGGAGTCTTAAGCAGCAGAAGAATACTAGGGAAAAGCTTTTAACAAGGTATACACAACCCATGTTTCATTAGCTTCTAAGAGCTGAAGAGCCTGGCCTTTTCTCTTCAGCTCCAGCTCTCATTCTCATGCTTTATTTTTTTTTCCTATTTCACTAACAGCCATCACAAAATGTGGTCTGGTATGCAACGGCTAATTCATCCTCGCTTGCGTCCCAATGATGTCTCTATTCCCTACGTAGTGCACTACTTTTGACCAGAGCCCACAGGCCCCGGTCAAAAGTAGTGCACTATATACAGAGGGAAACAGGGTACCGTTTGGGACAGGGTCCCAATGTATGATATCCTGTCATCTCCTCATTTGTCTCCCGGTGTTTCTAATCTAGGATAATCCCAGTCAAATCCTTTGATTGTATGTTTGGGCCCGCTCCATCTCTAAAGAAGCTATTTAATGGGTTTCATGGCACTTGGTGTAAAGTCATTTATCTAGCGTGATGGCTGCCGAACAATGCTTGTTTTAATAAGAGCAGCTCTTCGTGAAAAGTAGAAAGACGTGCCATTTAATTAGACAAAGTGAAGACCATCCCAAATTCTTCAAGTGATCAAATGTTTTTTTCCTTTCCTGGGATATGAGGAATTTTCTGTATGGTGGAAGGACTCATACATTTATTAGAGGAAGTATTCTGTCCTCTTGCTCTTTTCCTACCATACTACTCTTCTTACTGTTTATTCAAATGAAGAATAATATGACAGGTTTATTATTTAGTGTAAGTGTTATTTATAATAACAGTTATTACGTAAAGGGAGGGATGACTTTTATGGTTGGCACGGTCTTGGTGTTGCCATGACAGGCTGCACACATTTCACAGATGGTAGTGAGAACAATGTGTCTGTCTGTCGAATACAGTACAGGTCCCTCCGTTCTCCTCCCTGTCGAATACGGTACAGGTCCATCCGTTCTCCTCCCAGTCGAATACAGTACAGGTCCCTCCGTTCTCTCTCATTCTCCTCCCTGTCGAATACAGTACAGGTCCCTCCGTTCTCCCTCGTTCCACTCCCTGTTGAATTCAGTACATGTCCCCCCGTTCTCTCTCGTTCTCCTCTCTGTTTGAATACAGTACAGGTCCCTCCGTTCTCCCTCGTTCTCCTCCCTGTTGAATACAGTAAAGGTCCTTCCGTTCTCTCTCGTTCTCCTCCCTGTCAAATACAGTACATGTCCCTCCGTTCTCTCGTTCTCCTCCCTGTCGAATACAGTACATGTCCCTACGTTCTCTCGTTCTCCTTCCTGTCAAACACAGTACAGGTCCTTCTGTTCTCTCTCGTTCTCCTCCCTGTCAAATACAGTACAGGTCCCTCCATTCTCTCTCGTTCTCCTTCCTGTCAAATACAGTACAGGTCCCTCCGTTCTCTATCGTTCTCCTCCCTGTCAAATACAGTACATGTCACTCCATTCTCTCGTTCTCCTCCCTGTCGAATACAGTACATGTCCCTCCGTTCTCTTGTCCTCCTCCCTGTCAAATACAGTACATGTCCCTCCATTCTCCCTCATTCTCCTCCCTGTTGAATACAATACAGGTCCCTCCGTGCTCCCTCGTTCTCCTCCCAGTTGAATACAGTACAGGTCCCTCCATTCTCCCTCGTTCTCCTCCTTGTCGAATACAATACAGGTCGCTCTGTTCTCGTTCTCCTCCCTGTCAAATACAGTACAGGTCCCTCCGTTCTCCTCCCAGTTGAATAAAGTACAGGTCCCTCCGTTCTCCCCCCGTTCTCCTCCCTGTCGAATACAATACAGGTCCCTCCGTTCTCCCTCGTTCTCCTCCCTGTCGAATACAGTACAGGTCCCTCCGTTCTCCTCCCAGTCGAATACAGTACAGGTCCCTCCGTTCTCCCTCGTTCTCCTCCCTGTCGAATACAGTACAGGTCCCTCCGTTCTCCTCCCTGTCGAATACGGTACAGGTCCCTCCATTCTCCTCCCAGTCGAATACAGTACAGGTCCCTCCGTTCTCCTCCCAGTCGAATACAGTACAGGTCCCTCCGTTCTCCCTCGTTCTCCTCCCTGTCGAATACAGTACAGGTCCCTCCGTTCTCCTCCCTGTCGAATACGGTACAGGTCCCTCCATTCTCCTCCCAGTCGAATACAGTACAGGTCCCTCCGTTCTCCTCCTAGTCGAATACAGTACAGGTCCCTCCGTTCTCCTCCCTGTCGAATACAGTACAGGTCCCTCCGTTCTCTCTCGTTCTCCTCCCTGTTGAATACAATACAAGTCCCTCCGTTCTCCCTCGTTCTCCCCCCTGTTGAATACAGTACAGGTCCCTCCGTTCTCCCTCGTTCTCCTCTCTGTAAAATACAGTACAGGTCCCTCCATTCTCTTCCCTATCGAATAGAGTATAGGTCCCCCGTTCTCCCTCATTCTCCTCCCTGTTGAATACAGTACAGGTCCCTCCTTTTTCCCTCATTGTCCTCCCTGTTGAATACAGTACAGGTCCCTCCTTTTTCCCTCATTGTCCTCCCTGTTGAATACAGTACAGGTCCCTCCGTTCTCCCTCATTCTCCTCCCTGTTGAATACAGTACAGGTCCCTCCTTTTTCCCTCATTGTCCTCCCTGTTGAATACAGTATAGGTCCCTCCGGTCTCCCTCATTCTTCTCCTTGTTGAATACAGTACAGGTCCCTCCGTTCTCCTCCGTTCTCCTCTCTGTTGATAGGGAGATTGATTCCCGACACACTTGACACATTGACTGTTGCTGTACATTCTACGTGGTTGTCAACACGTAATACAATACATTCTTTATGGTTGTCAACACGATAATACATTACATTCTATGTGGTTGGCAAGACGATAAACAATACATTCTACGTGGTTTTCAACACAATAATACAATTTCCTCATAAAAAAAACATTCTGATAACATTTAGAAACAAACTTCTTTACTGCCACAGTCCGTACTCACATCTCTCATAAACAAACACGTTTAATGGGAATTTCATTTATGTAGTTGATTGACATTTCAATTGATGTTACATAGATGACTGAAAATCTGTAGTGTCTCATCTCTCTGGGTTTCTTACAGTACCTGCGTGTGGAGCGAAATCATGCCAACCTGGCTTGTGCCAAACCTTGTCACAGAACGCAATGTGTTAGCCAAACACTATGACAGCATCACAGATGGGGCTGATTTTGCAGATACAGTATATGCTGGGTTTAAAACGCACACTTTGTCACAGAATCAGCACAGACATGCACCGGAGGGTACAGTTATAACGCAGCTCGTACAGTTATAACACTGCTCTTACAGTTATAACGCTGCTCTTAAAGTTATAACACTGCTCTTACAGTTATAACACTGCTCTTACAGTTATAACACTGTTCTTAGTTATAACACTGCTTTTACAGTTATAACACTGCTTTTACAGTTATAACACTGCTCTTAGTTATAACACTGCTCTTAGTTATAACACTGCTCTTAGCTATAATGCTGCTCTTAGTTATAACACTGCTCTTACAGTTATAACGCTGCTCTTAGTTATAACACTGCTCTTAGTTACAACACTGCTCTTAGGTATAACACTGCTCTTACAGTTATAACGCTGCTCTTAGTTATAACACTGCTCTTAGTTACAACACTGCTCTTAGTTATAACACTGCTCTTACAGTTATAACGCTGCTCTTACAGTTATACCGCTGCTCTTACAGTTATACCGCTGCTCTTAGTTATAACACTGCTCTTAGTTACAACACTGCTCTTAGTTATAACACTGCTCTTAGTTATAACACTGCTCTTAAAGTTATAACGCTGCTCTTAGTTATAACACTGCTCTTAGTTATAACACTGCTCTTAGTTATAACACTGCTCTTACAGTTATAACGCTGCTCTTAGTTATAACACTGCTCTTACAGTTATAACGCTGCTCTTAGTTATAACACTGCTCTTACAGTTATAACACTGCTCTTAGTTACAACACTGCTCTTAGTTATAACACTGCTCTTAGTTATAATACTGCTCTTACAGTTATAACGCTGCTCTTAGTTATAACACTGCTCTTAGTTATAACACTGCTCTTACAGTTATAACGCTGCTCTTACAGTTATAACGCTGCTCTTACAGTTATAACGCTGCTCTTAGTTATAACGCAGCTCTTACAGTTATAACACTGCTCTTAGTTATAACACTGCTCTTACAGTTATAACACTGCTCTTAGTTATAACACTGCTCTTAGTTATAACACTGCTCTTAGTTGTAACACTGCTCTTACAGTTATAACGCTGCTCTTACAGTTATAACGCTGCTCTTAGTTATAACACTGTTCTTAGTTATAACACTGCTCTTACAGTTATAACACTGCTCTTACAGTTATAACACTGCTCTTACAGTTATAACGCTGCTCTTAGTTATAACACTGCTCTTACAGTTATAACACTGCTCTTAGTTATAACACTGCTCTTACAGTTATAACGCTGCTCTTAGTTATAACGCTGCTCTTACAGTTATAACGCTGCTCTTACAGTTATAACACTGCTTTTACAGTTATACTACTGCTCTTACAGTTATAACACTGCTCTTACAGTTATAACGCTGCTCTTAGTTATAACGCTGCTCTTACAGTTATAATGCTGCTCTTACAGTTATAATGCTGCTCTTAGTTATAACACTGCTCTTAGTTATAACACTGCTCTTACAGTTATAACACTGCTCTTACAGTTATAATACTGCTCTTACAGTTATAACACTGCTCTTACAGTTATAACACTGTTCTTAGTTATAACACTGCTCTTAGTTATAACACTGCTCTTAGATATAACACTGCTCTTACAGTTATAACACTGCTCTTAGTTATAACACTGCTCTTAGTTATAACACTGCTCTTACAGTTATAACGCTGCTCTTAGTTATAACACTGCTCTTACAGTTATAATGCTGCTCTTAGTTATAACACTGCTTTTAGTTAGAATGCCGCTCGTCACATTCAGACACATATACAAAATATATATGTTCTATTTTTGATGCTACTATAGTTTAGCATTTATTTTGTTTTGAAAATGAATATGAATATTTTGGAATTTGAGCCAAACGTGGCTTTGCACGAGCTAGGCCTACTAGTACCTTTTTCCCTGTGAGACGGTCTGGTCGGCCTGTCCATCTTACTGCAAGGCTGCTTCCCAAATGATACTCTACACCCTATGTAGTGCACTACTTTCTTGTAAAAAGAAGCGCACAAAGGAATTGGGTGCCATTTGCGACCCATCCAAAGTCAGTACATCAATTTTCTGCTCATGTTTCGGTAGATTTAATCTGTCATACAACCTTGAAATTAGAAGTGAGGCACCATCACTCAAAATGGAACACTTTGTCATGAGGTTCTTGACCATGTGCCGTTATTGGATCCTCTTTACATTTCATGACCAATTTTGGGCTTTTACGGGATAAGAGTATTGCTTGCTTAAATGGCGTATCATTGTAATTACATTGTAATTGAGTGTCGATCCTTCAAGATGGATGAAGTAGCTTCAGGAAAGAAACTAACAGACAGACAGACAGACAGACAGACAGACAGACAGACAGACAGACAGACAGACAGACAGACAGACAGACAGACAGACAGACAGACAGACAGACAGACAGACAGACAGACAGACAGACAGACAGACAGACAGACAGTTCACTTTAAAACAAATTACTTTCGTTTATTCAGTAAATATTTTCTTAACTCTATTTTCTTCAAACTGCATTGTTGGTTATAAACTTGTAACTAAGCATTTCACAGTAAAGTCTACACCTGTTGTATTTGGCGCATGTGATATAACATTTCATGTAAGACCCAAGAGCAGACTGGGTTGAAGTAACAATGTTTATTACAGCAACAGGTGCAGGCAAACGACAGGTCCAGGCAGGCAGGAGTCGATAATCCAGAGTGGTGGGGCAAAGGTACAGGACGGCAAGCAGACTCAGGGTCAGGCAGAGGTCGATAATCCAGAGTAGGGCAACGGTACAGGGTGGCAGGCAGGCTCAGGGTCAGAGGCAGGCAGAGTGGTCAGGCAGGCGGGCTCAGAGTTCAGAAAGGCAAGGGTCAAAACCAGGAGGGCGAGAAGAAGAGAGACTGGAAAAAGCAGGAGCTGAGAAAAACGCTGGTTGACTTGACAAACAAGACGAACTGGCAACAGACAAACAGAGGACACCGGTATAAATACACAGGGGATAATGGGGAAGATGGGTGACACCTGGAGGGGGGTGGATACAATCACAAAGACAGATGAAACAGATCAGGGTGTGACAGTATCCCCCCCTCTAGGGGCGCCACCTTGTTGACTGGGGTGCCGGCGGTGGAAGTCAGCGATGAGTGCTGGGCCCAGGATGTCTCTAGTGGGGACCCAGCACCTCTCCTCACCATAACCCTCCCAGTCAACCAGGTACTGGAAACCCTTGCCCCGTGGTCGAACACTCAGGAGACGTATCACCGTGTACACCGGATGGCCATCGATGACACGGGGAGAAGGGGTGGGCCTGGAAACAGAAGACAAAGGGCTGTGAGACATGGGTTTACATCTAGACACCTGAAAAGTAGGAAGTATACGGAGGGTACGGGGCAACAGAGGACGAACAGCAGAGGGGCTAATGATCTTGGAGCAGGGGAGAAAGGGCCCAGTTTGAAAGACAGACAGACAGACAGACAGACAGACAGACAGACAGACAGACAGACAGACAGACAGACAGACAGACAGACAGACAGACAGACAGACAGACAGACAGACAGACAGACAGACAGACAGACAGACAGACAGACAGACAGACAGTTTGTTAGACAGTCAGTCAGACAGTTGGATAGACAGTTGGATAGACAGTCAGTCAGACAGTTTGATAGACAGAGAGTTTGATAGACAGTCAGTCAGACAGACAGACAGTTTGATAGACAGACAGTTTGCTAGACAGACTGACGGTCAGAAAGACAGTTTGATGGACAGACAGTTTGATAGACAGACAGACAGACAGACAATCAGACAGACAGTCAGTCAGACAGTTTGATACACAGTTTGATAGACATTCAGACAGACAGTTTGATACAGTTTGATAGACAGTTTGATAGACAGACAGTCAGAAAGACAGTTTAATAGTCAGTCAGTCAGTCAGTCAGTCAGTCAGTCAGACAGACAGACAGACAGACAGACAGACAGACAGACAGACAGACAGACAGACAGACAGACAGACAGACAGACAGACAGACAGACAGTTTGATAGACAGACTGACGGTCAGAAAGACAGTTTGATAAACAGTCAGTTAGACAGTTTGATGGACAGACAGTTTGATAGACAGACAGACAGACAGACAGACAGACAGACAGACAATCAGACAGACAGTCAGTCAGACAGTTTGATACACAGTTTGATAGACATTCAGACAGACAGTTTGATACAGTTTGATAGACAGTTTGATAGACAGACAGTCAGAAAGACAGTTTAATAGTCAGTCAGTCAGTCAGTCAGTCAGACAGACAGACAGACAGACAGACAGACAGACAGACAGACAGACAGACAGACAGACAGACAGACAGACAGACAGACAGACAGACAGTTTGATAGACCAATCTGATTGACACGTTTCTTAACATCTCAGGACTTTCCTTTATTTGTGCTTCTCCATCCCTCCCCAGTGTTTGGTTTCTAGATAGTATAGGCTAGGCTACACCCCTCACTAATGAGCTCTGACAATTAGTGAGCCCCTTCAATTTACGACCGGATCGTTCCCAGGAAATTAATGCATCCGAGGAGGCCAAAGAAGTGGACTCCTAAATGGAATCCAACCCAAAGTGCCATGAACACGCTTTTATTGGCAGAGCAGAGCTGACGGGCCTGTCTGTCAGACACTCGTAATCCATCCATGGGACAGGAAGGATGTCTGCTGTTTGATTACAAACTGGCCCGACCAGACTAGCTTTACTTTTGTCCACTCTGTTTCTGCTAAGGCTTTACTTTGGCATGGTGTGGAGGACAATCTACCATTTACTCTTAGTAAGGGGTCTATTTAACGCAACAACCATCTGGGTGTCTATTCAACGCTACAACCATCTGTGATATATGGTGAGAATATTGTTTTCAGTAATAACTGGTTAGAACATTTCTATGGTGAGGTAACATTCTCATGTGTAGTATATCTCATGTTCAGAAACATACTGTCCAAAAACAGCTACACACACACACACACACACACACACACACACACACACACACACACACACACACACACACACACACACACACACACACACACACACACACACACACACACACACACACACACACACACACACTGTCTCCTATCTGCACCTCCTCATTCTCCTCAGCTTGTTTAAATTTAAGGGAGAGGGATGCATATTGTTTCCGTGTATACACTATTTTTAATAGTCTTCACGGATGTTTTATACAATGCCGCATTCCTTTCTGTTGGCAGGAATCTCCACCACAGGCAGTTAGCATGCAGCGTGTAGGAGCACACTCTGAAAAACAAAACAAACGTTAGTCATTTCTCTTCCTCTCCCAGCATGCTCCACCAGGAAGTAGAGCTCTGATTGGCTGGTTGCTTGACTAATTCCTCCCAAAACAAAAACCCAGTCATCATCTGATCTGGAACTCCCAACTCCAACTGAAAACAGCTTTGGTGTACTAGTTGTAAAGTTGACATTAGAAGGGCAGGAACCTAATGGCCTCTGTCCCCTCAGGGGAGTTTAAAGTTAAAGGACTTGCTGGACTCTCTTTACATCTACATAGCAGTCAAATAGGAATGGAGAATAAGGTTACTAGATGACTAGAAACATGAACTAAATGAAAGTAAAAATGTGGAGTGAATTAGATAAGAAGTGGATGAGGAGTGACTGCGGCACAGCAGGATTAATAAATTATGGACAATAGGCATGATGTTTTGTCTAACGACGGCCATTCTGAAATACACAAGGTTATAAACACTGGTGAGTAGTCCGTTATTTTTTTTTGGGGGGGGGGGGGGGGGACTTGTCTTTGTTATGTACTGTTTTAATTAAACTGAGAGAGCCTCGGTTTCAGGTGTTTTAATAAACATTGTTTGCTGAGTCTGTTGTTGTTTATTGTTTATTATTTTATCCTACAGTGCAGTGTATGAACGGCATGTGCCTTATCAAGCTGGGCTTCATCGATGACATGAGTGTGATGTGAAATTCTTCAGTTACAGGAAAGGAAATATATTGCTACACTAAAGATGTCACCAACATGAAATGCTCACTGGTTAGCTTTTAAGGTCTCCAGGTTGCAGTTGTAAAGGAGAACTTGTTCTCAACTGGCCTACCTGGTTAAATAAAGGTGAAATAAATAAATAAAAATAATGACAACCAGAAGTCTAACCCATCAGACTCATGTAGACCAGCAGTCTAACCCATCAGACTCATGTAGACCAGCAGTCTAACCCATCAGTCTCATGTAGACCAGCTGTCTAACCCATCAGTCTCATGTAGACCAGCAGTCTAACCCATCAGTCTCATGTAGACCAGCAGTCTAACCCATCAGTCTCATGTAGACCAGCAGTCTAACCCATCAGACTCATGTAGACCAGAAGTCTAACCCATCAGACTCATGTAGACCAGAAGTCTAACCCATCAGACTCATGTAGACCAGCAGTCTAACCCATCAGTCTCATGTAGACCAGCTGTCTAACCCATCAGTCTCATGTAGACCAGCAGTCTAACCCATCAGTCTCATGTAGACCAGCAGTCTAACCCATCAGTCTCATGTAGACCAGCAGTCTAACCCATCAGACTCATGTAGACCAGCAGTCTAACCCATCAGTCTCATGTAGACCAGCAGTCTAACCCATCAGTCTCATGTAGACCAGCAGTCTAACCCATCAGACTCATGTAGACCAGCAGTCTAACCCATCAGTCTCATGTAGACCAGCAGTCTAACCCATCAGACTCATGTAGACCAGCAGTCTAACCCATCAGACAGTGATTCAAACCACCTACACTCCACTGTTTCCCAAATGGCACCACATTCCCTTTATAGTGCACTACTTTTGAACAGGGCCCATAGGGAATAGGATGTCATTTGGAACACAACACATGACAGGAACATGTTTCAGTCATTTTACAATGTTAGTGGTTGAAAAAAAAACAAGAGTACTGATTATTGTATGGGACAATATACAAAGGTTTTTTAGAAAGATAATTTGAAAAATATAACTTTATTAAGTAAATGTAGTTATTGGTTATCTTAATTTTAATAAAAGAGATGAAAATGTAATTATTTAAGGTTATTTGTTGACGTTACATTTGTTGGTACAGATTTTAAGGTTTCATTGGATTTGGGGTGAGATGGGTCGGCAGAAATTCTGGAGAAAAAAAAATGGGGTCCTTGCTGAAAAAGTTGGAAATATCACTGCTCTTATTTATCCATAATTTCGTTTCAACAAGGTATTGATTCACTGTTCTCAGTGTCACGACTGTGAGAATTACACTGCTCTGTTTCTGATGCCAGCTAATTGCATTGTCACTCTGTTTAATGTGTGTGAAGTGGCAGTCATAACTCTCTTTATGACAAAAATTATTGTCTGCCTTCAGAAAGCATTCATCTTAACACCATTATTAAGAAATGGACATAACCCACACTGATCATTTAATCAGTAGGTCTTTCTCTACAGGCTTCTATGCACGTAGGACTGTATCGGTTTCCTCGTCTTGACAAACACTGTGGTTGTTTCCATGGAAACCCATGAGCAACAACATGTGAAGCTCATAGAAGCGTGTCAGATTGGGTGTCAAATGAAAGATAAGAGTCTATCATTTCTTTTCGAAAGTCAACCATTTTTCATCCTAACAATTATGGATAAGCAAAATGCTCTGATTTCTGGTCAAACAGATGGAAAGGAGGTAAACGTTGAAGTAAAGACCACTGCCAACTAATATCAACAATTTTATATTTAGTTTTGGATCATTTTTTCTGCCTTCTGAAAGTTTAAGAAACATTGCCTTGTGCCCTTGAAATTCTTTACCAAAACCCCACATATCTGTAAGATTTTCTTTTTAAACACTTCTCATGAGGAAATGTAAGTTCACAGAAGTAACAAGTAAGTTATAGTGAGTTATAGTGTTTTTACAATAACATTTTCTGCAAATGAATTGGATACAATGGGAAATTATAGTAGTCACAAACCTACAGTTGGGTTTACATGTTAGGACAGCACAGTACTGTACAGAAGAGTTCAGTATAGTATACTAAAAATTGAGTATAGTTCAGTATAGTACTGTACAGTCAAGTTCAGTATAGTACAGTACTGTACAGAAGAGTTCAGTATAGTATACTAAAAATTGAGTATAGTTCAGTATAGTACTGTACAGTCAAGTTCAGTATAGTACAGTACTGTACAGAAGAGTTCAGTATACTATACTAAAAATTGAGTATAGTTCAGTATAGTACTGTACAGTCAAGTTCAGTATAGTACAGTACTGTACAGTAGAGTTCAGTACATTAAACTAAAAGTAGAGTATAGTTCAGTATAGTACTGTACTGTACAGTAGAGTTCAGTACATTCAATTAAATGTAGCGTATAGTTCAGTATATTCAATTAAATGTAGCGTATAGTTCAGTATAGTACTGTACTGTACAGTAGAGTTCAGTACATTAAATTAAAAGTAGAGTATAGTTCAGTATAGTACTGTACTATACAGTAGAGTTCTGTACACAGTAGAGCACTTTAGTGTTGAGTACACTATAATGTACTGCACTGTACTGAACTCTATTCTACTATACTCTACTGTACTCTACTGTTCTGTACTTTGAAGTCCAAACGTGTGAAAAATAGACGTCTATGATTGGTTCAGATTTTATCTTGTTTGGGGGCAGAGATCATTAAAAGAACAGCCATTGTGTAGAATAATACCCACATTTGCAAAGTAAGATAATGCATACACATCACCCTGAAGAAAATTACATTTAATATCTACAATTATGCATTTCTGTTTAGTAAAGATCAGGGACCCATGATGAAATTCCGTTACCGCAATTCCTTACAATACACTTACTGTAGTTTGATAACCAAAATATATATTTTTTGAAGTCAATGTGTCATGTCATAGCTGACACCCCATTCTTTTTGCAGACATCATTGAATCCGGAGTGGATATTTAACCGTTTTTGGAAAACGTGGACACAAAACAGAGGGAGATTTTACCAGCCTTTCAAAGCACTTCATGGCTACTGATGTGAGTGCTACGGGGTGGTAATCATTTAGGCAGGTTACCTTCTCTTCCTTGGGCACAGGGACTATGGTGGTCTGCTTGAAACATGTAGGTATTACAGACTCGGTCAGGGAGAGGTTGAAAATGTCAGTGAAGACACTTGACAGTTGGTCCGCACATGCTTTGAGTACACGTCCTGGTAATCCATCTGGCCCAGCGGGTTTGTGAATGTTGACCTGTTTAAAGATTTTGTTCACATCGGCTACCGAGAACGTTATCACAGTCATCCAGAACAGCTGGTGCTCTCGTGCATGCTTCAGTGTTGCTTGCCTCAAAGCGAGCTTAAAAGGCCTTTAGCTCGTCTGGTAGGCTCGCGTCGCTGAGAAGCTCGTGTCTGGGTTTCCCTTTGTAATCTGTAATAGTTTTCAAGCTCTGCCACATCCGACGAGCATCAAAGCCGGTGTAGTAGGATTCAATCTTAATCCTGTATTGACGCTTTGCTTGTTTGATGGTTCGACTGGGGGCATAACGGGATTTCTTAAAAGCAACCGGATTAGTCTCCCGCTCCTTGAAAGCGGCAGCACTAGCCTTTAGCTCAATGCGGATGTTGCCTGTAATCCATGGCTTCTGGTTGGGATATGTATGTACGGTCACTGTGGGGACGACGTTGTCAATGCACTTATTGATGAAGCCGATGACTGAGGTGGTGTACTCCTCAATGCCATTGGATGAATCCCGGAACGTATTCCAGTCTGTGCTAGCAAAACAGTCCTGTAGTGTAGCATCCGCGTCATCTGACCACTTCCGTATTGAGCGAGTCACTGGTACTTCCTACTTTTGTTTTTTCTTGTAAGCAGGAATCAGGAGGATAGAATTATGGTCAGATTTGCCAAATGGAGAGCGAGCTTTGTACGCATCTCGGTATGTGGAGTAAAGGTGGTCTAGAGTTTGTTTTTCTCTGTTTGCACATGTGACATGCTGGTAAAAATTGGGTAAAACTGATTTAAGTTTCCCTGCATTAAAGTACCCCGGCCACTAGGAGTACCGCTTCTGGGTGAGCATTTTCCTGTTTGCTTATGGCCTTATACAGCTGGTTGAGAGCGGTCTTAGAGCCAGCATCGTTCTGTGGTGATAAATAGACGGCTACGAATAATATAGATGAGAACTCTCTCGGTAGATAGTGTGGTCTACAGCTTATCATAAGGTACTCATAAGGTACTTTAATATTAGACATCGTGCACCAGCTGTTATTGACAAATAGACACTCACACCCCTCGTCTTACTAGAGGTAGCTTAAACCTACCCTTAATCCTAAACTTAACCATCATTCTTAAAGCTACCCTTAACCCTTAACTTAATTTTTACTCCTGTACCTAATCGTACATTTTTGTTCTGCCGGTCGAATATACATTTTCTTGCCTCATTCATATCTTATCTACATGAGTGACATAGAGAGACAAGGTTAACTTATTCATTATAGTTCCATGATAACTGATGTTTCATCTGTCCAGGCCCCGGTATGGCCCATGTTGGACAGGTTCCGTTGTCCCTCTCTCTCATGGTCCTCTGTTCTCCCTATCTCTCGTACTCCAGCCAGATGGCTGTCACACAAGCCATCCCTCACACACAACAGAACAGCCTAATTCCCCATTATGCTCCCACTAATGGGGTCATTAACAACCTCTCTGATAATTAAATGTAGACTTGCACCAATCTGCCAGTTTGTGTTGGTTAACATGGCATATCGCTCACAATCAAAATGGTGCATGGCGGACGGGATGTTGTGTTTTATTGTCCTCTTTCTGTAGCTGGCATAGCTATAGATTGATCATCATGTAATTTGACAGCTTGGAAGTTTCTTGGCAGAACTCCAGTGATCATTGATAGACATTTGATGGGTTATGAATAAAATGCATCCAATTTGGTGCAATTGTAGTGTGATACTGTGATTGTATTGTAATTGTAGTGTGATTGTAGTGTGATTGTATTGTGATTGTTGTGTACTTTTATTGTGATTGTATTGTGATTGTAGTGTGATTGTAGTGTAATCATATTGTGATTGTACTGTGATTGTACTGTGATTGTAGTGTGATTGTAGTGTGATTGTAGTGTGATTGTATAGCTGTTTTTCTCTGTTTCCTCATCCTCTACATGCCTTTAACCTGTTATGGCTAGGGGGCAGTATTTTCACAGCCGGATAAAAAACGTACCCGATTTAATCTGATTATTACTCCTGCCCAGAAACTAGAATATGCATATAAGTATTAGCTTTGGATAGAAAACACTCCAAAGTTTCTAAAACTGTTTGAATGGTGTCTGTGAGTATAACAGAACTCATTTGGCAAGCCAAAACCTGAGAAGATTCCATGCAGGAAGTGCCCTGTCTGACAATTTCTTGCCCTTCTTGATTATCTCTATCCAATACAGGGGATCTCTGCTGTTACGTGACACTTCCTACGGCTCCTATGGGCTCTCAGAAGGCGGCAAAAAGCTGAATCGTGGCTTTGCAGGCTCTGGCTGAAAAACATTAGTGCGTTTGGATAGTGGCTGGTCACAGTACTGTGAGACTCAGGCTCGTGCACGAGTTGACTCCATGTTTTATCTTTGAACGAAAACCACCACTCCCGGGCGGAATATTAGCGCTTTTTTACGAGAAAAATTGCATAAAAATTGATTTTAAACAGCGGTTGACATGCTTCGAAGTACGGTAATGGAATATTTAGAAATTATTTGTCACGAAATGCGCCGTGCGCATGACCCTTCGTCACCCTTGGATAGTGTCTTGAACGCACGAACAAAACGCCGCTATTTGGATATAACAATGGATTATTTTGAACCAAACCAACATTTGTTATTGAAGTAGCAGTCCTGGGAGTGCATTCTGACGAAGAACACCAAAGGTAATCAAACTTTTCTAATAGTAAATCGGAGTTTGGTGAAGGCTAAACTTGCTGGGTGTCTAAATAGCTAGCCCTGTGATGCCAGGCTATGTACTCAGAATATTGCAAAATGTGCTTTCACCGAAAAGCTATTTTAAAATTGGACACCTCGATTGCACAAAGGAGTTCTGTATCTATAATTCTTAAAATAATTGTTAGGTTTTTTGTGAACGTTTATCGTGAGTAATTTAGTAAATTCACCGGAAGTGTTCGGTGGGAATGCTAGTTCTGAACGTCACATGCTAATGTAAAAAGCTGGTTTTTGATATAAATATGAACTTGATTGAACAAAACATGCATGTATGGTATAACATAATGTCCTAGGGTTGTCATCTGATGAAGATCATCAAAGGTTAGTGCTGCATTTAGCTGTGGTTTTGTTTTTTGTGACATTATATGCTAGCTTGAAAAATGGGTGTCTGATTATTTCTGGCTGGGTACTCTGCTGACATAATCTAATGTTTTGCTTTTGCTGTAAAGCCTTTTTGAAATCGGACTGTGTGGTTAGATAAAGGAGAGTCTTGTCTTTAAAATGCTGTAAAATAGTAATATGTTTGAAAAATGGAAGTTTTTGTATTTTTGAGGAATTTGTCATTCGCGCCATGCCTATCATTGGATATTGGAGCAGGTGTTCCGCTAGCGGAACGTCTAGATGTAAGAGGTTTTAAGTATATTAATACCTTAATCATTCCATTTATTTTCCTTTGTAAATGTTCTGCGTCCTAAATGTCACACTATTCCTTACATAGTGATCTACTTTTGACGAGAGCCACATGGGGTGCCATTTGGGACTCAGCCGATGTCACGGCCATAATGACTGTGTATAACACATTTGTAACCCTTCACTGTTCTATTTTATGGCATTTTACAGGGCCATGCATGTTATACCATTTGATAGAATACACATTGATTTAGACAGCTGAGCATTCAGAGTGTATAAAATAACATGGATATGTCATGACCTGCCTGACAGGCCTGGTTTGAGAGAGAGAGAGAGGAGAGAGAGAGAGAGAGAGAGAGAGAGAGAGAGAGAGAGAGAGAGAGAGGTTGCCTGTCTGTCAGACACATAGTCTGTGTCCCAAATGGCAAAATATTCTCTATATAGTGTACTACTGCTGACCTGGGCCCTATTCTCTATATAGAACACTGCTATTGACCTGGGCCATATTCTCTATATAGTGTACAACTGTTGACCAGGGCCCTATTCTCTATATAATGTACTACTGTCTTTCTGGGCCCTATTCAACAGAATATTCACCTATGGGACCTGGTCTAAAGTAGTGTACAATATAGAGAATAGGGCCCTGGTCAACAGTAGTGGACTATATAGAGAATAGGGCCCTGGTCAACTGTAGAATACTATATAGAGAATAGGGCTCTGGTCTAAAGTAGTGGACCATATACAGAATAGGGCCTTGGTTACAGTACTACACTATATAGAGAATAGGGCCCTGGTCTAAAGTAGTGTACAATATAGAGAATAGGGCACTGGTCAACAGTAGTACACTATATAGAGAATAGGGCTCAGAAAGACAGTATAGTACATTATATAGAGAATAGGGCCCTGGTCAACAGTAGTACACTATATAGAGAATAGGGCCCTATTCTCTATATAGTATTCTACAGTTGACCAGGGCCCTATTCTCTATATAGTCCACTACTGTTGACCAGGGCCCTATTCTCTATATTGTACACTACTTTAGACCAGGTCCCATAGGTGAATATTGTGAATATTGTGCCATTTGAGACACAGGTGTGTAGAGACTGACTCCAAGCAGTTCGTTTAGCGTTGTTCTAACCTCGAATGGAGGACGTGTTGGTGAATATTGACACGGCTGACAGTTAATTATAGGAGTCATAGATCACGGGCAGACATGTTTGTCAGGTGTGTTGCGATTGACGTGCAAATTGTTCATGTCTCAGTGTTGTAACATTGTTTTCCTAGTTATTTTCCATGGTGTGGAAGCTGTGTGTGTGTGTGTCTATTTTCTGGAGTGTCAGAAGGGCCTCAGGCCTTGCCATAATGATCATAATGGCAACACGGATTCTGAAGGGAAAAGTGTGGAGGGGGTAAAAAGAGCAAGAGAGGAAATAATTGCTGCACTTGCTATTACTGAGTCTGAGTGAGGTCAGTTGACGTTCTAGAGTGAATGTCTGACGGAGACAGAGATGGAGACAGTGTCAGAGACAGTGTCAGAGAGAGAGAGAAAGAGAGAGAATGAAAGAGACAGGTAGACAGCACCAGGGGAGAATGACTGCCCCCTTTCATTGAAGTGCAAGGCCCACCAGGGTACTGCAGTCATTGTTTTCAAAAAGCAGGATCCCCCAATGTAGTAAATGGGAAAATGGCAATCTTCATGGGCAATATTTGTGTAAATAAAATACACATTTTAAGACAATCCTGCTACTAATACTTACTTCTATTAAACCAGATGTCTGTCCTTTAATCGATTATTTTAAAATCGTTCACAGAAGAAGTTGGCAGCCTGCAGTACCCAGGTCGGCCTTCAACTTGAGATACTCAATGAGAGAGAGCAGCACTTAGCTAGGCTGCAACATCACTTCCTGGATTAGTTTAAACTGCTCATGTTATGTCTACATAACTCTGCCCCATGAGACACCATCTTAGCTGAAACTGACTTCCTGAGCTTCAAATGCCCCATTGAGCCTTCACATAGAAATGAATGGTGTGACATCATCGATGGCTTTGTCCATTCATATACAGTCATTGGGCAGAACACAGCAAATGCATTGAGACACTGTCAAACGATCCCCAGGAGTTAGTTGAAGTGTTTCTCCGGGGATCCCTATTAGTAGACATAAATTATCCAGGTGGTTGGTATCAGTAACGAGAAGGAGGGAGTGAAGGAGAGAGAGAAGGAGGGAGGGAAGATAGTTGGGAGGGAGAGGAGAGGCCTGTAGCAGCCAGACAGAGTTTACCATGATGAGTTTCAGAGAAGGAATTGTTGCTGGAAGTTTTAGTTTTTTCTTGTTTTTCCTTTATTCCATGTCTCCTGTCTAAAACTCTATTGTGAGAAAGACTGAGGTATATGCACGGTCAGTAACAAAAAATCTGCTTACAAAGGTTCTGACGGCTTAGAGAATGTTCTGACGGCTTAGAGAATATTAGAAGCCTTCCCTTTAATTAATGACCTTTTTCCATCTAAAGACCACCTGAAGCAATATCCAGCTCAACGAGAGAGGGAGAGAAGCCCTAACAGAGACAGGAGCTTCTGAAACAGCAGTTTATCCCCGTTTCAGACGAGCCCTCAGATGACAGGTAGCCCCCCTTTGTTCTCTTCCAGACGTTTCTCTCTGCGATGAAACAAGTGCCAGGGCTTCCAGCTACTGTCCAATATTCCCCTTCAAAGCCTACTGTTTTTGGGATCATCAATGAGGAGAGGTGTAGGGTAGAATAACAGCAGTTGAACTGAATCAAAGAAGTCTGTTCGTCGGGTTGCAGTATTTAGCACACACAAAAAGAAGACAATAAAAATGTATTGGAATAGCTCCTCTGGCTCCCAGCAGCCTCGTGGGCCAGCTGTCTGGCAACAGGAACACTGACGTAGCTACTCCACCGGCTTGTTTTACGCTCACCTTTTAATGTCCATTCCACACCGCATTAGGAAAGATCATTTTACTGCGAGGGGGGTCCCTGTTGTTGTATGATGTTAGAGCAGTGAGTGACTAATAGCCCTAATCAGTGT
>NC_138300.1:55477500-55495000 GCF_965601325.2 Salmo salar
ATAAACTGTCAAAATTAAGTCAAATCGTGGGGTGATCTAGCGCTTAGGGCTGCTCCCTTCAGCATGCACATACAGTGCCTTCAGAATGTATTCACACCCCTTGGATTTTACAGCCTGCATTTAAAATAGATTCAATTCAAATGTTGTTTTCACTGGCCTACACACAATCCCCCATAATGTCAAAGTGGAATTATGTTTTCAGAAAAGTTTACAAATGAAATAAAAAAATGAAAAGCTGAAATGTCTTGAGTCAATAAGTATTCAATCCTTTTGTTATGGCAAGCCTAAATATGTTTAGTAGTAAAAATGTGCTTATCAAGTCACATGTAATATGCTGGTAGAAATTAGGTAAAACGGATTCAAGTTTCCCTGCATTAAAGTCCCCGGACACTAGGAGCGCCGCCTCTGGATGAGCATTTTCTTGTTTGCTTATGGCCTTATACAGCTCGTTGATTGCGGTCTTAGTGCCAGCATTACTTTGTGGCGGTAAATAGACCGCTACGAAAAATATAGATCAAATCTCTCTTGGTAAATAGTGTGGTCTACAGCTTATCATGAAATACTCTACCTCAGGCGAGCAAAACCTTGAGACTTCCTTAATTTTAGATTTCGTGCACCAGCTGTTGTTTACAAATAGACACAGACCTCCACCCCTTGTCTTACCGGAGGCAACTGTTCTATCTTACCGATCCACGGAAAAACCAACCAACTGTATAATATCCATGTCGTTCTTCTGCCAGGACTTGGTGAAACATAAGATATTACAGTTTTTAATGTCCTGTTGGTAGGATAGTCTTGAACGGAGTTCATCCATTTCTTACTCCAATGATTGCACGTTGGCCAATAGGATGGTTGGTAGAGGCAGTTTACTCACACGCCGATGAATTCTCACAAAGCACCCGGATCTACGTCCGCTGTATCGGTGTCTTATCTTCATGCGAATGACTGGGATTTGGGCCTGGTCGGACATCTGCTGTAAATGTGTCCGACTAAAGAAAAAAATCTTAGTTGAGTTCGAGGTGAGTAATCGCTGTTCTGATATCCAGAAGCACTTTTTGGGCAAAAGAGATGGTGACAGAAACATTTTGCACGAAATAAGTCACAAACAACATGAAAAACGCCTCCACAAAATAGCACAATTGTTTAGGGAGCCTGTAAAACGGCAGCCATCTCCTCAGGCGCCATTCTTCATAAGTCAGTAAAATGGCTTATTTAGCGATCTAAAAAAAACACCTGTATGATATCAGGCCTACATGTCATGTCCTCAACAATAGAGAAGCAGACCAAGCAATATGTGAGAGGAAGACCCTATACCGTAGGATAATTATTCTGGTCAGTGTCAACTTCATTCATTGTGCTGATGACTTTTTAAAAACTTTTTTTTTTTTTTTTTTACTTTCCTTCTAAATGAGTTTGAGCCAATAAGTTGTGATAGGGGTGGTATACAGAAGATAGCCCTACTTGGTAAAAGACCAAGTCCAATTTATGGTAAGAACAGCTCAAATAAGCAAAGAGAAACGACAGTCCATCATTACTTTAAGACATGAAGGTCAGTCAATCCGGAAAATTTCAAGAACTTTGAAAGTTTCTTCAAGTGCAGTTGCAAAAACCATAAAGCGCTATGATGAAACTGGCTCTCATGAGGACCGCCACAGGAAAGGAAGACCCAGAGTTACCTCTGCTGCAGAGGATAAGTTCATTAGAGTTATCAGCCTCAGAAATTGCAGCCCAAATAAATCCTTCACAGAGTTCAACTGTTCAAAGGAGACCACGTGAATCAGGCCTTCATGGTCGAATTGCTGCAAAGAAACAACTACTAAAGGACACCAATAAGAAGAAGAGACTTGCTTGGGCCAAGAAACATTAGCAATGGACATTAGACTGGTAGAAATCTGTCCTATGGTCTGATGAGTCCAATTTAGAGATTTTTGGTTCCAACCGCTGTGTCTTTGTGAGACACAGAGTAGGTGATCGAATAATCTCCGGATGTGTAGTTCCCACTGTGAAGCATGGAGGAGGTGGTGTGATGGTGCGGGGGTGCTTTGCTGGTAACACTGTTTGTGATTTATTTAGAATTCAAGGCACACTTAACGAGCATGGCTTCCACAGCATTCTGCAGTGATACGCTATCCGATCCTGTTTTGAGCTTAGTGGGACAATCATTTGTTTTCAACAGGACAATGACCCAACACACCTCCAGGCTGTTTAAGGGCTATTTGACCAAGAAGGAGAGTGATGGAGTGCTGCATCAGATGACCTGGCCTCCACAATCACCTGACCTCAACCCAATTGAGCTGGTTTGGGATGAGTTGGACCGTAGAGTGAAGGAAAGGCAACCAACAAGTGCTCAGCATTTGTGGGAACTCCTTCAAGACTGTTGGAAAAGCATTCCAGGTGAAGCTGGTTGAGAGAATGCCAAGCGTGTGCAAAGCTGTCATCAAGGCAAAGGGTGGCTATTTTGAAGAATCTAAAATCTAAAATATATTTGGATTTGTTTAACACATTTTTGCTTACTACATGATTCCATATGTGTTATTATATACTTTTGATGTCTTCACTATTATAATACAACATAGAAAAGTTGTGTCCAAACTTCTGACTGGTACTGTACATCGATTCTGTTCCTTGTAAGTTGTTCACTGAATTGCAAGCACTAGTTGGTCACACTGCTACAGTGGTGACAATGTTGCTTCAAGCATCTCGCACTCGGTGGAATGTGAATGCGTTATCACGTGACGCTACCTTCGAATCCCTTCCCAAATGGCAGTAACCTACTGGAAAAGTGTTATCTACTAAGGTATGTGCCTGCTGCCTTTGGATTGGTTAAGTAATTACAGTAGGCTACACCAACATTAGGTTCCATTCACAGAAAGTGTCAAAACTCATGATGCTCGGAGCCGAAGCACGCTGTCAGACCACTACTATAAGCCAGTTCACAACGCTTTAGTGAGAATTCTCTGTGAGAGTACTATAATTTATGGTATAAGGTCAGTTGGTTTGCACATCCATCCCCAAACCATAGCCCACTAGGTACGGTACTGCATTGTACAAACATTCCTACATTCTACATTCTACAAACACCGCTTCCAGCTACCCCCTGGTAGCGATTATACATGTTCTATATTCATTTAAAACCTCCTGCTGCAGGATTATTTTCCCCATACGACGAAATGGCTCGTATTAAGATCTGACATCTGTACTGTGTAAAGTTAACCAGTTCTCTGGTTTAATACTATACGTGGATAAGAATCTGTTCGACCACACCATAGTTGTCTTATTGCATTGCAGCCTTCCTTAGCTGGCACAGTGATAGATACTCTCATGAACTAATATATCTTCTAAATGGGAAAGCTATCAATAGCCCATTGGAATGATTAACAGTGTGTAGTTAGATTGTGTTGTCTGTTGGTTGTAATTAAAGTTTACAGAGCTAAAGATCCATGTTTATGCTGAGGTCTTTTTTTATCAACACTGATTCTTTACTGTGATTATTGCCTCAGCAATCACCTATCAGGGGCTTTCTACAACTAACACACTAACACACTACACACTAACAGCCAAGACACATCAGGCATATATAGCTATCTATAAGGGTTTTGTTTGTTAAAGTCAGTTGAAACCAGAGAATCTCTTTACGTAACGTAACAATTCCAAAAAGAGAAAGCCTGTAGATGTACAGGGTATTCACACTTCTTGACTTTTTCCACATTTTGTTGTGTTGCAGCCTGAATTTAAAAACGGAGATGTCGTGTCACTGGCTTACACACAATACCCCTCATAACGTCAAAGTGGAATTATGTTTTCAGAAATGTTTACAAATGAAACACTTTTTTTTTTTTTACTTGAAATGTCTTCAGTCAATAAGTATTCAACCCCTTTGTTATGGTAAGCCTAAATACGTTCAGGAGTAAAAATGTGCTTAACAAGTCACATAATACGTTTCATGGACTCACTCTGTGTGTAATAACAGTGTTTAACACGATTACCTCATCTCAGTCGACCAGTGAAATTCAAACACAGATTCAACCTCAAAGACCAGGGAGGTTTTCCAATGCCTCGCAAAGAAAGGCACCTATTGCTTCTATACCTCCATTGCTTGCTGTTTGGGGTTTTAGGCTGGGTTTCTGTACAGCACTTTGTGACATCAGCTGATGTAAGAAGGGCTTTATAAATACATTTGATTGATTGGTAGATTAAAAAAAAAATACATTGAAAATCCTTTTGAGCATGGTGAAGTACATTATGCACAACTTCAGCGACATTGCTGCCTCACAGGCACTATTCATGGCAGAAAAGTACATGTGCACACCTGAAGTTCTAGCTAGTAAATAAGAAGTTCTCAACTGCTAGCAATCTCTTACTGATGGGAAGAACAGACAATCATTTTTCGAGTTTCACCACTCAGTTATTACATTTAAAATACATTTAACAAACCAAACATTGAAATATCATTGAGTAAGTCAAAGTAAAAATTCAAACAGGTCTGTGCATGAATACCGGTAGGCCTATATAGTAAAATGGTGTTGACTGCCTAGTCCTGTGGAGGCTGCTGAGGGGAGAACGACTCATAATAATGGCTGGAACGGAGCGAATGGAACGGCATCAAACACACAGAAACCATGGAAACCATGTGATGTATTTGATACCGTTCCAGCCATTACCACGAACCCGTCCTCCCCAATTAAGGTGTTAACAACCCCCTGTGGCGCAGCCCTCCTTCAACATGTATTTTACATTTCCTTATTCATCCAATAGAAGAGGAAGAAGCATCTAATTAGGTGACATTTTAAGATGGCACAAATTGTGCTACATAATGTACAGTGTACAGTATAATGTACAATAAATAGTATGGTGCCTTCATCACCATACTGTCATTCACAGTGCTCTTGACCTCTTCTTCATCACCGTACTCAGTCATTCACCCTGCTCTTTGACCTCTTCGTCATCACCGTACTCAGTCATTCACAGTGCTCTTTGACCTCTTCGTCATCAACGTACTCAGTTATTCACCCTGCTCTTTGACCTCTTCGTCATCAACGTACTCAGTTATTCACCCTGCTCTTTGGCTGACTGTTCCTCTCTTAGTTCTCTCTGTCCTCCCCTCCTCTGGTATGTTTGAAACTCCTATAAGTGACAGACAACATGCTACAGATATCTTTTCATCTCCTACCCCCTTCACCCTCCTCTCACCCCTCCACCCCCCCACCCCTCTCACCGCCTCCTACCCCCCTCCCCTCACCCCTCCACCCTCCCTGACTTCCTCCTACCCCCTCACTGTCTCCCCACCTCCCCCAGCTGCCAGAGTAGAGAGCCACTTCCCGTAAGTGTGTGTCTCGGCACATACCAAATTACACACAACACACACACTCATCCCTCTCCGCCAGGAGTGTGTGCTGATATATGCAGCATGTCGGACTTCTCCAAAAGTTTTTTTTTTTGTCTACCTCTCTAAAGTGCTCAGGGGAGGCTAACCGCTTTGCCTCCGTCCAAACAGGAATCAGTGACTGACCTGTCACTTTCCGTCTGATAGCCATCTGCAGAAAGCAGGTCTGCATTCCTAATGGAACCTTATTCCCTATATAGAGTCCATAGAGCCCTGGTCAAAAGTAGTGCACTATGTAGGGAATAGGGTTCCATTAGGGATATAACAAGCGATTGACCTGTCATTTTTCCTCTGATAGCCATCTCCAGAAAGCAGGTCATGCGCGTACGTCTAAAGTGCCTCTTAACCGCATTTTATGAAGCCAGAAAATGTAATCCAATAACGATTAGACACGTGAGTGCCGCGCTGCAGCCAGGCTGCAGGCTGGGAGGGGAGTGATAGCATGGGCTGTTACCACTCTAAAAAGCAGCTGGAACAACAACAAAAAACAGCAAATTCCACGCCCTTATCTAATTTTAACCCAGAGCAGTTGCTATACCATCCAGATGCTGTGTTTTGAAACACACCAGCCTTAATTCTAAAACACTTAGGGAAACAAAGCAACCATTGACTTAGGTTCCCTTTGTTCATATATATCTCAGCTGTGTACAGCATAGACAAATAGCTGTGTGAATGCAGCTATTATAATGGTATCTCTATGCAGCTAGTATAATAGTATCTCTATGTAGCTAGTATGATGGCATCTCTATGTAGCTAGTATAATAGTATCTCTATGCAGCTAGTATAATGGTATCTCTATGTAGCTAGTATAATAGTATCTCTATGTAGCTAGTATAATGGCATCTCTATGCAGCTAGTATAATAGTATCTCTATGTAGCTAGTATAATGGCATCTCTATGTAGCTAGTATAATGGTATCTCTATGCAGCTAGTATAATGGTATCTCTATGCAGCTAGTATAATAGTATCTCTATGTAGCTAGTATAATGGCATCTCTATGTAGCTAGTATGATGGTATCTCTATGCAGCTAGTATAATGGTATCTCTATGTAGCTAGTATAATGGTATCTCTATGTAGCTAGTATAATGGTATCTCTATGTAGCTAGTATAATGGAATCTCTATGTAGCTAGTATAATAGTATCTCTATGCAGCTAGTATAATGGTATCTCTATGTAGCTAGTATAATGGTATCTCTATGTAGCTAGTATAATAGTATCTCTATGCAGCTAGTATAGTAGTATCTCTATGCAGCTAGTATAATGGTATTTCCATTCAACTAGTATAATGGTATAGATCATATATTCTCAGTCTGTACGGTAATAAGAAATAGATTACATGAAGAGAAGCCTACTTTTGCATGTTTCATTGATTTCCAGAAAACTTTAGATTTTGTAAATAGGGATCTTTTAGCATATAGTTTCTTAAAGACAGGGGTTGATGGGACATTTTATCACGCAATGCAGTCTCTTTACAAAGTAGCAATTGCTTGTGTGCGTGTTAATGAATATCGTACAGTTTGGTTTCCCCACACACCCTCGGGTGTAAAACAAGGAGACGCCTTATCAATTACTTTGTTTGTTATGTTTTATAAATTATTTGGCAAAAGAAATTAAACAGTTAAATATTGGAGAAAGATATGATGATGAAATGCTAAGTATCCTTTTATATGCTAATGATATTATTTTAATGGCAGAAACTGAACAAGACCTGCAGAACATGTTATTATGTGCAGTCTGTTGGTGTAAAAGATGGAGACTCATGATCAACCAGACTAAAACACAGATAATGACTTGGTGTAAAAGATGGAGACTCATGATCAACCAGACTAAAACACAGATAATGACTTGTGGTAAAAGATGGAGACGTGATCAACCAGACTAAAACACAGATAATGACTTGGTGTAAAAGATGGAGACTCATGATCAACCAGACTAAAACACAGATAATGACTTGGTGTAAAAGATGGAGACTCGTGATCAACCAGACTAAAACACAGATAATGACTTGGTGTAAAAGATGGAGACTCATGATCAACCAGACTAAAACACAGATAATGACTTGGTGTAAAAGATGGAGACTCATGATCAACCAGACTAAAACACAGATAATGACTTGGTGTAAAAGATGGAGACTCATGATCAACCAGACTAAAACACAGATAATGACTTGGTGTAAAAGATGGAGACTCATGATCAACCAGACTAAAACACAGATAATGACTTGGTGTAAAAGATGGAGACTCATGATCAACCAGACTAAAACACAGATAATGACTTGGTGTAAAAGATGGAGACTCATGATCAACCAGACTAAAACACAGATAATGACTTTCAGAAAACCAGCTACTAGGAGATGTGTTTTTCAGTGTTGTTTTGGTGAAGACATTCTGGAGTTATTACCCAAAAATATTTGGGTATTTTTACTGATGAACATATTACCTTTCTGTACAGAACATCTGCCCTGGCCGACTGGGCAACTAGAGCTCCAAACTGTATCAGATATACGTGTGTCCTGTTCTGGACCATTCAGCAGGAGTGTGGGGTGCTAAGAGGTATCTCAAAAAGAAAATGTTCACCTTACTTTTTACGTGTCCACAAGTTTGCACCTGTACTTGCAATAACAGGGGACATGGGCTGGGAACCCTGTGAGGTGAGATGGAAGGCGTGTATGGTGAGACTTTGGAATAGACTGTTGGATATGCCAACTGCCAGAATAGCTAGTAACGTTTTTCAATGAGATCTATCCATAGGGGGAGCCTGGGCAACTGAAATGTCTGACCTTTTTCAACCGTCTAACTGTGAACATCTGTACGAAAAACCAAATTAAGGGAGACATTGATATAACTAAAATACAACTGTTGATGCAATATGAAAAAAAATGGTTGGAGGACATTAATCATAAACCCAAACTGAGAACCTTTTGTTTGATTAAGGGTGAATTGGTGTGTGAGAGATGTGTATACTGCTCAAAAAAATAAAGGGAACACAAAAATAACACATCCTAGATCTGAATGAATGAAATAATCTTATTAAATACTTTTTTCTTTACATAGTTGAATGTGCTGCCAACAGAATCACACAAAAATAATCAATGGAAATCCAATTTATCAACCCATGGAGGTCTGGATTTGGAGTCACACTCAAAATTAAAGTGGAAAACCACACTACAGGCTGATCCAACTTTGATGTAATGTCCTTAAAACAAGTCAAAATGAGGCTCAGTAGTGTGTGTGGCCTCCACGTGCCTGTATGACCTCCCTACAATGCCTGGGCATGCTCCTGATGACTTGGCGGATGGTCTCCTGAGGGATCTCCTCCCAGACCTGGACTAAAGCATCCGCCAACTCCTGGACAGTCTGTGGTGCAACGTGGCGTTGGTGGATGGAGCGAGACATGATGTCCCAGATGTGCTCAATTGGATTCAGGTCTGGGGAACGGGCAGGCCAGTCCATAGCATCAATGCCTTCCTCTTGCAGGAACTGCTGACACACTCCAGCCACATGAGGTCTAGCATTGTCTTGCATTAGGAGGAACCCATGGCTAACCGTACCAGCATATGGTCTCACAAGGGGTCTGAGGATCTCATCTCGGTACCTAATGGCAGTCAGGCTACCTCTGGCGAGCACATGGAGGGCTGTGCGGGCCCCCAATGAAATGCCACCCCACACCATGACTGACCCACCGCCAAACCGGTCATGCTGGAGGATGTTGCAGGCAGCAGAACGTTCTCCACGGCGTCTCCAGACTGTCACGTCTGTCACATGTGCTCAGTGTGAACCTGCTTTCATCTGTGAAGAGCACAGGGCGCCAGTGGCGAATTTGCCAATCTTGGTGTTCTCTGGCAAATGCCAAACATCCTGCACGGTGTTGGGCTGTAAGCACAACCCCCACCTGTGGACGTCAGGCCCTCATACCACCCTCATGGAGTCTGTTTCTGACCATTTGAGCAGACACATGCACATTTCTGGCCTGCTGGAGGTCATTTTGCAGGGCTCTGGCAGTGCTCCTCCTGCTCCTCCTTGCACAAAGGCGGAGGTAGCGGTCCTGCTGCTGGGTTGTTGCCCTCCTACGCCTCAGTGTTGCTTCCTAAGTGGACAGTTTGATTTCACAGAAGTGTGATTGACTTGGAGTTACATTGTGTTGTTTAAGTGTTCCCTTTATTTTTTTGAGCAGTGTATTATGTACAACCTACCTATAAGCAAGAGATCGCTATGTGCACAGGTAAGATCAGGGATATTGTCTCTGCGTATTGAAACAGGTAAGATCAGGGATATTGCCTCTGCGTATTGAAACAGGTAAGATCAGGGATATTGCCTCTGCGTATTGAAACAGGTAAGATCAGGGATATTGTCTCTGCGTATTGAAACAGGTAAGATCAGGGATATTGCCTCTGCGTATTGAAACAGGTAAGATCAGGGATATTGCCTCTGCGTATTGAAACAGGTAAGATCACGATATACGCTTGCTCTTATTCCAGAAAGCACACCAGATATACCCTGGTATTATGTGGCTGAGTGATGAGGAGAAACTGAAAGTTTTTTTGTCCATTGTGTATTTCCGTTTGCGGAATATTTAGATGAAGCCTAGAATTAAAGAAACAGGGCTACCTATAATCAGTGGTGGAAAACGTATCCAATTGTCATACTTGAGTAAAAGTAAAAGATACCTTAATAGAAAATGACTCAAGTAAAAGTGAAAGTCACCCAGTAAAATACTACTTGAGTAAAAGTCTAAAAGTATTTGGTTTTAAATATACTTAAGTATCAAAAGTAAAAGTAAAAGTATAAATAATTTCAAATTCCTTATATTAAGAAAGCCAGACGGCACCATCTTCTTCTTGTTTTAATTGATGGATAGCCAGGGGCACACGCCAACACCCAGACATGTTTTACAAACGATGCATTTGTGTTTAGGGAGTCCGCCAGATCAGGTAGTAGGGATGACCAGGGATGTTCTCTTGATAAGTGTGAATTGGGCCATTTTTCTGTCCTGCTAAGCATTCAAAATGTAAGAAGGCCGTTTGGGTGTCAGGAAAACTGTATGGAGTAAAAAGTACATTATTTTCTTTAAGAATGTAGTGAAGTAAAAGTAGTCAAAAATGTAAATAGTCATGTACAGATACCACAAAAAACTACTTAAGTAATACTTGAAATTATTTTTACTTAAGTATTTTACACCACTGCCTATAATTAAATTATACAAATATTTAGCTTCTATGTGGTAAATGGCAAATAGATTATATATAGGCTTGTCTCCCACTTGAAAATTCTCTTTGTCCCACACTGGGTTCAAATGCCTTCGTTATATTTTTCTGTATTTATTTATCCGTATATGTTATGTACTGTATGTACAGTTGAAGTCGGAAATGTACATACACCTTAGCCAAATACATTTAAACTCAGTTTTTCAAAATTCCTGACATTTAATCCTAGTATAAATTCCCTGTCTTAGGTCAGTTAGGGTCACCACTTTATTGTAAGAATGTGGAATGTCAGAATAATAGTAGAGAGAATGATTTATTTCAGCTTTTATTTCTTTCATCACATTCCCAGTGGTCAGAGGTTTACATACACTCAATTAGTATTTGGTAGCATTGCCTTTAAATTGTTGAACTTGAGTCAAACGTTTCGGGTAGCCTTCCACAAGCTTCCCACAATAAGTTGGGTGAATTTTGGCCCCTTCCTCCTGACAGAGCTGATGTAACTGAGTTAGGCCTCCTTGTATATGTAAACTTCCGACTTCAACTGTATATGCTGCTTGTATAATGGTTTCTATATGCTGTTAGTATAATGGTTTCTATATGCTGTTAGTATAATGGTTTCTATATGCTGTTAGTATAATGGTTTCTATATGCTGTTAGTATAATGGTTTCTATATGCTGTTAGTATAATGGTATCTATATGCTGTTAGTATAATGGTATCTATATGCTGTTAGTATAATGGTATCTTTATGCTGCTAGTATAATGGTATCTATATGCTGTTAGTATAATGGTATCTTTATGCTGCTAGAGGCATCAGGGAACATGATAATGGTATCAGGGAACATGATTACTATACGTGGTGAGGCAAAACATAAGTTATATTTTTGGGATTTTCCTCATTCGTGACCCCCCCCCCCCTTTCCCCCTTTCCCTCCCCATTCAGGTTCCTGAAGACAAATAGCCACGGCACAAAACAAATTAGCGAGCAAGAACTAGTTAAGGGATGCCCTTTGAGAAAGCAAGGCCTGGGGCCTGATTTAAATATAGGGACAGAGAGGTTCCTCGCATCCCAAATGGCACCCTTGTTCCCTTTGTAGTGCACTGATCAAAAGTAATACACGATATAGGAGATAAAGGTGCCATTTGGGACGTGAGCCAGAGAGAGTCAGTGATTGAATGTGCCTGGGAAATCCCTCGGGCCTTAGGGTTCTCTTGACCATCTGACTCCCTTATTATAGGGAGATAGTGCTTGTCTTCCTGGAGGGCTGGATGGAACCCTGTGTATTCACCAAGGGCATTGTGGGAGGAGGAGAGGACTAGTGGGCATGGATGTGGGACTGGATGTTTGCTTCCCAAATGGCACTCTATTTCCGATGTAGTGCACTACTTCGGACCAGATCCCTATGAGCCCAAATATAACCATATTCCCTATATAGTGTACTACTTTTGACCTTTCAAAAGCAGTGCACTATATTGGGAACAAGATTACATTTGGGACTCAACGATATGTGTGGGAGCCTTGTTTACTGTAACATATCAGCGTTAGTCTGGTGAGGTTCACTCCCTTTCCCTCAATCCCCTCTAAAGGGTTGGTTCTTTAAATCAGAAGGATTGAGACCGTACAGAGTAATGATGATAGTGGTATAAGATTGACAGCATGCAGAGTAATGATGATAGTGGTATAGGTTGTGCACCGGGGCCTCCCACTCCTCTTTATATTCTGGTTAGGGCCAGTTTGCGCTGTTCTGTGAAGGGCAGCGTTGTACGAGATCTTCAGTTTCTTGGAAATTTCTCGCATGAAATAGCCTTCATTTCTCAGAACAAGAATAGACTGATGGATTTCAGAAAAAAGGTTTGTGTACCTGGCCCTTTTGAGCCTGTAATCGAACCCACAAATGCTCATGCTCCAGATACTCAACTAGTCCAAACAAGGCAAGTTTTTGTGATTTTTTTTAATCAGAAAAACAGTTTTCAGCTGTGCTAACATAATTGAAAATGGGTTTTCTAATGATCAATTAGCCTTTTAAAATGATAAACTTTTAGCTAACACAACTTGCCATTGGAACACAGGAGTGATGGTTGCTGATAATGGGCCTCTGTACGCCTATGTAGCTATTCCATAAAAAATCAGCTGTGTCCAGCTACAATAGTCATTTACAACGTTAACAATGTCTACACTTTATTTCTGATCAATTTGATGTTATTTTAATGGACAAGAAATTTGCTTTTCTTTCAAAAACAAGGACATTTCTAAGTGACCCCAAACTTTTGAATGGTAGTGGACATAAATTCCAAAATGTATCAAATCTACACACAACAGCCCATAATGTCAAAGAAAAAACAGGTTTTAGACTTTTTTTAACATTAATAAAAACCATTGTTGAAGCACCTTTGGAAGTGATATTGCCTCGAGTCTTCTTTGGTATGATGCTGCCAATCCTGTCACACCTGTATTTGGGGAGTTTCTCACATTTTTCTCTGCAGATTTTTTCAGGTCTCTCCAGAGATGTCCAGTCAGGTTCAAGTCCGGCCTCTGGCTGAGCCACTCAAGGACATTCAAAGACTTGCCCCGAAGCCACTCCTGCATTGTGTTGGCTGTGTGCTTAGGGTCGTCCTGTTGGAAGATAAACCTTCGACCCAGTTATCTTGAATGCTCTGGAGCAGGTTTTCATCAAGGATCTATCTGTACTCCATTCATCTTTCCCTCGATCCTGACTAGCCTCTCAGTCCCTGCCGCTGAAAAACATCCCCATAGCATGATACTGCCACCACCATGCGTCACCGTAGGGATGGTGTCCGGTTTCCTCCAGACGTGACGCTTGGCATTCAGGCCAAAGAGTTCAATTTTGGTTTCACCAGACCAGAGAATCTTGTTTGTCTTGGTTTGATAGTCCTAAAGGTGGCTTTTTGTCAAACTCCAAGCGGGCTAACATGTGCCTTTTACTGAGGAGTGGCTTCTGTCTGGCCACTCTACCATAAAGGCCTGATTAGTGGAGTGCTGCAGAGATGGTGGTCCTTCTGGAAGGTTCTCTCATCTCCACAGAGGAACTCTGGAGCTCTGTCAGAGAGACAATTGGGTTCTGGGTCACCTCCCTGACCAAGGCCCTTCTCCCCCGATTGCTCAGTTTTCTGGGCGGCCAGTTTTAGGAAGCGCCTTGGTGGTTCCATACTTCTTCCATTTAAGAATGATTGAGGCCACTGCGTTCTTGGGGACAATCAATGCTGCAGAAATGTGCCTCGACACAATCCTGTCTCGGAGCTCTACGGACAATTACTTCAATCTCATGGCTTGGTTTTTTCTCTGTCATGCACTTTCAACTGTGGGACCTTATATAGACAGGTGTGTACCTTTCCAAATTATGTCCAATCAATTGAATTTACCACACATGGATTCCAATAAGTTGCGAAACATCTCAAGGACGATCAATGGAAACAGGATGCACCTGAGCTCAATTTCGAGTCTCATAGTAAAGGATCTGAACACTTACGTAAAAAAGGTATTCTGTTTTATATTTTTAATGCATTTGTGAAAATGTAAAAAATGTACGTTTTTGCTTTGCCATTATGAGGTGTAGATTGATGAGTGAAAAAATAATGTAATACATTTTAGAATAAGGCTGTCACGTAACAAAATGTGGAACAAGTGAAGGAGTCTGAATACTTTCTGAATGCATTATACACACATACAGTAAATACATACATACACCAATATATAAATATCATATCATATCATAGTATGTGTGTTTGCATTTGATTAAAAAAGAAATTCAAGGTTTATGAATTTTTTTTTGATTCAAATAGCACAGAACTGTAACAGCATACGAATTGAGGCGTGTCAGGTTGGAAATCTAGATGTACAGTGAAATGTACAATTGATATCCTGTCAAATCTCTTCTGGAAGTAAGGTTAGTTATTTTGTGTCAGTTTTACAGTATGTTTATCAGTTCCAAAAGTGGAAAACCTAAGGTATTGTGATTGTGTGTCTACAATCATGAGTCTCTCTCTCTCTCGTGTGTGTGTGTGTGTGTGTGTGTGTGTGTGTGTGTGTGTGTGTGTGTGTGTGTGTGTGTGTGTGTGTGTGTGTGTGTGTGTGTGTGTGTGTGTGTGTGTGTGTGTGTGTGTGTGTGTGTGTGTGTGTGTGTGTGTGTGCTCTTGACTGTGTGAGTGGTGTGTGTGTTCTCTTGACTGTGTGAGTGGTGTGTGTGTCTGTGTTCTCTTGACTGTGTGAGTGGTGTGTGTGTCTGTGTTCTCTTGACTGTGTGAGTGTGTCTCGTCTGTGCCTCTCTCTTAATTGCGAGTGGTCTGAGCAGTGAGTTAATGCTCCCCAATCCCCCTCCCCTCCCCAACACCACCCACCACCTCCCTCGACCTCTCTCTCTCTCTCTCATGGGTTGATCATTCTCATCATTGCAAACAGACTTGTATTACATTCATTAGCCAAACACTCACAGCAAATCAGGCCACAGCGCCAGGGGCACCGGTCCTCTTGTAAAATCACATGGCCTAATAGCACTGTTGTATAATTACATTCCATTAACATCTATGAAACCGTGATCCTACAAGCCACACAGACTAGTACTAGATTTGTGTTGTTTTTTTTCCTTCTTATTTTACCAGAGGCACTTCGTTAAAAAACCAGCTCGATGATTATAACCGACCAACCTGTTCTTTTTTTTCTCATGTGAAATGCTATCAAGTTGTGTTACAGTTGGAGAAGCCAGGAAACACTTCATTTTTACATGTAGGCCTACTACTAATTCATTGTGAATGCATTAAAAGTGAAAATTAATAAAAACGTGTTTTATTTCTTCCTTGCAGGGCATCGGCAGTGAGGACAAGTTGAAATGCAGTGTGTGCAATTCAAAGGTAAGTGTATGTGTTTATTTCAGTGTTACTGTATGTGTGTTAGTAAATATATATGTTAGTGTGTGCATGTGTGTGTCTGTGCACACAAGTGTGTCTGGGTACGTCTCGGTGTGTATGGGTGTGTAGAGGTGTGGAGGGGTGTGTAGTGGTGTGGAGGGGTGTGTAGTGGTGTGGAGGGGTGTGTAGGGGTGTGTCTGGGTGTGGAGGGGTGTGTAGTGATGTGGAGGGGTGTGTAGCGGTGTGGAAGGGTGTGTAGTGGTGTGGAGGGGTGTGTAGGGGTGTGTAGGGGTGTGGAGGGGTGTGTAGGGGTGTGTAGGGGTGTGGAGGGGTGTGTAGGGGTGTGGAGGGGTGTGGAGGGGTGTGTAGGGGTGTGGAGGGGTGTGTAGGGGTGTGTAGTGGTGTGTAGGGGTGTGGAGGGGTGTGTCTGGGTGTGTAGGTGTGTGAGGGGTGTGTAGTAGTGTGGAGGGGTGTGTCTGGGTGTGGAGGGGTGTGGAGGGATATGTAGTGGTGTGGAGGGGTGTGTTGGGGTATGTCTGGGTGTGGAGGGGTATGTCTAGGTGTGGAGGGGTATGGAGGGGTGTATCTGGGTATGGAGGGGTGTGTCTGGGTGTGTCTGGGTGTGGAGGGGTGTGTAGTGGTGTGGAGGGGTGTGGAGGGGTGTGGAGGGGTGTGTCTGGGTGTGGAGGGACGTGTCTGGGTGTGGAGGGGTGTGTCTGGGTGTGTCTGGGTGTGTCTGGGTGTGGAGGGGTGTGTAGTGGTGTGGAGGGGTGTGGAGGGGTGTGTAGTGGTGTGGAGGGGTGTGTAGTGGTGTGGAGGGGTGTGTAGGGGTCTGTCTGGGTGTGGAGGGACATGTCTGGGTGTGTCTGGGTGTGGAGGGACGTGTCTGGGTGTGTCTGGGTGTGTCTGGGTGTGGAGGGATCTGTCTGGGTGTATCTGGGTGTGGAGGGGTGTGGAGGGATGTGTCTGGGTGTGGAGGGGTGTGGAGGGATGTGTCTGGGTGTGGAGGGGTGTGGAGGGTTGTGGAGGGGTGTGGAGGGGTGTGGAGGGACATGTCTGGGTATGGAGGGGTGTGGAGGGGTGTGGAGGGATGTGTCTGGGTGTGGAGGGGTGTGGAGGGATGTGGAGGGGTGTGGAGGGATGTGGAGGGATGTGTCTGGGTGTGGAGGGGTGTGGAGGGATGTGGAGGGGTGTGGAGGGGTGTGGAGGGGTGTGGATGGGTGTGTCTGGGTGTGTCTGGGTGTGGAGGGGTGTGGAGGGGTGTGTCTGGGTGTGGAGGGGTGTGTCTCGGTGTGGAGAGGTGTGTAGTGATGTGGAGGGGTGTGTAGTGGTGTGGAGGGGTGTGTCTGGGTGTGTCTGCGTGTGTCTGGGTATGGAGGGGTGTGTCTGGGCATGGAGTGGTGTGTCTGGGTGTGGAGGGGTGTGTCTGGGTGTGGAGGGATGTGGAGGGGTGTGTCTGGGTGTGTCTGGGTGTGGAGGGGTGTAGAGGGGTGTGGAGGGGTGTGGAGGGGTATGGAGGGATGTGGAGGGGTGTGAAGGGATGTGGAGGGTTGTGGAGGGGTGTGGAGGGATGTGTCTGGGTGTGGAGGGATGTGGATGTGTGTGGAGGGATGTGGAGGGGTGTGGAGGGGTGTGGAGGGGTGTGGAGGGATGTGTCTGTGTGTGGAGGGGTGTGTCTGGGTGTGGAGGGGTATGGAGGGGTGTGGAGGGGTGTGGAGGGGTGTGTCTGGGTGTGTAGGGGTGTGTCTCGGTGTGGAGAGGTGTGTAGTGATGTGGAGGGGTGTGTAGTGGTGTGGAGGGGTGTGTAGGGGGGGTGTGGAGGGGTGTGTCTGGGTGTGTCTGAGTGTGGAGGGGTGTGTCTGGGTGTGTCTGGGTGTGGAGGGGTGTGGATGGGTGTGGAGGGATGTGGAGGGGTGTGGAGGGGTATGGAGGGATGTGGAGGGGTGTGGAGGGATGTGGAGGTTTGTGGAGGGGTGTGGAGGGATGTGTCTGGGTGTGGAGGGATGTGGATGTGTGTGGAGGGATGTGGAGGGGTGTGGAGGGGTGTGGAG
>NC_138300.1:55500000-55670000 GCF_965601325.2 Salmo salar
CACATGGCAGTACTTTCATTTAGAGAATGACAAGCATTTCTTTTTAAAGGCCTGCTCTTTATTGATATGCACTCTGATTTAAGTTATCAATATAATAACATTTTAATGTCTGTGTGATAGTAGCCATTTAAAATGTTCTCTCAGAGGGATGTTAATGCAGATCAGCCGTGGCTATGATGATAATGATAATAATTTGGTCCTAAGCTGTTATCACTCTGCAATACCTCTCTCTCTCTCTCTCTCTCTCTCTCTCTCTCTCTCTCTCTCTCCTCTCTCTCTCTCTCTCTCTCTCTCTCTCTCTCTCTCTCTCTCGCATTACAATGAAGAACCTAATAACTACAGCTTTGAAAATCTCCCTGCAAATTCTCCTAATGCAGTTTCCTCTTTCAGCTGGCCATTTATTTCACTGCAGTTTCCCTGTTCAGTTGGCCATTTATTTCACTGCAGTTTCCTCTTTCAGCTGGCCATTTATTTCACTGCAGTTTCCCCTTTCAGCTGGCCATTTATTTCACTGCAGTTTCCTCTTTCAGCTGGTCATTTATTTCACTGCAGTTTCCTCTTTCAGCTGGCCATTTATTTCACTGCAGTTTCCTCTTTCAGCTGGCCATTTATTTCACTGCAGTTTCCCCTTTCAGCTGGCCATTTATTTCACTGCAGTTTCCTCTTTCAGCTGGTCATTTATTTCACTGCAGTTTCCTCTTTCAGCTGGCCATTTATTTCACTGCAGTTTCCCCTTTCAGCTGGCCATTTATTTCACTGCAGTTTCCCCTTTCAGCTGGCCATTTATTTCACTGCAGTTTCCCCTTTCAGCTGGCCATTTATTTCACTGCAGTTTCCCCTTTCAGCTGGCCATTTATTTCACAGCAGTTTCCCCTTTCAGCTGGCCATTTATTTCACAGCAGTTTCCCCTTTCAGCTGGCCATTTATTTCACTGCAGTTTCCTCTTTCAGCTGGTCATTTATTTCACTGCAGTTTCCTCTTTCAGCTGGCCATTTATTTCACTGCATTTTGTTGATGCTAGTTCTTATTCCAGTTGGTTGGTTGTTTATCTGATATTTCCCGAAGCCGGGTCTCAAATGTGGGCCATTTGTGTGAGTTATGCTAATTTGTTAGGGCAACGAATGCATTAATTTCATTAGCAAATGGCCTCAAAGCTATTACCATAATTACCAGAGTAGGTGTGTCACAAACAATCATGTTAAAACTTGCGAGTTAATTATTAAGATTTTGTTCTGAGGGACCTAGATTTGACATGAGTCGCCGAGGGAAAGACGAGGAGAGAGGAAAGAAGTGAACGCATTCCAGTAGGCTAAGGTGGAGGGAACGAGGGAGGGGGGGTGGTGATGGTAGTGAGGAGGGAACGAGGGAGGGGTGCTGGTGATGGTAGTGAGAAGGGAACGAGGGAGGGGTGGTGGTGATGGTAGTGAGAAGGGAACGAGGGAGGGGAGTGGTGGTGATGGTAGTGAGGAGGGGAATGAGGGGAGGGGGGGTGGTGATGGCAGTGAGAAGGAAACGAGGGAGGGATGGTGGTGATGGTAGTGAGGAGGGAACAAGGGTGGGGTTGTAGTGATGGTAGTGAGGAGGGAACGAGGGAGGGGTGGTGGTGATGGTAGTGAGGAGGGAATGAGGGAGGGGGGTGGTGATGGCAGTGAGAAGGAAACGAGGGAGGGATGGTGGTGATGGTAGTGAGGAGGGAACAAGGGTGGGGTTGTAGTGATGGTAGTGAGGAGGGAACGAGGGAGGGGTGGTGGTGATGGTAGTGAGGCGGGAACGAGGGAGGGGTTGTGGTGATGGTAGTGAGGAGGGAACAAGGGAGGAGGGGTGGTGGTGATGTTAGTGAGGAGCGAACGAGGGAGGGGTGGTGGTGATGGTAGTGAGGAGGGAACGAGGGAGGGGGGGCGTGATGGTAGTGAGGAGGGAAAGAGGGAGGGGTGGTGGTGAAGGTAGTGAGGAGGGAACGAGGGAGGGTGGTGGTGATGGTAGTGAGGAGGGAACGAGGGAGGGGTGGTGGTGATGGTAGTGAGGAGGGAACGAGGGAGGGGTGGTGGTGATGGTAGTGAGGAGGGAACGAGGGAGGGGAGGTAGTGGTGATGGTAGTGAGGAGGGAACGAGGGAGGGGGGGGCGTGATGGTAGTGAGGAGGGAACGAGGGAGGGGTGGTGGTGATGGTAGTGAGGAGGGAACGAGGGAGGGTAGGTGGTGATGGTAGTGAGGAGGGAACGAGGGAGGGGTGGTGGTGATGGTAGTGAGGAGGGAACGAGGGAGGGGGGTGGTGATGGTAGTGAGGAGGGAACAAGGGAGGGGTGGTGGTGATGGTAGTGAGGAGGGAACGAGGGAGGGTGGTGGTGATGGTAGTGAGGAGGGAACGAGGGAGGGCTGGTGGTGATGGTAGTGAGGAGGGAACGAGGGAGGGGATGTGGTGATGGTAGTGAGGAGGGAACGAGGGAGGGGTGGTGGTGATGGTAGTGAGGAGGGAACGAGGGAGGGGTGGTGGTGATGGTAGTGAGGAGGGAATGAGGGAGGAGTGGGGGCGATTTTTGCATGTTGACAGCTCACATTCCTCACTAATTACTGCAAATAGCGTAGGGCCTACACACACACATGTACCAGGTCCCGGGCATGAGATCCCACGACAGATAATAAAGTCTTGTTTTACACAGGGAGAAAGAAGACACACGAGATGAGCTCATTTTTCAGTCAGGCAGTTTCTTCTTCTTTTTTAAGCTGCAGAGGAATTTTGCATACACTATACCCTAACGTTCCTGCAGACTCCTTAATGGTACTACTGATACTACTGGTACTACTGGTACTACTGTTACTACTGGTACTACTGTTACTACTGGTACTACTTATACTACTTATACTACTGGTACTACTGGTACTACTGGTACTACTGATACTACTGGTTCTACTGGTACTACTGGTACTACTGGTACTACTTGTACTACTGGTACTACTGGTACTACTGAACTACTGGTACTACTGATACTACTGGTATTACTGGTACTACTGGTACTACTTATACTACTGGTACTACTGGTACTACTGGTACAGCTGGTACTACTGATACTACTGGTACTACTGGTACTACTGATACTACTGGTACTACTGATACTACTGGTACAGCTGGTACTACTGATACTACTGGTACTACTGGTACAGCTGGTACTACTGATACTACTGGTAGTACTGGTTCTTCTGATACTACTGGTACAGCTGGTACTACTGGTACTACTGATACTACTGGTACTACTGGTATTACTGGTTCTACTGGTACTACTGATAGTACTGGTACAGCTGGTACTACTGGGATGAAAAACTAATTAAACAACCAATACAAAAATATAATAGCCTAGAAAAAATATATTTCTCAAAACAACAAATTGTAATTAACATATTTGTGTGCTACCCACACACACACACACACACACACACACACACACACACACGCACACACACACACACACACACACACACACACACACACACACACACACACACACACACACACACACACACACACACACACACACACACACACGAATGAACAGGCATGAACGAACACACACACACACAAACATGCATGAACAGGTATGAACACACACACAAACACACACACACAAAAACATGCATGAACAGGCAACGTTGCTTTGAAGAATGGCTTTTTACATGGACATTGTTTCTCAACAAACCTTATGCTAAACACTTACTGTAACAATGGTATGACATTTAAACAATAACTCTATGAAGAAGCACTTTTTTGTTCTGTGACAACTAGTTTGCATAAAAAACTTATGAGAATGTAAAGTAGCCACAAAGTCACCAAAATAATAACAACAACCTGCTCCACAAGGCAGCCTGGTTGAATGTAAGGTCAGGAACAATATTTCATTTTCATCAATAGCAGGGTCAGTCTGCCTCTACAGCAGCACACAGTTGCCAGGCTCACATAATTTCCCTCTTTTTTCCTTAACCCTGGTGCCCCGTCAATTCCCCTCCCCCCTGCCCTCCTGCCCCGGGCTGAATTCATTTGAGTTCCTGCTTGGGAGGTTCCCGGGGCTGATTCAGTCAAGCGCTTGTTTAATTGGCTCCCAGCCATTCAAATTGAAACTGATGGAGAATTAATAATAGCTATAATTGGTTCCCACACTGGTTGTAACCTTGGAAACCTCCTCAAAAGATAGAAATGGTGTTCCTGGTGGTGTTGCTTGGGCCGGCCGGTTCTCAAAATGGGAGGTCGGACATACTCTGGGGGTGATTACGGAGTACATGAATGCGAGCATGCAAAAAAATAAAAAGACACACACACACACACAAACTCTCTTTCTCTCTCTCTCTCTTTCATTTGCAAACTGTTTTTCTTACATTGTTTACGATGACACAACTGTGTGTGGAATGTAAAGTCAGAGTTATGCCGCGTTGAAAACAACTGCGTACTCGGGGGAAGAAAAAACAGCTTAAACTGGGAAAAATCGATTTGAACGGTCATCCAACTTGGAATTCCAACTTAGGACCTCGGGCCTCTTTGCAGAGCTACAAGTTCACTGACACCATGATTCGACCTTGTATTTTTCCGTTTCCAGTTGTGTTGATCGGGCCAGTAGCTATAAGCTGTGTGTGGAGCAGAGTTTCCATGTGCCTGTCATTACCTCCACCTCACCCTCAAAGTGAGAACCACGGTTCAGAAAGAACCAGGAAAAATGCAGGGGCACACACACACACACACGCACGCACGCACACACACAGAAACAGGGAAAACACAGGTGGTTCCCACAAAGGCCCTCCTGGCCACAGGGATCAAAACACAGGGAGTAAGGGCCCAACACATGTTATAGGGCCCTCTAAAATCAGGTTTATTTTAATTCCCAAATTTCTTTTCGCCACTTTGTTTTTCCAGGTGTTTGGTTTTTTTTCTCCAGGTTTTTGCTCTCTTAAATATCACACTGTTTTTAATAGAATAACAACAAAATTGGATGTTCTAAGTCCACAAAAACGCTTAAACCACATCAGAAGACTACTTTTGAAGTCTGGGGGATTTTTTTTGTTTTAATTCAACTGTGCACTAGCCAGAGACAGTTGTTTGCTTAGCAATGTTTCTGTAGACTCATGCGATCGCAATTTGCCCCCCCAAAACATGGCCACTGGATTCATGATGTCATTTTAGTTAACATTTAATTTAGGAGGTTTTTGGGAAAGGCCTATCCATCTACCAGAAGGCTGTTTTTGTTAGCATCATCGCTAGTGACTACACAAAGTGGTAAACAAACGCGCCACACACACACACACACACACACACAGACAGGGGAATTCCTGTGTCGTTGCATCTTCAGAAAGTTGAAGGAAAATATATGTCAGTAGCTTGGTTTCCATCCAACTGGCGACAGATTTTCATGTGAATATTCTAAAATCCGCATAAAGAAAATATGAAGATTTTCCCCCACCTGTGGTTTGTTTCCACCAAACGGACTTGTTGCAGATAAAAATCAGCGTGTGAAGACGTAGCGTACACAAAATTACCGAATAAAAATCGAATGTTGTTTCCATCGCATTTTGAACTCCACCGATGGTTGTGTCACAAAAACTTTTGAGTATAAACATTTTACTGCAGTGGGTTAAATCACGGTGGCACAGAGTGTTTCTGGGTAGTCTTAAACACATCTACAATGAAACAAAACTATACACCTCACACACATGGTTATGGACTTTAAAAAAAAGAAGACACCTGTACCATGTCAGATATAGAGTTTAAATGTATTACATTTTTTGTTTGCATCCCAATAATGTACTTTATATATATTACAGAAGACGAAATAAAACAAAACCATTTGACATAGAAAAACTTGATTTTAGGCATCATTCCACTGCAGGAAAGGGGTCTACATAGCAAATGTGCCTACCCTGGGGGTTTTATTTGTTAAACAATCATGTCACCAGAAAAAGACCCTCGACATTTATTGGAAAGGAGCATAAAGCTCATCACCGTGCACTTTCACCACCCTAAGAAGTTCATCACTTATTTGATCTATAGACTAATTTAAACTGCATGGTTTCCCCAGGTCGTAGTGGGAGGACCACACACAGTGTCATTACGTGACTCCAAGTGTACTTCGATATGATGGTTATTATATTAATAGCTGTACATGAAGACGTTTCCACCTCCATTTCTTGCATAATTAATGACAGACACAAAAAATGTCCCACCATGTCGAATGGAACAAATTGTCTGTTGGCATTTATACAATTTTACCAAAATGTCCTGTTTCCATCGCAGCTGTCAGGATTTTTTTTATATGGTCATACTGTGGATGGCAACGTGGTTACTGATGCGTTTTGTTCATGTCTTATGATAATCTTCGACAAATTAATCAGATAACAATACATTTATTTGAATTCCTACTATTTCCTACTAAGTTAGTTGATTTCAATACATTCTTTAATATTGTTTAATTCTGTTTTAATTTCTGGATACCGTGAATCCGACCGCATTCTCCGCAAAGCGGATTTCAACGGGGCCCTAAACCAGGGTACAGAACATGTTACCTTGGCTGATGTTTTGCTGAAAACCCCATTGAAAACATCACTTTATTGAAAAGCATGTCTGAACCCTTTGAACATCCATTGAAAACATGACTGATGTTTGAATTCAGGTGGAAACCACACTTTAATAATTCAACAGACCAGTCCTAAATATATTAGGTTAAAGCTAGAAGTGTCTTATTGTTTGATAGGATGTTATTCATTCTCTTGAAATGTTGTGTTGAAAAGTGGCTGCTAATGTGAATGCACTATTAATGTAATACCCACAGTGAAAAGGCCTTCAACAAATCACATGACTCAATATGAAGTGTTAAAGCTATTTGTTTAAGGAAACCACTGCAGACATGCAACACAAGATAATTAATGCAGCCACACAAATATTTCTGATTTGCTTCCATTGTGTTTGCAGTGTAGTTTGGTTGTGCTGTTTGGGCTTGGTGTAAATAGGGCATATGAAATGATTTGCTTCCATTGTGTTTGCAGTGCAGATTGGTTGTGCTGTTTGGGCTTGGTGTAAATAGGGCATATGAAATGATTTGCATTAAACGTAGTGCACTATATTGTAAATAGGATGTCATTTGAGATGTAGACGCCCTGTTTATTCTCTGTGTTGAAATGTAGACCGCGTAATCGGTCCTCGTTCACATGTGGGCCAAGATAAGAGTGGTTTTTATTTGTAAATCTATCCCGAGAGGCCTCATTCTTGACTCTGACTGTGGTAAGCCGTGCCTCCGAGCCATAGCACTGTGATTTGCTGTGTGTGTGTGTGTGTGTGTGTGTGTGTGTGTGTGTGTGTGTGTGTGTGTGTGTGTGTGTGTGTGTGTGTGTGTGTGTGTGTGTGTGTGTGTGTGTGTGTGTGTGTTTGTCAGAGGGGTGTAACTGGTCCTCCGTTCGCGGTCCCCACCCTTTGCCTCGGGACCCTTGGTAATTGAGAGATGATCTGAGCATCACACACACACACACACACACACACACACACACACACACACACACACACCACACACACACACACACACACACACACACACACACACACACACACACACACCACACACACACACACACACACACTGCCCCAGGAAGTGAACACAAATAATCTTTGTAACGAGCCCTGGATGAGGATGTGCTGTTTTCACAAAGGAAACAAGGGGACTGTGGGACAGTAGAGGAACATGATATCTCATAGTCTCATCCAGACACTAACTGGCCCCATCTATTGATTCATTGTATGCCAATAACAGACAAGAGCTTCTCAATACTATGTGTTATATATTCATGGAGAAGGGAAAGCAATTTTGTACTTTGTTTGGTATTCTGACATGTCTTAATGTCTTTCAGCACCTTGAACCGGTGGTATACCCTTGCTAGATAGCATAGTAAACAACATCACTTTGTTTCAACACAATTTGCCGCATTATACAGAACGAGCATGTGTGTCCTCATTCAGAGGCATCTACAGTACCAGAATCCATTGTGAAGGAAACTTTATTACATGTTTGACACTTTGAGCCACATTGACTTTAATTAAACTCTCTGGATAGACGCATATACATAGATATTACCATATTTTATCGGCTGATAAAAAGGGGAGTTTATTTGATAAACTACAAAGAAACCATTTATTCACACCAAAACAGCACTTTGCGCTATGACAAATTACACTTAAGTCTTATGAATAATTCTCAAATTCTGAGCAATCAGGTTTTAAAAGGGGTTGTAAATCCTGTTTTAACTGGCTTCATTCATTACGGCCTGCGTATGGGACAGACACTTAAACACCCTTCTGTCTGGGAACGTCACACCCTGCTCTGTCTGTGTTTTACAGGATGGTGTCCAGTTAGCTAACTAGGACCTGATATATTGTCTGTCCTAAATGGTGCCCTATTCCCTTTATAGTGCACTGCTTTTTTACCAGGGCCTATAGGGAATAGGGTAAACCCAAAGATGCTCTGGTCAAAAGTATTGCAGTATATGAGAAATAGGGTGGCTGTGCCATTTGAGATGCAGCAATGATGTGATGTGTTGCATTACAGGACACGAAGACGTGCTAGTGGTCCTCGTTAGAATTCTAGGTAACCCCGGGCAGAGGGTGTCAGATGCTCGCAGAATTTACAGCTCAATTTGGAACCCAAAGACACAGCGAGAGGTGAGGAGAGAGGAGAGCGTGGAGGAGAATGGCAGTCGTAGAGTAGAGAGGAGAATGGTTGTCGTAGAGTAGAGAGGAGAATGGCTGTCGTAGAGTAGAGAGGAGAATGGCTGTCGTAGAGTAGAGAGGAGAATGGCTGTCGTAGAGTAGAGAGGAGAATGGCTGTCATCGAGTAGAGAGGAGAATGGCTGTCGTAGAGTAGAGAGGAGAATGGCTGTCGTAGAGGAGAGGGGAGAATGGCTGTCGCAAAGGAGAGAGGAGAATGGCCTTCACAGAGGAGAGAGGAGAATGGCTGTTGTAGAATGGAGAGGAGAATGGCTGTTGCAAAGGAGAGAGGAGAATGGCTGTCGTAGAATAGAGAGGAGAATGGCTGTCGTAGAGGAGAGGGGAGAATGGCTGTCGCAAAGGAGAGAGGAGAATGGCTGTGGCAAAGGAGAGAGGAGAATGGCTGTCGTAGAATAGAGAGGAGAATGGCTGTTGTAGAGTAAAGAGGAGAATGGCTGTCGTAGAGTAGAGAGGAGAATTGCTGTCGTAGAGTAGAGAGGAGAATTGCTGTCGTAGAGTAGAGAGGAGAATGGCAGTCGTAGATTAGAGAGGAGAATGGCTGTCGTAGATTAGAGAGGAGAATGGCTGTCGTAGAGGAGAGGGGAGAGCGTAGAGGAGAGAGGAGAATGGCTGTCGTAGAGTAGAGAGGAGAATTGCTGTCGTAGAGGAAAGAGGAGAGAGGAGAATGGCTGTCGTAGAGGAGAGAGGAGAGCATAGAGGAGAGAGGAGAATGGCTGTCGTAGAGTAGAGAGGAGAATTGCTGTCGTAGAGTAGAGAGGAGAATTGCTGTCGTAGAGTAGAGAGGAGAATGGCAGTCGTAGATTAGAGAGGAGAATGGCTGTCGTAGAGTAGAGAGGAGAATGGCAGTCGTAGATTAGAGAGGAGAATGGCTGTCGTAGAGGAGAGGGGAGAGCGTAGAGGAGAGAGGAGAATGGCTGTCGTAGAGTAGAGAGGAGAATTGCTGTCGTAGAGGAAAGAGGAGAGAGGAGAATGGCTGACGTAGAGGAGAGGAGAATGGCTGTCGTAGAGTAGAGAGGAGAAAAGCTGTCGTAGAGGAAAGAGGAGAGAGGAGAATGGCTGTCGTAGACGAGAGAGAAGAATGCCTGTCATAGAGGAGAGAGGAGAATGGCTGTCATAGAGGAGAGAGGAGAATGGCTGTCGTAGATTAGAGAGGAGAATAGCTGTCATAGAGGAGAGGGGAGAATGGCTGTCGTAGAGGAGAGAGGAGAATGGCTGTCGTTGATTAGAGAGGAGAATAGCTGCCGTAGAGGAGAATGGAGAATGGCTGCCGTAGAGTAGAGAGGAGAAAGGCTGTCATTGATTAGAGAGGAGAATAGCTGCCGTAGAGGAGAATGGAGAATGGCTGCCGTAGAGTAGAGAGGAGAAAGGCTGTCGTTGATTAGAGAGGAGAATAGCTGCCGTAGAGGAGAATGGAGAATGGCTGCCGTAGAGTAGAGAAGAGAAAGGCTGTCATTGATTAGAGAGGAGAATAGCTGCCGTAGAGGAGAATGGAGAATGGCTGCCGTAGAGTAGAGAGGAGAAAGGCTGTCGTTGATTAGAGAGGAGAATAGCTGCCGTAGAGGAGAGAGGAGAATGGCTGTCGTATATTAGAGAGGGGAGTGGCTGTCGTCCAGTAGAGAGGAGAATGGCTGTCACAGAAGAGAGGGGAGAATGGCTGTCGTAGACGAGAGAGAAGAAGGCCTGTCATAGAGGAGAGAGGAGAATGGCTGTCGTAGATTAGAGAGGAGAATAGCTGTCGTAGAGGAGAGGGGAGAATGGCTGTCGTAGAGGAGAGGGGAGAATGGCTGTCGTAGAGGAGAGAGGAGAATGGCTGTCATAGAGGAGAGAGGAGAATGGCTGTCGTAGAGGAGAGGGGAGAATGGCTGTCGTAGAGGAGAGAGGAGAATGGCTGTCGTAGAGGAGAGGGGAGAATGGCTGTCGTAGACGAGAGAGTAGAAGGCCTGTCATAGAGGAGAGAGGAGAATGGCTGTCGTAGAGGGGAGAATGGCGTCGTAGACGAGAGAGTAGAAGGCCTGTCGTAGAGGAGAGAGGAGAATGGCTGTCGTAGATTAGAGAGGAGAATAGCTGTCGTAGAGTAGAGAGGAGAATGGCTGTCGTAGATTAGAGAGGAGAATAGCTGTCGTAGAGGAGAGGGGAGAATGGCTGTCGTAGAGTAGAGAGGAGAATTGCTGTCGTAGAGTAGAGAGGAGAATTGCTGTCGTAGAGTAGAGAGGAGAATGGCAGTCGTAGATTAGAGAGGAGAATGGCTGTCGTAGATTAGAGAGGAGAATGGCTGTCGTAGAGGAGAGGGGAGAGCGTAGAGGAGAGAGGAGAATGGCTGTCGTAGAGTAGAGAGGAGAATTGCTGTCGTAGAGGAAAGAGGAGAGAGGAGAATGGCTGTCGTAGAGGAGAGAGGAGAGCATAGAGGAGAGAGGAGAATGGCTGTCGTAGAGTAGAGAGGAGAATTGCTGTCGTAGAGTAGAGAGGAGAATTGCTGTCGTAGAGTAGAGAGGAGAATGGCAGTCGTAGATTAGAGAGGAGAATGGCTGTCGTAGAGTAGAGAGGAGAATGGCAGTCGTAGATTAGAGAGGAGAATGGCTGTCGTAGAGGAGAGGGGAGAGCGTAGAGGAGAGAGGAGAATGGCTGTCGTAGAGTAGAGAGGAGAATTGCTGTCGTAGAGGAAAGAGGAGAGAGGAGAATGGCTGACGTAGAGGAGAGGAGAATGGCTGTCGTAGAGTAGAGAGGAGAAAAGCTGTCGTAGAGGAAAGAGGAGAGAGGAGAATGGCTGTCGTAGACGAGAGAGAAGAATGCCTGTCATAGAGGAGAGAGGAGAATGGCTGTCATAGAGGAGAGAGGAGAATGGCTGTCGTAGATTAGAGAGGAGAATAGCTGTCATAGAGGAGAGGGGAGAATGGCTGTCGTAGAGGAGAGAGGAGAATGGCTGTCGTTGATTAGAGAGGAGAATAGCTGCCGTAGAGGAGAATGGAGAATGGCTGCCGTAGAGTAGAGAGGAGAAAGGCTGTCATTGATTAGAGAGGAGAATAGCTGCCGTAGAGGAGAATGGAGAATGGCTGCCGTAGAGTAGAGAGGAGAAAGGCTGTCGTTGATTAGAGAGGAGAATAGCTGCCGTAGAGGAGAATGGAGAATGGCTGCCGTAGAGTAGAGAAGAGAAAGGCTGTCATTGATTAGAGAGGAGAATAGCTGCCGTAGAGGAGAATGGAGAATGGCTGCCGTAGAGTAGAGAGGAGAAAGGCTGTCGTTGATTAGAGAGGAGAATAGCTGCCGTAGAGGAGAGAGGAGAATGGCTGTCGTATATTAGAGAGGGGAGTGGCTGTCGTCCAGTAGAGAGGAGAATGGCTGTCACAGAAGAGAGGGGAGAATGGCTGTCGTAGACGAGAGAGAAGAAGGCCTGTCATAGAGGAGAGAGGAGAATGGCTGTCGTAGATTAGAGAGGAGAATAGCTGTCGTAGAGGAGAGGGGAGAATGGCTGTCGTAGAGGAGAGGGGAGAATGGCTGTCGTAGAGGAGAGAGGAGAATGGCTGTCATAGAGGAGAGAGGAGAATGGCTGTCGTAGAGGAGAGGGGAGAATGGCTGTCGTAGAGGAGAGAGGAGAATGGCTGTCGTAGAGGAGAGGGGAGAATGGCTGTCGTAGACGAGAGAGTAGAAGGCCTGTCATAGAGGAGAGAGGAGAATGGCTGTCGTAGAGGGGAGAATGGCGTCGTAGACGAGAGAGTAGAAGGCCTGTCGTAGAGGAGAGAGGAGAATGGCTGTCGTAGATTAGAGAGGAGAATAGCTGTCGTAGAGTAGAGAGGAGAATGGCTGTCGTAGATTAGAGAGGAGAATAGCTGTCGTAGAGGAGAGGGGAGAATGGCTGTCGTAGAGTAGAGAGGAGAATGGCTGTCGTAGAGTAGAGAGGAGAATGGCTGTCATCGAGTAGAGAGGAGAATGGCTGTCGTAGAGTAGAGAGGAGAATGGCTGTCGTAGAGGAGAGGGGAGAATGGCTGTCGCAAAGGAGAGAGGAGAATGGCCTTCACAGAGGAGAGAGGAGAATGGCTGTTGTAGAATGGAGAGGAGAATGGCTGTTGCAAAGGAGAGAGGAGAATGGCTGTCGTAGAATAGAGAGGAGAATGGCTGTCGTAGAGGAGAGGGGAGAATGGCTGTCGCAAAGGAGAGAGGAGAATGGCTGTGGCAAAGGAGAGAGGAGAATGGCTGTCGTAGAATAGAGAGGAGAATGGCTGTTGTAGAGTAAAGAGGAGAATGGCTGTCGTAGAGTAGAGAGGAGAATTGCTGTCGTAGAGTAGAGAGGAGAATGGCAGTCGTAGATTAGAGAGGAGAATGGCTGTCGTAGATTAGAGAGGAGAATGGCTGTCGTAGAGGAGAGGGGAGAGCGTAGAGGAGAGAGGAGAATGGCTGTCGTAGAGTAGAGAGGAGAATTGCTGTCGTAGAGGAAAGAGGAGAGAGGAGAATGGCTGTCGTAGAGGAGAGAGGAGAGCATAGAGGAGAGAGGAGAATGGCTGTCGTAGAGTAGAGAGGAGAATTGCTGTCGTAGAGTAGAGAGGAGAATTGCTGTCGTAGAGTAGAGAGGAGAATGGCAGTCGTAGATTAGAGAGGAGAATGGCTGTCGTAGAGTAGAGAGGAGAATGGCAGTCGTAGATTAGAGAGGAGAATGGCTGTCGTAGAGGAGAGGGGAGAGCGTAGAGGAGAGAGGAGAATGGCTGTCGTAGAGTAGAGAGGAGAATTGCTGTCGTAGAGGAAAGAGGAGAGAGGAGAATGGCTGACGTAGAGGAGAGGAGAATGGCTGTCGTAGAGTAGAGAGGAGAAAAGCTGTCGTAGAGGAAAGAGGAGAGAGGAGAATGGCTGTCGTAGACGAGAGAGAAGAATGCCTGTCATAGAGGAGAGAGGAGAATGGCTGTCATAGAGGAGAGAGGAGAATGGCTGTCGTAGATTAGAGAGGAGAATAGCTGTCATAGAGGAGAGGGGAGAATGGCTGTCGTAGAGGAGAGAGGAGAATGGCTGTCGTTGATTAGAGAGGAGAATAGCTGCCGTAGAGGAGAATGGAGAATGGCTGCCGTAGAGTAGAGAGGAGAAAGGCTGTCGTTGATTAGAGAGGAGAATAGCTGCCGTAGAGGAGAATGGAGAATGGCTGCCGTAGAGTAGAGAGGAGAAAGGCTGTCGTTGATTAGAGAGGAGAATAGCTGCCGTAGAGGAGAATGGAGAATGGCTGCCGTAGAGTAGAGAGGAGAAAGGCTGTCGTTGATTAGAGAGGAGAATAGCTGCCGTAGAGGAGAATGGAGAATGGCTGCCGTAGAGTAGAGAGGAGAAAGGCTGTCGTTGATTAGAGAGGAGAATAGCTGCCGTAGAGGAGAGAGGAGAATGGCTGTCGTATATTAGAGAGGGGAGTGGCTGTCGTACAGTAGAGAGGAGAATGGCTGTCACAGAAGAGAGGGGAGAATGGCTGTCGTAGACGAGAGAGAAGAAGGCCTGTCATAGAGGAGAGAGGAGAATGGCTGTCGTAGATTAGAGAGGAGAATAGCTGTCGTAGAGGAGAGGGGAGAATGGCTGTCGTAGAGGAGAGGGGAGAATGGCTGTCGTAGAGGAGAGAGGAGAATGGCTGTCGTAGAGGAGAGAGGAGAATGGCTGTCGTAGAGGAGAGGGGAGAATGGCTGTCGTAGAGGAGAGAGGAGAATGGCTGTCGTAGAGGAGAGGGGAGAATGGCTGTCGTAGACGAGAGAGTAGAAGGCCTGTCATAGAGGAGAGAGGAGAATGGCTGTCGTAGAGGGGAGAATGGCGTCGTAGACGAGAGAGTAGAAGGCCTGTCGTAGAGGAGAGAGGAGAATGGCTGTCGTAGATTAGAGAGGAGAATAGCTGTCGTAGAGTAGAGAGGAGAATGGCTGTCGTAGATTAGAGAGGAGAATAGCTGTCGTAGAGGAGAGGGGAGAATGGCTGTCGTAGAGTAGAGAGGAGAATGGCTGTCGTACAGTAGAGAGGAGAATGGCTGTCACAGAGGAGAGAGGAGAATGGCTGTCGTAGATTAGAGAGGAGAATAGCTGTCGTAGATTAGAGAGGAGAATGGCTGTCGTACAGTAGAGAGGAGAATGGATGTCACAGAGGAGAGAGGAGAATGGCTGTCGTAGATTAGAGAGGAGAATGTCTGTCGTACAGTAGAGAGGAGAATGGCTGTCATAGAGGAGAGAGGAGAATGGCTGTCGTAGATTAGAGAGGAGAATAGCTGTCGTAGATTAGAGAGGAGAATGGCTGTCGTACAGTAGAGAGGAGAATGGATGTCACAGAGGAGAGAGGAGAATGGCTGTCGTAGATTAGAGAGGAGAATGTCTGTCGTACAGTAGAGAGGAGAATGGCTGTCATAGAGGAGAGAGGAGAATGGATGTCACAGAGGAGAGAGGAGAATGGCTGTCGTAGATTAGAGAGGAGAATGGCTGTCGTACACTAGAGAGGAGAATGGCTGTCACAGAGGAGAGAGGAGAATGGCTGTCGTAGATTAGAGAGGAGAATGTCTGTCGTACAGTAGAGAGGAGAATGGCTGTCATAGAGGAGAGAGGAGAATGGATGTCACAGAGGAGAGAGGAGAATGGCTGTGATAATAATAAATAATTAAAAAAAAGACATTAGCAGCAAAATGTTCATATATGGGTATTTATGATAGAAACAACATAAATAGCCAGTATTGAGTTTGGTTCTTGGATGACCATTGGATACCATAAATGTCCAGTTGCTAAACATCATAGCTCTTGGTAAATTGCCAGTTCCTGGCCAGGGGGCATGGCATTAACAGGATATTTAAATAATTTAGTAAATACCTATAGGTCATTATTTTTCAGTTGTCACATCTCATTACTAGGCTAGTAGTAGAAACCAGTTCCTCTACAACCCTTCTTCTACTCTATCAACAAACAGTGTTAAGAGATTTTGAATGATTCAAAGTAACAAAACAAAACACTAAACCTCGTAAACAATTCATGGTAACCTCTTTAAACAATTAATTTAGACCCGGCCATTAAAAAGGGACAGGCAGCTATTTGAGACTGTGTTTAATTGAAGTTTTACGGTAGGTTACGTAGGCGATGAAGGCTACTGGAAGTCATTACAAGGATTATTTACTCTCACTAATTGTGGTTTTATCTTTAAACTAGAACTAAAGGGTAACGTAGTTTTGATATATATAACCTCTCCCTCCTCTGCAAAGCCACGACTGACTGACTGACTGACTGACTGACTGACTGACTGGCTGACTGACTGGCTGGCTGACTGACTGGCTGACTGGCTGACTGACTGACTGGCTGACTGACTGACTGCATGACTGACTGCATGACTGACTGGCTGACTGACTGGCTGACTGACTGGCTGACTGGCTGACTGGCTGACTGCATGACTGACTGCATGACTGACTGACTGCATGACTGACTGACTGGCTGACTGCATGACTGGCTGACTGACTGGCTGACTGACTGGCTGACTGACTGGCTGACTGACTGGCTGCATGACTGACTGGCTGACTGACTGCATGACTGACAGCATGACTGACAGCATGACTGACTGCATGACTGACTGCATGACTGACTGCATGACTGACTGCATGACTGACTGCATGACTGACTGCATGACTGCATGGGAGGAGGTGGAGGTAGTTTGCGTTAGGGTTATTATTGTATGCGCGTCCCAAATGGCACCCTTATCCCTACAGAGTGCACTACTTTTGACCAGAGCCCCATTGGTTCTGGTTAAAAGTAGTGCCCTTTATAGGAGTTAGGGTGCTTTTTGAGATGTAAACAACTGACAACTGATGTCTGGGAGAGGAGTATAGAGTAGTGAAGGGCTTGCGATAACATTGATATTACTACTGAGGTCCTACAGCACTGTAATTTATGCAGCACTGTCGTTTCATAAGTCATTTTTTTTAGGCAGGTGACAAAGTTTATTTTTTGCCCCCGGGTAGCTGTAATCTACGTAACCCATCACCACCACTTTGAATCCCTTCTCTCAGTAACAACCGTATAATCTTGATAAGTCTCAGTGCACACGTAAATCACAAAAGCAAGGTTTAAAGTGAATTGAAAGGCAGATTTGAAGTGACGTTACATGATTTAATTCTTCTGCTCTTTAAATGACCCTTGTCTCTGTGTTCACGGGGAAAGACACTCTAATAAGTCTTTCCAATAGCGATTTAAAATTACAAAACTGCTAACCTGTAGGTTAATAAAAATGTTAATTTAACTAGTATCTGATTTAATTGACTCTGAAGAAAGTATTTAAAACGTGTTTGCGTTCTGCTGGAAAACGTACATGCTCAGCGGCAATGGAATTTGAGTCTCCAGCTGTCAAGATAGTCAAATGTACTATTTCATCACTGTAATCTCCTGACAATCTCTCTTTGGTACTTGTCTGCTGTGGTTATCCTCTAATGTAATGAATCACCTACAAGTTTTAAAATGTTTCACACGGTAGAAAAGATGGATGGATTTAAGACTTTTTTTAACTTGGGGTATTTATTCCATACTGTGTTTCAACAGCACTTCTCACTTGTAGCCTATAAGGACCTGAAGGACACATGTACAAAGTCATTGTACATGTCCCATGAGCCTTTTGGAGGTTTGAAATTACCATAATAATATCAAAAGTACGATCTTGATTGAAGGACAGCTGGTTCTGGTTCTGTTACATTTCCGGTGATATATTCCTGATATTTCACTACTGTGCAGAACCACGAAGCAGTACCACCCAGCACTACATTTTTGCGTGGACGCCTCCGCCACAGTGATCTTGTCCAGTGAACACTCTCACCACTTCATATGCAAACATGGAGAAACAGGGGTTGGCTATCTAGTCAAATATCAATTTCTAAAATGTATTTTCATTTTGGCTTTACTACACTGCTCAAAAAAATAAAGGGAACACTAAAATAACACATCCTAGATATGAATGAAAGAAATAATCTTATTAAATACTTTTTTCTTTACATAGTTGAATGTGCTGACAACAAAACCACACAAAAATAATCAATGGAAATCCAATTTATCAACCCATGGAGGTCTGGATTTGGAGTCACACTCAAAATTAAAGTGGAAAACCACACTACAGGCTGATCCAACGTTGATGTAATGTCCTTAAAACAAGTCAAAATGAAGCTCAGTAGTGTGTGTGGCCTCCACGTGCCTGTATGACCTCCCTACAACGCCTGGGCATGCTCCTGATGAGGTGGCGGATGGTCTCCTGAGGGATCTCCTCCCAGACCTGGACTAAAGCATCCGCCAACTCCTGGACAGTCTGTGGTGCAACGTGGCGTTGGTGGATGGAGCGAGACATGATGTCCCAGATGTGCTCAATTGGATTCAGGTCTGGGGAACGGGCGGGCCAGTCCATAGCATCAATGCCTTCCTCTTGCAGGAACTGCTGACACACTCCAGCCACATGAGGTCTAGCATTGTCTTGCATTAGAAGGAACCCAGGGGCAACCGCACCAGCATATGGTCTCACAAGGGGTCTGAGGATCTCATCTCAGTACCTAATGGCAGTCAGGCTACCTCTGGCGAGCACATGAAGGGCTGTGCGGCCCCCCAAAGAAATGCCACCCCACAACATGACTGACCCACCGCCAAACCGGTCATGCTGGAGGATGTTGCAGGCAGCAGAACTTTCTCCACGGCGTCTCCAGACTCTGTCACGTCTGTCACGTGCTCAGTGTGAACCTGCTTTCATCTGTAAAGAGCACAGGGCGCCAGTGGCGAATTTGCCAATCTTGGTGTTCTCTGGCAAATGCCAAACGTCCTGCACGGTGTTGGGCTGTAAGCACAACCCCCACCTGTGGACGTCGGGCCCTCATACCACCCTCATGGAGTCTGTTTCTGACCGTTTGAGCAGACACATGCACATTTGTGGCCTGCTGGAGGTCATTTTGCAGGGCTCTGGCAGTGCTTCTCCTGCTCCTCCTTGCACAAAGGCGGAGGTAGCGGTCCTGCTGCTGGGTTGTTGCCCTTCTACGGCCTCCTCCACATCTCCTGATCTACTGGCCTGTCTCCTGGTAGCGCCTCCATGCTCTGGACACAACGCTGACAGACACAGCAAACCTTCTTGCCACAGCTCGCATTGATGTGCCATCCTGGATGAGCTGCACTACCTGAGCCACTTGTGTGGGTTGTAGACTCCGTCTCATGCTACCATTAGAGTGAAAGCACCGCCAGCATTCAAAAGTGACCAAAACATCAGCCAGGAAGCATAGGAACTGAGAAGTTGTCTGTGGTCCCCACCTGCAGAACCACTCCTTTATTGGGGGTGTCTTGTTAATTGCCTATAATTTCCACCTGTTGTCTATTCCATTTGCACAACAGCATGTGAAATTTATTATCAATCAGTGTTGCTTCCTAAGTGGACAGTTTGATTTCACAGAAGTGTGATTAACTTGGAGTTACATTGTGTTGTTTAAGTGTTCTCTTTATTTTTTTGAGCAGTGTATATTGGAAATTCACATACAATATTCAGTTCATAGGGAATGACCGTAATACCTCTAGGGTCCCGGTGGTGAAACAACTGCTGTGCAAGGTATTGGGCAACAGCTTTCTTCCTGGGCCCGTATTTACAAATCGCCTTCAGTGTAAGATTTCTTGCGACCTTTCTCAGTCACCAATGCATCAATAAACAAGCGGGGAATGAAGTAGTTTGACAAAAAGTGTTCAATAGCCTTTAAAATATAGATAGCATTTTCTAGAAGCCTAGCTAGGCGGTAGGAGTTAGCTAGCTTTCCCCCAGCAGTTTCAATCTAGCTACAACAGCTAGCTAATGACATTTTATCAATCAGATGAATAACTAGCAAAAATATTTGTTTTCCAGTCGCATCTAAAGCTGCCTGATACAACTTGCCAGTTGTTAGTATGAATAGGTCAGCAGCCAGCTAGCAATGCCGAGGTCATGCCTTTTACCACAACAAATAATGTAGACATACAGTGCATTCTGAAAGTATTCAGACCCTTTGACTTCTTACACATTTGTTACGTTACAGCCTTATTCTAAAATGAATTAAATAGAAAAATAATCCTCATCAATCTACACACAATACCCCAAAATGACAACCATTTTTTAGATTTATTTTTAATAAATGAGCAAACAAAGACAGAAATACCTTATTTACATAACTATTCAGACTCTTTGCTGTGAGACTTGAAATTGAGCTCAGGTACATCCTGTTTCCATTGATCATCCTTGAGATGTTTCTACAACTTGTGGTAAATTCAACTGATTGGGCATGACTTGGAAAGGCACACAGTTGTCTATATAAGGTCCCACAGTTGACAGTGCATGTCAGAGCAAAAACCAAGCAATGAGGTCGAACGAATTGTCCGTAGAGCGCAGAGACAGGGTTGTATGGAGGCACAGATCTGGGGAAGGGTACCAAAACATTTCTGCAGCATTGAAGGTCCCCAAGAACACAGTGGCCTCCATCATTCTTAAATGGAAGATGTTTGGAACCACCAAAACTCTTCGTAGAGCTGGCCGCCCGGCCAAACTGAGCAGTAAGGGGAGAAGGGCCTTGTTCAGGGAGATGACCAAGAACCCAATGGTAACTCTGACAGAGCTCCAGAATTCCTCTGTGGAGATGGGGGAACTTTACAGAAGGACAACCATCTCTGCAGCACTCCACAAATCAGGCCTTTATGGTAGAGTGGCTAGACGGAAGCCACTCCTCAGTATGGCCAGGCACGACTCCAACACCATCATCAGTTTGCTGACGACACAACAGTGGTAGGCCTGATCACCGACAATGACGAGACAGCCTATAGGGAGGAGGTCAGAGACCTGGTTGGGTGGTGCCAGAATAACAACCTATCCCTCAACGTAACCAAGACTAAGGAGATGATTGTGGACTACAGGAAAAGGAGCACGGAGCACGTCCCCATTCTCATCGACGGGGCTGTAGTGGAGCAGATTGAGAGTTTCAAATTCCTTGGTGTCCACATCAACAACAAATTAGAATGGTCCCAAGACAGTCGTGAAGAGGGCACGACAAAGCCTATTCCCCCTCAGGAAACTAAAAAGATTTGGCATGGGTCCTGAGATCCTCAAAAGGTTCTACAGCTGCAACATCAAGAGCATACAGACCGGTTGAATCACTGCCTGGTACGGCAATTGCTCGGCCTCCGACCGCAAGGCACTTCAGAGGGTAGTGCGTACGGCCCAGTACATCACTGGGGCAAAGCTGCCTGCCATCCAGGACCTCTACACCTGGCAGTGTCAGAGGAAAGCCCTGAAAATTGTCAAAGACCCCAGCCACCCCAGTCATAGACTGTTCTCTCTACTACCGCATGGCAAGCGGTACCGGAGTGCCAAGTCAAGGACAAAAAGGCTTCTCAACAGTTTATACTCCCAAGCCATAACACTCCTGAACAGGTAACCTACACACACACACACACACACACACACACACACACACACACCACACACACACACACACACACACACACACACACACACACACACACACACACACACACACACACACACACACACACACACACACACACACACACCTTTTTTTTGCACTATTGGTTAGAGCCTTTAAGTAAGCATTTCACTGTAAGGTCTACACCTGTTGTATTCGGCGCACGTGACAAATAAACTTTGATTTGATTTGAGTAAAAGGCACATGACAGCTCACTTGGTGTTTGCCAAAAGGCACCTAAAGACTCTCAGACCATGAGAAACAAGATTCTCTGGTCTGATGTAACCAAGATTGAACTCTTTGGCCTGAATGCCAATTGTCACGTCTGGAGGAAACCTGGCACCAACCCTACGGTGAAGCATGGTGGTGGCAGCATCATGCTGTGGGGATGTTATTCAGAGTCAGGGGCTGGGAGACTAGTCAGGATCGAGGGAAAGATGAACGGAGCAAAGTACAGAGAGATCCTTGATGAAACCTGCTCCAGAACGCTCAGGACGTCAGACTGGGGGCGAAGGTTCAGCTTCCAACAGGACAACGACCCTAAGCACACAGCCAAGACAACTCAGGAGTCACTTCGGGACAAGTCTCTGAATGTCTTTGAGTGGCCCAGCCAGAGTCCGGACTTGAACCCGATCAACCATCTCTGGAGAGACCTGAAAATAGCTGTGCAGCAAAGCTCCCCATCCAACCTGACAGAGTTTGAGAGGATCTGCAGAGAAGAACAGGAGAAACTCCCCAAATACAGGTGTGCCAAGCTTGTAGCGTCATACCCAATAAGACTCGAGGCTGTAATCGCTGCCAAAGGTGCTTCAACAAATTACTGAGTAAAGTGTTTGAATACTTATGTAAATGTCATATTTTCCTTCTTTTTTTTTTTTTTTTTTAATTATAAATTTGCAAAAATGTTTTTGCTTTGGCTGTAACATAACAACGTGGAAAAAGTCAAGGGGAGATAATATACATATAAGAGATTCAAGAAAATCATTTTGGTTTTATATTACTACTTCAGGCTGAGGAGTTATAGCTACTTGTTTGTAGAACTGGTTTCTTCTTCGGATGTCCCCAGTCATCTCCAGAGTCTTCACCTGAACAAACGTCACCGGCAAAATCATAGGCTCCGTCACACACTACAGGGGGCGTTGTTTACTAACGCATCAACATGACTTCCCTTTTGGGGGGGGGGGGGGGGGGGGGGGCATCTAAAAGGGTTTAAATTATATTTTGTAAAATGTAACTTCCAACATGGCCTTTAAGAGTTCATGAGTCCAATAGCATTCCCCAAGATGAAAAAAAGCCTCAAATTGTTAAACGTTAAACGAGCAAGACACAACTTCCACCTTAACAACAACAACAACAACAGAAGTTCCCTACTCTCCCTCTGTTTGCCTGTGTAGTTCTCCTTGTTAGGGTTCCATTAAGATTAGGGGAAAGAGTGTATCATAAACTGGTACCACGCCCTGGGGCACCAGCACAGCACAGCGCCTGCCTGCACAGCAACGTACAGAGCAGGATAATCTCCTATCAGTGTGGTATGTGCTCGTTTGGCTTAAGAGATAGGACAGTTTTATAAGCAGCTCCTTAGGTTATTATGAAGATTTACATACTCAAGATGATAAACTCAATCTGGCACCTGTGTAATTTACTAATGACACATAATTTTTTTAGCTTGAACTGGCTTTGAAGGAAGGGAGGAAGAGGGGAATGAGAAGGGGGAGAGAGAGAATTCCAAAGCATTAGAGAAATGCCATCTTGACTTTGAGGCGGAGTAGCATGCAGAGCTCCGGTGCAGCTGCCTGTGTTTTAACAGCAATTTTTTTTTTTTTTTTTTAATTAGGCTGGGGTCACTTTCCGTTTTTATTTGCAAATATCACAGAAGAGCCTGGAGAAGGGGAGAGAAGGGGAGATTTAATTAAGGGAAGTTGATGAAAGCACAAAGCCTCTCGTCTTGTTTGCCCATCTCTTTCGCTAATGTTTCCTCTGTGATATCACCACGAAATATCCCGTTGACAGCTAGTTCTGGAAAGGAGGTGGGGCTGGGGAGGAAGTGCTGGAGAGGTGCTGGGGAATTCAATAACTTGGATTCATACTCACATGTATAGCTGAGAATGTTTTCAACACCAGTTAGGGACTTTTTACATAATTATATATTTTTTTATATTAGTTTTCTGTCTGAATGGTGTTTTTTTTTTCAGTGACAAATCACAGAAAAATTCTTCAGTGAAAGTCAATGAGAGTCAATGAGAGGATGCTCCGAATAAAGAGATAGCTGACAGCCAGTGAGATATGATATGGTGAAGGTGTTGTGTTTACAACGTTAGCAATTACTGAGTAATGCCACGTTATGTAGAATACGCTGGCGCTCCATTCCGCTCCGCCTCTGCGATAATCCTCACAGCCTCTCTCTCCTTTATCACAATCTGTCAACCACACTCATTATCAGTCCTTATCTCCTTTTTGATTGAACATTTGCCAGATGGAACCTCGCTATCAAAAGATAGCAATGATGTATCAAGGAAATTAAGACTTTATAGAAAAATTTAGGCCGAAAAAAAAGAAAAAGGAATATCAGGATACATGAGAGCATCTGTGGATCGTTTGATGATCATCTGTAAAAGGTGATGCTGAGAGCAATTGGATATAGAAATAAAACAGCAGAGCTACAATAGACTACAGTTAGAGGGGTTGGCTTATATACATCAATCCACTATAGTACAGTCTAACTTTCCTATGGAGATATAACCCTCTGTTATGCACACAGAGATCTGACGTTCAATAAAGTTTACTTAAACTCATTTTCAAAATCCTATCCCGGAAATGGTTATATTGAGAGTAAAAATGTTCTACTTTTAAAGTGAGTTGTTGGCTCATAGGCAGCTACATCAATGTACAGTAGGAGTGTTTACACATTTAAATGAAGCTCTGCTATACGTATTAAGTTTGACTCTGTGTGTAAATTAGCCATATTTGTTCATTTAACTTAGAATAGCCACTCAGTTTGGCTCTGCACTAGCTCGTTAGAAGCTTTGTTCCCACGATGCACTGTGATACAGACTGTATAATTACATCCTAGTTTGATGTGGACATACTACTGTACTCATTATCACAAGTTGGATGATGCTTGGGCCTTAATTAAAATAAGTTTCACATGTTCACATCACTTCTGTGTCAGCAGCCAGCTAGCATTTTTGAAAACGTCCTTGGCAGCTTCACTTCTATTTCAAACCTGATAAAAAAAAAAGAGAGAATGAAGTTGATAAAAAGAAAGCGGTCTTAGTTAAATGTAGACTAATCACACCATTGTCAGAGAACGGTTGACTGAGATGCTGGTTGTAGTTGTTACTTGTCTTTAAATAATGCAGTGAATTAAAAGGAATTGTGCCTGGGAGGCAGCACTCTCTCTTTCCCTCTCTCTCTCTCTCTTTCTCTCTCTCTCTCTCTCTCTCTCTCTCTCTCTCTCTCTCTCTCTCTCTCTCTCTCTCTCTCTCTCTCTCTCTCTCTCTCTCTCTCTCTCTCTCTCTCTCTCTCTCTCTTTCTCTCACAGCATTTATTTAAATGAATCAGGGTCAGGCTTGTCAGCGCCAGATTAGACTCTGCTTGTCCAATAACATGCTCAGTGTTGGGGAAATTATTCAAACATCACGTCTCCTACCCGCTCCCTGACCCAACGGCACTTCTGACAAAGAGAGGGGAAGAGGGAACGGGAGGGTGGGGGGGTATGAGGGGACTGGGGTGACCTGTGTTACATGGGAGTGCTGTGTGAAGGTATAGGAAGAGGTGACGTGATTACAGGAAGTAATTATGTCCTAAATGTAGGGTCTTGGCCTGTCAGGGTTGAGGCCATGCACCCTTACTGTGTTTTCACAGACTATGTGTGAATCCCAAATGGCAACCAATATAGTGCACTACTTTTGACCAGGACCCCTAAGATTGAATAGGGAGTCATTTGGGTAGGGAGTCATTTAGGATGCAGGCTAATACACTCTCACTAGAAAACACTGTTCCCGTTAGCCTTGTAAACATGAAATGCATGATACTGTATATTTTTGATTGCTCTGGGTTAGCATGTTAACAGATGCAGGTTTTATACTATCAAAAGTCTAGTATGAAAAAAAAAGAAAAGTACATGCTTTCTGTCAAAGATCACCAATTACAATGCAACCTATATCATGACTCACATCCATGTCAAGAGTCAGAGACAAACAACAGTTTTTCTAACTTTAATTTTATTTATTTTTTTACTAGGCAAGTCAGTTAAGAACAAATTCTTATTTTCAATGACAGCCTAGGAACAGTGGGTTAACTGCCTTGTTCAGGAGCAGAACAACAGATTTGTACCTTGTCAGCTTGGGGATTTGATCCTGCAACCTTTTGGTTACTAGTCCAACGGCTTTAACCACTAGGCTACGCTGCCGCCCCAAATTGAATTCCCTAACAAGGAAATAATAGACTTGTCTGCACTTAGTAATACGGCCTCTGAGGCAAAGTGAATTAACTGTTTGGAAATGGGAATGGTTTTAATGGTTTTAAATTATGATATTTAATACCATTGGCCTAATTGGATGTCTCGTGATGACATTTTTTCCACTTGTCCGACACGTTGAACTGAGGTTCTGCCGTAGCCTTTGGCAACATTACCCTATTACACCTAAACATTATTGTACCACTTTATATTAAATGGTGCTACATTGGTATGTAGCACTTAAGGGCTGACAATAAACCTGTAGCATCATGTCTCTGTCCGTGTGCCTGTCTGTCTGTCTGTCTGTCTGTCTGTCTGTCTGTCTGTCTGTCTGTCTGTCTGTCTGTCTGTCTGTCTGTCCGTCTGTGTCCCCATCCGTGTCCCCGTCCGTGTCCCCGTCCGTCTGTCCGTCCGTGTGTCTATCCATGTGTGCCTGTCCGTCGGTCTGTCTGTCTCTCTGCCCATGCGTCTGTCCGTGTGTGTGTCCGTCCGTGTCCCTGTCCGTGTGTCTATCCATGTGTGTCTGTCCGTTCGTCCGTCTGTCTGTGTGTCTGTCCGTGTGTCTGTCCGTGTGTGTGTTGGCACTAAGGAGGTAGCTTGGTGGTATAGCGATTGCTTGTAATGTTACCAGTTGTCAATTGTCAATGACTAAAGCCTATGTAATGGGCTTTCCTTCAGACAAATATGTACTATTGGTAGTCTCATTGGACACAGATCTGTATTTCATGGTTGAAGTTATGGTAAGGAAGTAGAGTATTGAGTGGTCAGCTTATATTGCAGATTGTGTTTGTGATGTAAGCCGTAGCGTTGCGTCTACAAAGGGGAAAATAAATGCCTTGTGACACAAACATTTAATATTGACTTTGTGGTGCCCTTTATTGATGCAGTAGACTGTGGTCTACCTCCTGATGCATCGGTAAGGGAGATGGAATCAGATGTCATGTTGGAGGTGACCATTCTCTAAGCCAGGGGCCAACCACCCCACACAAACCTGGAGCTTCAGAGGGCTTGGGGGGGTGACTACATGTCTATATGTTTAGTTCTTTTTTGTTGGGGGGGGGGTCCCTGGTGCATTATCGATTTAAATGAAATGATATGTGTACAAAAACCTGTCAATCATGGGCTGCCACTCAAAAGGAAACAAAACAGTAACAAATACATAGACTTTAATAATAAATGATACATTGAGTATAAACAGGAAAAGGAAACTAAAAAAGAAGTGGGTCTCCACCCCAACCTCCCATCCCATTCCCATTCCCCAACATGTCTCCACCCTAACCTCCCATGCCATTCCCCCACACAGCCAACATGTCTCCACCCCAACTTCCCATCCCATTCCCCAACGTCTCCACCCCAACCTCCCATCCCATTCCCCAACATGTCTCCACCCCAACCTCCCATCCCATTCCCCAACATGTCTCCACCCCAACCTCCCATCCCATTCCCCCACCCAGCCAACATGTCTCCACCCCATCCTCCCATCCCTCCACCCAGCCAACATGTCTCCACCCCAACCTCCCATCCCATTCCCCAACATGTCTCCACCCCAACCTCCCATCCCATTCCCCAACATGTCTCCACCTTAACCTCCCATCCCATTCTCCCAATCCCACCCAGCCAACATGTCTCCACCCCAACCTCCCATCCCATTCCCCAACATGTCTCCACCCCAACCTCCCATCCCATTCCCCAACATGTCTCCACCCCAACCTCCCATCCCATTCCCCCACCCAGCCAACATGTCTCCACCCCATCCTCCCATCCCTCCACCCAGCCAACATGTCTCCACCCCAACCTCCCATCCCATTCCCCAACATGTCTCCACCCCAACCTCCGATCCCATTCCCCAACATGTCTCCACCCTATATACTTTTTTTTTTAATGGCCTCAATCATTGCAAGTTAAAATGTCATTGGTTCATTCCACTGTCGCTCCAAAATTCTGCTCTAATACATTTGAATGGCTGGCTGAGCTAGGTTTTTCTACCCAAAGACCACCAAAGAAAATCCTGATTAGATAATTGTTTCTATTCACTATCGACCCTTCTCTTTCCAACAGAAACTGAAGAGATTAAATCAGAAAACCATGACAATTATTGTAAAGATGAAATAGACGCAAAAACAACATCGATTATATTTAAAAATCCCCACTGCTCCATCCATCACACCCACCCCCAACTCCCAGAAACCATGTTTCCCACCCCTTCCCCCTCCCCCAGCCCCCACTTCCGGCGACCAGAGAAAATTCTCTCCATTCTCTCCCTTACTCGTGGGCCTGAAAGCTATTTCAGCCACACTCATTGTTGACAGGTGTAGACAATCGAGCACACAGCCATGCAATCTCCATAGACAAACATTGGAAGTAGAATAGCCTTACTGAAGATCTCAGTGACTTTCAACGTGGCACCATCATAGGATGCCACCTTTCCAACAAGTCAGTTCGTCAAATTTCTGCTCTACTAGAGCTGGTCCGATCAACTGTAAGTGCTGTTATTGTGAAGTGGAAACGTCTAGGAGCAACAACGGCTCAGCCACAAAGTTGTAGGCCACACGAGCTCACAGAAGGGAACCGCCGAGTGCTGAAGCGTGTAACACATAAAAATGATCTGTTCTTGGTTGCAACACTCACTACTGAGCTTCAAACTGCCTCTGGAAGCAACGTCAGCACAAGATCTGTTCGTTGGGAACTTCATGAAATGGGTTTCCATTGCTGAGCAGCCACACACAAGCCTAAGATCACCATCCGCAATGCTAAGCATCGGCTGGAGTGGTGTAAAGCTCTCCTTCATTGGACTCTGGAGCAGTGGAAACGCGTTCTCTGAAGTGATGAATCATGCTTCACTATCTCTGCAGTCCGACGGACGAATCTGTGTTTGGCGAATGCCAGGAGAACACTACCTGGCCCAATGCATAGTGCCAACTGTGAAGTTTGATTGAGGAGGAATAATGGTCTGGGGTTGTTTTTCATGGTTCGGGCTAGGCCCCTTAGTTCCATTGAAGGGAAATCTTAATGCTACAGCATGCAATTACATTGTAGACAATTCTGTGCTTCCAACTTTGTGGCAACAGTTTGGGGAAGGCCTTTTTCTGTTTCAGCATGACAATGCCCCCGTGCACAAAGCGAGGTCCATACAGAAGTGGTTTGTCGAGATCGGTGTGGAATAACTTGACTGGCCTGCACATTGCCCTAACCTCAACCCCATCAAATAGCTTTGGGATGGATTGTAACGCCAACTGCGAGCTAGGCCTAATCACCGAACATCAGTGGCCGACCTCACTAATGCTCTTGTGGCTGAATGGAGTCCATGCAGCAATGTTTCAACATCTAGTGGAAAGTCTTCCCAGAAGAGTGGAAGCTGTTATAGCAGCAAAAGGAGGACCAACTCCATGTTAATGGTCGTGATTTTGGAATGAGATGTTTGACAAGCAGGTGTCCACATACTTATGGTTATCTAATGTATATATTGTTTGAACAGCTTGGAAAATTCCAGAAAATGATGACATGGCTTTAGAAGCTTCTGATAGGCTAATTGACATTGAGTCAATTGGAGGTGTACCTGTGGATGTATTTCAAGCTCTACTTTCAAACTCAGTGCCTCTTTGTTTGACATCATGGGAAAATCTAAAGAAATCAGCCAAGACCTCAGATAAAAAATTGTAGATCTCCACAAGTCTGGTTCATCCTTGGAAGCAATTTCCAAACACCTGAAGGTACCACGTTCATCTGTACAAACAACAGTACTCAAGTATAAACACCATGGGACCACGCAGCCATCATACCACTCAGAAAGGAGATGCGTTCTGTCTCCTAGAGATGAATGTACTTTGGTGTGAAAAGTGAAAATCAATCCTAGAACAGCAAAGGACCTTGTGAAGATGCTGGAGGAAACAGGTACAAAAGTATCTATATCCACAGTTAAACGAGTCCTATATCGACATAACCTGAAAGGCCGCTCAGCAAGGAAGAAGCCACTGCTCCAAAACCGCCATAAAAAAGCCAGACTACGGTTTGCAACTGCACATGGGAACAAAGATCGTACTTTTTGGAGAAATGTCCTCTGGTCTGATGAAACAAAAATAGAACTGTTTGGCAATAATGACCATCGTTATGTTTGGAGGAAAAGGGGGAAGCTTGCAAGCCAAAGAACACCATCCCAACCGTGAAGCACGGGGGCGGCAGCATCATATTGTGGGGGTGCTTTGCTACAGGAGGGACTGGTGCACTTCACAAAATAGTTGGCATCATGAGGCAGGAAAATAATGTGGATATATTGAAGCATCATCTCAAGACATCTGTCAGGAAATTAAAGCTTGGTCGCAAATGGGTCTTCCAAATGGACAATGACCCCAAGCATACTTTCAAAGTTGTGGCAAAATGGCTTATGGACAACAAAGTCAAGGTATTGGAGTGGCCATCACAAAGCCTTGACCTCAATCCTGTACAAAATCTGTGGGCAGAACTGAAAAAGTGTGTGCGAGCAAGGAGGCCTGTCTCAGTTACACCAGCGCTGTCAGGAGGAATGGGCCAAAATTCACCCAACTCATTTGGGAAGCTTGTGCAAGGCTACCAAAAACATTTCACCCAAGTTAAACAATTTAAAGGCAATGCTGCCAAATACTAATTGAGTGAATGTAAACTTCTGACCCACTGGGAATGTGATGAAAAAATAAAAGCTGAAATATGTCATTCTCTCAACATGTATTAGGACATTTCACATTCTTAAAATAAAGTGGTGATCCTAACTGACCTAAAACAGGGAATTTGTACTAGGATTAAATGTCAGGAAAAAGTTGGTGAAAAACTGACTTCAACTGTATTTGTCCAGGGCTCAATTGTTCCTTGACTAGCACCATTCATTCTCGTTGTCGATAATTCTAATGATATAACTAATAATTGTAATTGTATCCACTGGCAAAATGGGAGAGTGAGGTGATTGCCAACATCTTTTTTTGTGCCAGTGCTGCCTGCCAGCAAGGAGCTATCATCATTAAATAACATAATAGATGCAAGCGTTGAATATTTATACTCATGCACTTTAAAATTAAAATAAAAACTTTGCCCCAAAAGCAGTTGACTGCAGGGCACTCTCACATCAAATGGAGGAATGTGCCTACTGGATTTAGGGAATACAGTGAACCGTTGGGAATTGTGGCCAATCTCATTGTAAAACGTTTCCTTGGTGTTAAATACAGTCTGTGAACAAACTTAAGTTGATGGTTCGGATTACGTGATGCCAAGGTAATATTTTCCCATTCTGTTCTAGTTAAAGGATTGTTCATATTCAGTTAGATATGTGGACCATATTTTTTCAATGGCTAGCTCATAATTTGTTTATATATTATAGAGATCAGCACAGATAATTTATTAATAAATTCCGTCATTGGATGTTTCAGTAGTTGGGTTTCCAAAGGGATTCCGTAGGCCAGCATAGCTGACCTAAGTTGTAAATATACTGTAGAATAAAAAAAAATTGCTTGGTAATGTGTATGTGTCTTTCAGATCATGGAACGTTCTCAAACCATTACTGTCCGTGATATCGGCAAGGGTACGGACTCCATATTTGGACCATTGGGGGATGCAACAGTCTGCCCTCGAGATCGCAAGGCGCTATTGTAAAATATTGGAGTAAGGGCATGTCATTTTGATTCTCAGTTACATTGTTCTGACATTTTGTGCCAAATATAAATTGTGTGAGCAATAATGGGACCAAAGCGTAGTTTACATTGTTTAAGTGATATATCAGTGAAGACCACCTCTTCCATGGCAATATGAGACACCATATTCTCTATACTTAGCCATGGGTTGGAAGAATCATGTCTAAATCAATTTAGGATGGGGCTCGCTTACATCACCTTAAACATTTTGAAACCCACTATGGAAGAGTGGAATGGAAATCAGGAATGAATTTCCACTACACAATACATTCATTTTGACGGTTAAAGCAACTGGGATATTAGTCCATCTACTGTGGTTGAATTAAATTAAATTGAGCATTCTGTTAAACTTTTTGGCAATTTTTTTTTAAGGAAGGGAATATATATATACACTGCTCAAAAAAATAAAGGGAACACTAAAATAACACATCCTAGATCTGAATGAATGAAATAATCTTATTAAATACTTGTTTCTTTACATAGTTGAATGTGCTGACAACAAAATCACACAAAAATAATCAATGGAAATCCAATTTATCAACCCATGGAGGTCTGGATTTGGAGTCACACTCAAAATTAAAGTGGAAAACCACACTACAGGCTGATCCAACTTTGATGTAATGTCCTTAAAACAAGTCAAAATGAGGCTCAGTAGTGTGTGTGGCCTCCACGTGCCTGTATGACCTCCCTACAACGCCTGGGCATGCTCCTGATGATGTGGCGGATGGTCTCCTGAGGGATCTCCTCCCAGACCTGGACTAAAGCATCCGCCAACTCCTGGACAGTCTGTGGTGCAACGTGGCGTTGGTGGATGGAGCGAGACATGATGTCCCAGATGTGCTCAATTGGATTCAGGTCTGGGGAACGGGCGGGCCAGTCCATAGCATCAATGCCTTCCTCTTGCAGGAACTGCTGACACACTCCAGCCACATGAGGTCTAGCATTGTCTTGCATTAGGAGGAACCCAGGGCCAACCACACCAGCATATGGTCTCACAAGGGGTCTGAGGATCTCATCTCGGTACCTAATGGCAGTCAGGCTACCTCTGGCGAGCACATGGAGGGCTGTGCGGCCCCCCAAAGAAATGCTACCCCACACCATGACTGACCCACCGCCAAACCGGTCATGCTGGAGGATGTTGCAGGCAGCAGAACATTCTCCAAGGCGTCTCCAGACTCTGTCACATCTGTCACGTGCTCAGTGTGAACCTGCTTTCATTTGTGAAGACCACAGGGCGACAGTGGCGAATTTGCCAATCTTGGTGTTCTCTAGCAAATGCCAAACGTCCTGCACGGTGTTGGGCTGTAAGCACAACCCCCACCTGTGGATGTCGGGCCCTCATACCACCCTCATGGAGTCTGTTTCTGACCGTTTGAGCAGACACATGCACAGTTGTGGCCTGCTGGAGGTCATTTTGCAGGGCTCTGGCAGTGCCCCTCCTGCTCCTCCTTGCACAAAGGCGGAGGTAGCGGTCCTGCTGCTGGGTTGTTGCCCTCCTACGGCCTCCTCCACGTCTCCTGATGTACTGGCCTGTCTCCTGGTAGTGCCTCCATGCTCTGGACACTACGCTGACAGACACAGCAAACCTTCTTGCCACAGCTCGCATTGATGTGGCATCCTGGATGAGCTGCACTACCTGAGCCACTTGTGTGGGTTGTAGACTCCGTCTCATGCTACCACTAGAGTGAAAGCACCGCCAGCATTCAAAAGTGACCAAAACATCAGCCAGGAAGCATAGGAACTGAGAAGTGGTCTGTGGTCACCACCTGCAGAACCACTCCTTTATTGGGGGTGTCTTGCTAATTTCCTATAATTTCCACCTGTTGTCTATTCCATTTGCACAACAGCATGTGAAATGTATTGTCAACCAGTGTTGCTTCCTAAGTGGACAGTTTGATTTCACAGAAGTGTGATTGACTTGGAGTTACATTGTGTTGTTTAAGTGTTCCCTTTATTTTTTTGAGCAGTATATATATATATATATATATATATATATATATATATATATATATATATATATTCCGAAATATTTAAAACTGGAAATAATTGGGATTCCCATAAGTAGAGATTGAGTCCTCCATCGGAGTCTTGAGAGGCAGTCGGGCAAATTTGGTTAGATTTATTTTATAACTTGAGAGAGAGCTGCAATTCTCTATGATTTCCATTGTCTAGATAAAGCAACATATCGTCGGCGTACAATGAGATGACGTGATCCGTACAATTGAGAGATATTGGTGTAATTTCTTTCGATTGTCGAATTGCCTGGGCCAGGGGTTCCATAGACAATCAAAATAGCAGAGGTAAGATGGGATCACCTTGCTTGCTACTTCTAGTTATTCTGAACGGAACAGAGTAGGTATTGCATGTTATTACTATGGCTGAAGGATTGGCATGTAGAATTTTAATGAAATTGGAGTTAAGTCCCATACTTTCCAAAACCGACCAAACATATGACCATTTTAGTCTATCAAAACCTTTTTCTGTGTTGAGAGAGAACTGCCCAGGGAGCTTTGGTTTCTGATGAAGCAGGTCAGTTATGCAATAGACAGGGGTTATCTGATGAAGCAGGTCAGATATGTAATAGACAGGGGTTATCTGATGAAGCAGGTCAGATATGTAATAGACAGGGGTTATCTGATGAAGCATGTCAGAAATGGAATAGACGGAGGTTATCTGATGAAGCATGTCAGATATGTAATCGACAGAGATTATCTGAGAATAATACTTTTTTAACAAACCCGCTTTGGGCCAGATGAACCAATTTGGGTAAGTACGTTTTGAGACGGGACGACAGAATTGTAGAAAATAGTTTAATATCTGTGTTTATCAAAGATAGTGAGAGCACTGGGTGCTGTCCTTACCTTTTTTTTAATAAAAGCTTAATTAGTGCTGTATTTATATCCCTTACAAATTAACCTTTGTGAACGGCTGTGTTAATCATTTCAAGTAACAGTGGACCTAATTGGTTCTAAAATGTAAAATAGACCTCAGGAGCATACCATCCCAACCAGATTATTTGCCTATATTAATCTTATCCAATGCTTGAGTTCATGGAGAGAGATTTGGGCTACCAGCAAGCCGGCTTCATCAGTTGATATAAGAGGAGTTGTTATATCTTTTTTTTTTAAAACAATCTGGCTTGGTGTGGATTTACAGTCAGTGGTGTATAATTTATTTAAAAAAAGGGAGAATCTTTGGTTAAATAATTTTGGTTCTGATATGAATTCACCTAATTCAGATGCAATAGTTGCAATATCCGGTAATTGATTATAATTGCGAAGCTTGTTAGCCAGTAGACGACTGGGTTGGTTACCATAGAAGTAACGGTTGAGTCTAACTCGATGGATGGCAAATTCTGCTCTCTATCTTACCAATATATTTACTTATGTCTGGACTACCTGGTCTGAAAAAAGTGTTTGTGGAGAATGCTGTATCGTCATTACTAACTTTTCCAATTCTAATATCTTCTTTAATCATGATTTATTCAGCCCAGATGCAAATTCTGTTGCATTGCTTTTAATAAAACCTTTGGTGGTAGCCCATAAAATTAGAGGATCATCGACTGAATTTTTGTTCATCAATATGAATTAATTAATTCAATTCAGTTTCAATTTGTTCACAGGAAGTAGGTTTTTGTAGTAAGGAAACATTAAAGCGCCATCTTGTAAGTCTTTTAGGAGATTCTGATACCTGTAGCTGGCAGTAGTCAGCATGATGATCAGATAGGCTAATATAAGAAAATAGAGGGGTAGATAATTGTACGAAATTGATTTGGGAGAATATTTTGTGCCTGTTTGAAAAGAAAGTGTATTCTTTTCCTTTAGGGTTATGAACTTGCCAGGCATGAATGAGGTTGTAATCAGAAAGTGTTGTATAACCAGTTGGAAATCAGTTAAATATAACAATATGCTGTTCAGAGAATCAAAACACTTAGGATCATATTAATTTGGAGCATACACATTAATAAATAAAGGCAATTTTATTTCCATTATGGATACATTTAAGGAAAGCGATTCTGCCTTCTTGGTCTTCACCTTTACCCCCTTAGTTTGGTTTGGGGCTGATGAAAAAAGCAGCCAGTTTGTACAGATGCTTCTGCTTTTGGAGCAGGTGTGTTTCTTGGAGCATTGCTATAACAATATAGTTTCTTGCTAGGATATCAAGACAGCTGGAATGTTTAATAAGGGACTTTAGACCTGTCACATTCCAAGAGACACTAGCTAGCATTGCCATTGTTTTTAAAATATATATATATATATTTTAAATCATTATGTAATTATTATCTTCAATGTTAATAAGCCCATGGATGTAAAATAAAAAGCAGGACACAAACAGACCCATTTTATCATTCCCCAATTAGAACCCCCCCTGTGAGCCATTTCCCCCCTAAAATAAGTAACCATTTACCCCTCCAGACCTTTAAATGTAAGCGGGTAATAAAAAAAGCAAAATCTAGCAACAGAAATGCAAACCTAAACAGTAAAAGATCCTCATTATTATTAGTAATATGGTCTAAATTAGCTTAAACATAGAATGAAGGAAAAAAAAAACAAGCAAAAAGGAATTTTGAGGAAGCCCATGGGATTGGTCGTCTATCGTAAGCAGTTTAGTCCATAGGGATGCAATGTGCACTTCAATGTATGGCACTTATATATTATACACCGAGTGTACAGAACATTAGGAATGCCTTCCTAATATTGAGTTGCACCCCCTTTTGCCCTCAGAACAGCCTCAATTCATCGGAACATGGACTCTCCAAGGTGTCAAAAGCATTCCACAGGGATGCTGCTGGCCCATGTTTTCCACCTTTAAACAACAGATAAATCAGTTACAAGACATGCCTGTGTCTGGTCCTCTCATTGGCCTTTAACCCTGCGGCCAATACTGGCTCCATTGTACCCACAACCCCCACTCCTTCATTAAGACAATCAGCTTTAATCAAGTCACTGCTTTAATTGATTTAATTAACTCTTCCTCTGAGTGAGGACGTCCCCCTACATACACAAACGTGCAGAAAAACAAACCCACACAACTGTATATTTGAGTGATATTTGCTATACTCCTTCCCACACACTAGCTTTAGAGCCAATTTGAAAGTTCATAGTTCAGAGTTATTTAAATAATAGCACAACTATAACCCCCACAGCCACTTGCCTGGACCCCACACCCAATGCAAATCCACTTGGTCTCTTGGTTCTGTGGACTGTTCAACTAGTGCACCTGGAGTTTGAGATTTCAGTCTGACATTTGACAATTCTGAATCATAAAACATAAAGACGTCATTCAGCAATTTTTTTTTATTTTTTACTTTTACTGTTGAAAAATACACTAAAGAGTACAACTGAAACATTCAATGAGTTGGTCCATTGGGAATCCGTGATGTCATCAGCCTCCCCCTTGCTTGAGAAACAGTAGAGAAGCAATAACAAACAAAAGAGGAAAGCCCCCCCCCCCCACACCATGTCATGACTTACCTGGACCACCTGTTGAGATGTGCCTTTTGTTAAGGAAATCATGGTTATAAATGAGCTGGGGAAAAAAAAGACTGGAGTAGGACTATAAACTCACAGCAATATGCACAGATAGTTGTATTATTCAGAAATCATCAGAGGGGAGTACAGATTACAGCTAATAAAGCCTGTGATGGTAACTGAGCCAGTGGTGATGAAAGTCAGATGCTGTTCCTTTATTGAGCTCTTTCAACTGTGAACAAACAGTGTTCCAAATGGTACCCTATTCCCTATATAGTGCACTACTTTTGATTAGAGACCCTATGGGGCCCTGGCCAAAAGTAGTGTACTATATAGGGAATAGGGTGCTATTTTGGATTCAGCCCAGGGACATCTGGGTTTGCTCTGGATAAGGCTGGAGGACTCAGAATAATCGAACACAGTAACCCAGGTAAACTATTGCAGATGTGACATAATTGCAGAGAGCTGGTTCTCTCAAAATAACTTAATATGGGGCAGTTGCACATTTTGCATTCTCTTGTTGACCTACTAGACATGAAGGCTGATGGCCATAAAGTAGTATGTTTATTTTTCTTTATCTCACGGTGACAATGACTAGCAACAGATAAATACATAAATTCAGTCGAGGGATAACGTAGAGACTTGGTCAATAACTGCCATCTATTCAAAGTGGTATGAAGAACATTGTTTTGTGATTTAATACGCAGCCTACTGTGGCCTGGATCCTTGCTGTTCTAAGGTCACGGAAAATATTATGCACAAGAAGAACAACACACATGTTCAGCAACATGAACACAGACAGGGGGAAAAGAGAGAGGAGACAGCGAAACCTGGCAAGGGGTATGCTAAAAAAAGTATTCTCTATAATTGTACATAATTGGTTGCTCTACAGAAAACAGTGACAGAGATGCCAAGTAATACCAGGCTACATGGTTGGATATTCGAACTAATTGCCTCTTTAAAAAGGGTAAGGCATTTTTTTTGAGGTCCTTAAATTGGCCTTTTCTCCTCCAGAGTGAGTTCTGAGTGCCAGAGCTCATTAGACCGTGGGTGATTGTTTAGGAACCCAGAAAACACGCTAAGGCAAAATAGACAACGTGCAGGGAGAGGAGGACGTCGAGGGCAGCTTTACTATGCCATCCTAGCTAAGGTGGAAAAAAGCGACACTGATTATATAGGAGTAACTGATTTATAACTACATTCAGAAGATCCAGTATGCCCCTTTTGAGAAATGCAGTCCACACTTTAACCTGTACAAGGTACTTACCATTAGTTGTGTAAAGATGCTAACACTTTACTATAGTCATTCAAAGACTTTAAAAGAGTTGAACATCTTAACATCATTGACAAGACTTTAAAACATTTTAACATCTTAACATCATTGATAAAGCTCTGTTGGAGTCCAAGGGTGCTCATCTTGGGTTTTTGTTTGTGTCTTGAGGTATAGTGTTTATGGTGCTTGGCTAAATGCAGTAACTATTTAATGCTGTATGTAGGCTTTAACTGTTCCCTGACCCCTCACCTCTAACCTCATCACACAGCATGAGCCCAGCGCTCCTGTTTCCATTTTGGACCTAATTAGCTACGTTATTATTCACAGCTTGTTGTAATTTTATGTAGGAAGTTGTTTTCGATTTCACCCATACAAATTTCCCACACTAAGTTTCTCACCGATGCCTAAGGGTGTCAGTTTATTTAATCTTTCGTATTGACAACATACGAGCAGATCTTCAGACTTTCTATTTTAAACCCCCCCCCCCCTCCCTCCAAACCCTCAACCACCAAATTGTCCTCTGTGTTGTGTGCTGAGTGAAGACGTCCCTCTCACATTAATCGTCTAAAACTCTTCTGAGTGCCTTGAGTCACCCAGTTGCAGCTGTGTGGGGAGTTCCAGATTTTGCCGTGTGCTGACTGGCTGCTGCAACTTTTTTCTGCGGCCCAAATGGCATTTTATTCCCTATATAGTGCACTACTTTTGACCAGGACCCGTAGGGTGCCCTATACGCTGCAGGGAATAGTGTGTCATTTGGGATGCAAACTATGAGCTGGGGAAACATGGGGAGAGAGTGGGCTGGGCGGATGTCCTAGTAGCCTCATTCTCCCTGCTAACGGAGCATGTTCCAACTGTCGTCAATTTATCAACGTAACGTGCACTAGTGGGCACAGTTTGAGCCTCCATTAGGACAGGTGCTGCCATCCATCATGGCACAGTCACTTATTCCACCTTGTCAGGAGAAACTAAATAGGGCTTTAGAAGAAATGTAAACAGCTCTAAGCAGACAATGAGTGGTCCACCATCACCATCTCCTCAGCTCTGGAACTCAGAGCAGGTAGAGAAGGTAGAGAGCTGTCTCCCATTTAAACACCTTTTGCCAGAGAATTGCATCATCCCAGTCCGCTGGCAAGGTTGTCGTTCTCACCTGCATTCTGAACGATGCATCCTTGCATTCTTCCCTTTTTCTAAACTAAAAAGGGAAGCATTGTTGAGTGGACAGTAGAATGTACAGTAGTTAATCTACACAGTAGAATGTACAGTACTTCATCTATACAGTAGAATGTACAGTACTTCATCTATACAGTAGAATGTACAGTACTTCATTTATACAGTAGAATGTACAGTACTTCATTTATACAGTAGAATGTACAGTATGATCAATTAGTTAATTCATATTGTTACTTGTGCACCTGTCCTAGATCATGAGGCCAGTTGGGAACATGGCTACTCAGCATTCAGTCGCATGTCGTTTGTTACTTGATATTTATGTTATTAAATGTAGTTACACATTGAAAAGAACCTTGTAACGCCCTGGCCATAGAGAGGGGTTTTTGTTCTTTATTTTGGTTAGGCAAGGGTGTTACATTGGGTGGGCGTTTTATGTTCATTTTTCTATGTTTTTGTATTTCTTTGTTTTGGGCCGTGTGTGGCTCCCAATCAGGCACAGCTGTAGTTCGTTGTTGCTGATTGGGAGTCACACATAAGGAGCCTGTTTTTCCTTTGTGTCAGAGATTTCTTCGTCGGAGGACGATATGGCGAAATCATCGTCGGAAAAAGATGACCAATATGCAGCAGAGTTGATATAGTTCATTTTGAACATTTAATAAATTCCAAAACGAACATACAAAATAACAAAAACGAACGCACGATACACTGACAGTCCTGTTAGGTTTACACACACTAAACACGGAACAATCTCCCACAAATACACAGACAAACACACCCAACTAATATAGGACTTCCAATCAAAGGCAACACCACACAGCTGCCTTCAATTGGAAGTCCACCCCAATTAACTCAACATAGAAACAGATCAACCAGACTACACATAGAAATACATCAACATAGACCATAACTCAAAACCCGGAAATAATAAATCAAACGCCCTCCTAACTAATACACCACCCTGAACCACATAAAACAAATACCCTCTGCCACATCCTGACCAAACTAAAATTACAATTAACCCTTATACTGGCCAGGACGTGACACTTTGGGTTTTGTGGGGGATTGTTTCTGTTTAGTGTCTTGCACCTGACAGTACTGTTTGGCTGTTGGTTTTCTTGTTTTGTTGTATCGTGTTCGTTCGTAAATTAAAACTCAAGATGAACACTAACTCCGCTGCACCTTGGTCTACTTCCACAGACAGCCGTTACAAACCTACGGATAAAAGTATCTTATATTTAGCTATAACCAAGGCCGTTACATACAGTACTTAATCTATACAGTAGAATGTACAGTACTTAATCTATACAGTAGTAGAAGTAATAAGTCTAATAAATATCTTTACACCCATTAGAAATAGGTTTCAAGTCTTGTTTGAAGGTCGGTTTCACAAAGACTTGTGTGTAGAGCAATTCCATCTATATAATCAAAGGTCAAATAGTGGGTGGTTATATTTGTCCTGTTTAAAACTAGATTTTAATTGAACCAGAAAAAAATATATAAAATTGAGAATCACACAAGATGTCAATGAATCCTAACCAATCAGGATGGATGGTGAGATGGCAGCCATCATAAGCATATAAAGACAGAGGATACGTCCCAAGTAGCACCCTATTCCCTATATAGTGAACTACTATTGGCCAGAGCCCTATGGGTAGAAGTACACTAGTAATGCATAATCAAGTGAATAGGGTGCCATTTGGGACAAACACAAAGATAAATGAAATGGTTTTTTTTCTCTTCCTGTATCAATTATCTAAATTGACTTTTTGAGGCTCCTTGAACATGAGAAATGTACGGCCATTCCGCCTGCTAATTTAGCATAGCCCAGTACACTAACTGTGTTCATTCAAGCACCAAGATAGAGGGAGAGTCTTCTCTATTAGCTAGGGGGGAAAACCTTGAGATAATGATGATCTGGAGATCATCTCACATACTCTGAGTCAGCGACGAGTCTACACGCTCCCGTGTCACTGACTGTGCTGATTAGTTGTTTTCATTTCAATCTTTCAGGCCACAAAAGGAGGTGGAGATTTATTTTGTATTGTTTTTTACTTTGTTTAACTAGGCAAGTCAGTTAAAAACAAATTCTTATTTTCAATGATGGCCTAGGAACATTGGGTTAACTGCCTTGTTCAGGAGCAGAACGACAGATGTTTACCTTGTCAGCTCGGGGATTCGATCCTGCAACCTTTCGGTTGCTGGCCTTTCGGTTGCTGGCCCAACGCAAGCCCACAAGGCTACCCTGCAGTCTTGCCATGTGACATGCTAGATTCATTATGAATCATCTCCATGCCTCCAACTTCCCTTATTTCAATCCTCATTGGAAGTCTGACACATCAACTCTGCATTACTTTGTCTCATTAATCAGTGCACACTAATGGTAGCTGACGACCGTGGAAAGTTGAGTCTGTTTGTGACAACCTCTCTGTCTTTAGATTAAAAAGCACTGGCAAGGAAAACAGGGATAAGTGCACAAATTAACCAAATGTTCCTCTCATGCTGCTTCACTGGGCATTAGCAACACATTATTATCAATGTGTTTTGATTGATGTATTTCAGCATGGATTAATTGGCAACAGGTGTGACAAAGATTTCTATTTGGGAGCAGGATGTTGTTTCTTTAAGCAGCACACATAAGGGTGTAATGAATTAATGGGTTTGCCCCATTAATAATTTTCCTCCAGTAGGTGCTGTGCTTGGCCCGCCACAGCTGCATAAACAGAGATGTTGTCCCCTGCTAAGGGCTTTCAGAGAGCTTCAAAGAGCCGTCCTTTATTTCAATCCATCTACACAGTGGATCAGCTGTTATCAGGACACAGCAATAACAGCACTCTCAAGTTAATAATCAAGTAACCAAGGGTAGGCAAATATCAAAAGATTTTCCATCTTGTGTCATTTAATGAGGGTTTGTGCTATAATCCATGAGTCACTTTTGTTAAAGATGTGACCTAACCAATTGGCTTGGATGGACTGGCAGAAGCATAGGGGACCTAGCACCGAGCCCTGGGGAACACCATATGAGGCTGTGCGATTGAAGACTTCTGGAAAGAGCTAATAGAGATTTGAATACATCATGTATTTAAATGTTTGATCAGGCATAAAACAATCAATACATACCCAAACAGCAACTATGGTTTTGAGCCGTCCGTTCATTTGCGTTGCAACATGTCTGTTGTGTACATTGAGGATTGGAACCATAAAGTCAGTATGTTATTGAATGTGCCGACTGAAACTCTAAAGTGCAAAATGTATCTGAATTTTATTTTTTTTTGTCCCTCACAAAACAGAAAAACTTGAAAGAATACTATCAACATCTTATATTTTCCAGATCTATTTCATGTTCTTATTTAGATAATGTGATATGAAGTGAACTCCATTCAATATGAAAGTAATGACAATCTATTCTATTCAAACAGAGTGTTTTAAACCTTTGGTCATGCTAATCACATGTCCTTTTATTCTCAATGAAGATTCTAGTTTGCTCTCCATTTCCTTCCTTTCATATTTGACGCTTATTATCTCATTTTCTTTTCGAGGTCCTTGATTACCCCGCAGCCTGTCCATGATTACCCCTCAGTCTGCAAATGGACAATAATTGCTGCCCCACTGCTTACAAAGATCTGTGGAGGAGAGAAAAATAATCATTTTAGAATGGTTGATCAACAAAAGGGGTAAATGAATGTGTCGTTTTGTCTTTGCTTCCTCTGGTTTTGTTCATGAAACAGAGAACTCTCTCTAGAATGACACACCTTGTACTTTTCCCATTACAAGTGAATATCCTGTGCTTTATTTTCAAACATAATATGGACAACAAGCAGAAAATTGAATAAAAAAATGGGAGCGAGAGCTTTGAACACATATGCCTGCAGGATTCTTACCACTTTGATGTAGATCTTTCAGCTCGATGAAAGACGGGTCCGTTTGGCCTGGGGCCGCGTAAAAATTTACACGCTTTAATCATACTCTCTCTCGCTCCTTACTAGGTGTGTGCAAAGTGAAGTCCCCTCTCCGCGCTTTATCATTTTCTAGCATTATCGTATGAGACTAGATGTCTCCTAAGTTACTGCGACAAAACGGTGTGAAGTGATTTCCCGCTCTAAAAAAGCGGATTTAATTATCACGCCGACACACCCTCCCCTCCTCCCCCTCCTCCCCCTCTGGAGAAGGTGAGGGTGGGGGAGGAGACTGTGGAGATAGGTGGTTGGTTGTGCCTGTGAGGCAGGGGGAGGTGGGGGGACAGGGATAAGGAGAAAAGCCGTAGCAGTTGTTGTTTTAATACTATAATAAACCCTGCGATGGCAGCATCTGATTGCCATCAGCTGGATGAATCAGAAAGATTAATGACAGCCATTTTGTTATGAGAGAAGGGGGAGATGAGGTGGGTGGGGAGGCGAGGGGGTGGGTCGGTGAGGGGGGTGGGATAAGGAGGTTTGGAGGAGAGGGGATTGGGGCCGGTGGGGAGGTGAGTGTGTGTGGAGGGGGGGGGGTGTTGGAGACAGGGTGGGGAGGCGCGTCTATCCAGAACAGATGAGATTGACCTCACCTCAGAAAGTACTATCTGTAGGTAAAGATGGTAAAATGTGTGGTCATGATCCTTGTTTAGGTGGATATACAATATTAGTGCTGTTGTTGATCAACTGACTGTCCTCTGTTTTGAATCAGTCAGAAACATCCAACACATATCATGGAATGGGTGCCAAAACGAGTGGAGGAGGAATTGTCATCATGCCAGCAGAACCTTAGGGCCACTAAGGAATATATCCTTTCATCTATTTGTCATTGTGCACTGATATATTTATCAGCGTGGATCATTCCTTTACAAATGAAAGATAGGACACACAAACACCTACAGTAAAGACAAGTTGTTTAATCATTTGCTTGAATGCTAACATCTATGTAGGAATATTTGTCATGAACATTTCCACACACGTGTTTCTTCAGACGGGCAGATATACATTGTGCCTAACAACACCATTTTTTTTTAAACAACACCACAAACCACACAGTCCCATCAACCTATTACCATGGAGGGTAACTCTGTCACCTAACCAGTGTGACCGGTAATACAGGGCTTTTCTATTATTATACGGAGATAGAGGAAAATAGAAGACAAATAGGATTTTGAGGGGGGGGGGAACATATAACCACTTATCCCGCTCTGAATACAAAGGGCTGAACCCCGCACTATCACAAAGAAAACAGCTTAGCAGTGAGGGCATTTGTTTTCCATTCAGAGGGAGAAGCACTTTGTCTTTCCAATCGTTACCTGTTTGAGAATCAGTTTCTCCATTAAGGTTAGGCCTAAAGAGGGAGGTGCTGTCTGGGGCTAAATTGCAATTAGTGGGCCTGCGAGTGAGGCCGATACCAGTTAACTTGGGATATTGGAGTGCAAGAGCCCTAGTAATCAGCCTTTGGTCATGTAGAACAATGCATAAAATTAAATTGACATTAATGAATAATTGTGTAATGAAAATGGAAGAGGCGAGTTAATTACATGTTACGGTGAGTGTAATGCCCAGATAACCTTGTGTCTAATGTTATTCTTAGTCTGGCTGCCAAGCCTCTCCTCTTTCCTCTCCTCTCCTGTCACAGAGCCCCCCCCTCTCTCTCTCTCTCCTCTACTCTACTCTCTCCTTTCACAGAAGCCTCTCTCTCCCTCTCCTCCCCTCTCAGAGAAGCCTCTCTCTTGCTCTCTCTCTTTCTCCGCTCGGCGGGAAGTCATTAGAGCCAGAGTAGATAATGCCGCGGTGACGCCGGCCAAACCCAGAGTGGCTACAATCTAGCAGAGACTTTCTTTCAGGTGCCTTTTTCTCCTGAGTGGGGCATGTTGAAGTCATTTGTACACAGCCTGAATGGAATTAAAGGTCACAAGCGCTAAGTGGCCTGGATGGGCTCTCCTCTTCTCTCCTCTCACACTCAGCCAGACCCACTTACCTAAAGGGAATGTCATGGGGACAGATCAACCCAACCAGGTTCACTCAGCTAGAGGACTGTCATGGGGACTAAAGGGACTATCAAGGGGACTAAAGGGACTATCATGGGGACTAAAGGGACTATCATGGGTACAAACAAGATGGACTATCAAGGGGATTAAAGGGACAATCATGGGGATGAAAAAGAGGGTTATGGGGATGAAAGGGATGGTTATGGGGTCTAAAGGGACTATCATTGGGACTAAAGGGATGGTAATGAGACAAAAAAGATGAACTGTCATGGGGACTAAAGGGACTATCACGGGTACAAACAAGATGGACTATCAAGGGGATTAAAGGGACTATCAAGGGGATTAAAGGGACTATCATGTGGACTAAAGGGACTATCATGGGGACTAAAGGGTATATTATGTGGACTAAAATGTCCAATCTATCATTGAGACTAAAATGACCATCATGGGGAATAAAGGGATTATCATGGGACAAATAGGATGAAATGTTGTAGGGACTAAAGGCACTATCATGGGGACTAAAGTGACTATCATAGGGACTAAAATGACTGTCATGGGGACTAAAGGGACTACCATGTGAACGAACAAGATGGTCTGCCACGGGGACTAAAAGGGACTATCATGGGGACTAAAGGAACTATCGTTAAGACTAAAGGGATTAGCATGGGGACTATCATGGGTACTAAAGGGACTATCATGAAGACTGAAGGGATTAGCATGGGGACTACAGGGTCGATCAAGGGGACTAAAGGGATTATATTGAGACTAAAGGGACTATCACGGGGACTATCATGGGGACTAAAGGGATTATAATGGAGACTAAAGGGACTATCATGGGGACTATCATGGGGACTAAAGGGACTGTCATGGGGACTAAAGTGACATGGGGACTAAAGGGACTATCATGGGGACTAAAGTGACATGGGGACTAAAGGGACATGGGGACTAAACCACAACAGTCTAAGCCCCGTTTAAGCCAGGGAAGGGGGGGGGGGGGGGGTATACTAAACTATATGGAATTGTTTTAAGGTCATACCAACAATCATTTTGCTATTTGATTTTGAATTTCAAGACCCCTTGAAGTATCAAAAAAATATATGTAAATTATTTTATATGACACATTTTTGTGGCCTTACTGCTTTTATTTTATTTAACCCTTATTTTACCAGGTAAGATGACTGAGAACACATTCTCATTTACAGCAACGACCTGGGGAATAGTTACAGGGGAGAGGAGGGGGGATGAATGAGCCAATTGTAAACTGGGGATGATTAGGTGGCCATGATGGTATGAGGGCCACATTGGGAATTTAGTCAAGACACCGGGGGTTAACACCCCTACTCTTACGATAAGTGCCATGGGATCTTTAGTGACCACAAAGAGTCAGGGCACCCGTTTAATGTACCCTATACAGGGCAATGTCCCCAATCACTGCCCTGGGGCATTGAGATATTTTTTTTAGACCAGAGGAAAGGGTGCCTTCTTCTGGCCCTCCAATACCACACCTTACTATATAAGGTCCCACAGTTGACAGTGCATGTCAGAGCAAAAACCAATCCATGAGGTCGAAGGAATTGTCTGTAGATATCCGAGACAGGATTGGGTCGAGGCACAGATCTGAGGAAGGGTACCAAAAAATGTCAGCATCATTGAAGGTCCCCAGTGGCCTCCATCATTCTTAAATGGAAGAAGTTTGGAACCACCAAGACTCTACCTACAGCTGGCCGCCCGGCCAAACTGAGCAATCAGGGGAGAAGGGCCTTGGTCAGGGAGGTGAACAAGAACCCGATGGTCACTCTGACAGAGCTTTAGAGTTCCTGTGTGGAGATGGGAGAACTTTCAAGAAGGACAACTATCACTGCAGCACTCCACCAAATGGCTAGACAGAAGCCACTCATCATTAAGAGGCACATGACAGCCCGCTTGCAGTTTGCCTAATGGCACCTAAAGACTCTCAGACAATGAGAAACAAGATTCTCTGGTCTGATGTAACCAAGATTGAACACTTTGGCCTGAATGCCAAGCATCACGTCTGGAGGAAACCTGGCACAATCCTTACGGTGAGGCATGGTGGTGGCAGCAAGGATGTTTTTCAGCGGCAGGGACTGGGAGACTAGTTAGGATCGAGGGAAAGATGAATGGAGCAAAGTATAGAGATCCTTGATGGAAACTTGCTCTAGAGCGCTCAGGACCTCAGACTGGGGCGAAGGTTCACCTTCCTACAGGACAACGACCCTAAGCACACAACCAGACAACGCAGGAGTGCCTTCGGGACAAGCCTCTGAATGTCCTTGAGTGGCCCAGCCAGAGCCCGGACTTGAACCTGATCGAACATCTCTGGAGAGACCTGAAAATAGCTGTTCAGCAATCCCCATCGAACCTGACAGAGCTTGAGAGGATCTGCAGAGAAGAAAGGGAGAAACTCCCCAAATACAGGTCTGCCAAGGTTGTAGCGTCATACCCATGAAAACTCAATGCTGTAATCGCTGCCAAAGGTAATTCAACAAAGTACTGTGTAAAGGGTCTGAAAACGTATGTAAATGTGATATTTAAAAAAATATATTAATTAGCAACAATTTCTAAAAAGCTCTTTCTATTTTGTCATTATGGGGTACTGTGTGTAGATGAGGGAATCTTTCAAAATATATTTTAGAATAAGGCTGTAACATAATCAAATATGGAAAAAGTCAAGAGGTCTGAATACTTTCCGAAGGCACTATATACTTCCATACATTTTTTTTCAACTGGTACCGGGGTACCTTGAGACAAGTCTTGTGAGGCCTGTGGGCATCCTAGAGCAAAACAACATGTACGTACGGGGGTCATATTAGTGTGTAGCCCAAACTGTTCGGACGCTACAGACAGAAGTTGGCAGATCGGTTGTATCGACTTCAGACGAGTCCCAATGTGCTTGTGGGGTACGTAGAGCAAAACGGAGAAGACCGTCGTGTTCGTGAGTCTCATCTTTCCATGGGGACTAAACGGACTAACATGGGGACTAAAGGGACTATCATGGGGACAAACAAGATGGACTGTCATGGATACTAAAGGGACTGTCATGGGGACTAAAGGGACTATCATGGAGACAAACAAGATCCACCACTTCTTAGGGACTAAGGACAGGTACATCAGCCAGGCAAAAGGTTCATGACCAGAGAGAAAGCTAGCCATCTAAAAAAAACATCACAATTTTACAATGACCAATGTTACACTCTACAAGGACCATTATGAAAGCATAATAATGATGATTACCATAGGCTTGGGCGGTATACCGTAGATACCGTGTACTGGGGTCTTTGGAAAAAGCAACTGGATAGTTTTCAATATTGTCAATAACATCAAAACAATTTATTTCAAGTTTTTCAATAAATTGGAATATATGTAGATCGGTTTTTAAGTTAATACCTGCAGTCAACTTGTGCATTATGTTAATTTAATTTCACCTGTCACATTATTTTACATTTTGAATCTTACTGCAGTTCCCCAGTCACGTGTTTGTTTGTGAATAACACAACTGGAGACGGCGGGAGCTAGTGAGTCCATGTCACGTGTGCTCCCTCTCCGGCCTCTAGGTCACCAGGATGCTCGTTATGACGCACACCTGTCACCATCGTTACATGCACCTGCACGTCATCACTCACCTGGACTCCATCACTTCCTTGATTACCTGCCCTATATATGTCACTCCCTTTGGTTCCTTATCCAGGCGTCATTGTTTCTGTTTCCTGTCTGTGTGCTGTTAGTGTTTCTTGTTTTGTATTATGTTCCATTTACTTTATTAAAAACACTCACTCCCTGAACTTGCTTCCTGACTCTCAGCGCACATCGTTACAGAATGATGCCTCACCTAAGGGAAGCATCAGGGAGTGTTTTTTGTCGTTTTTGTGTCAGGTTGAATGACGTCGGGTCTGGGAGCCGCTACAGGCTTTCATGCCTCAGGCTTTCATGCCTCAGCTGACTCTCAGCGCACATCGTTACAGTCCATAGTGTTTTATATCTATCGGCGAGTCTCTGTTGTGCAGTGCACATGAGGTAATGAAGTTACACTTGTATGCAATTCATTACTAAATAATTGCCTTCAGATATCTTATAATGGCCTTCTGCCAGAAGTCAAAGAGCTCTGGATGAGTTATCTGTAGAGCTGCCATTTTGTCCCTGTGCTTTCTACTAGCATTTTGCTTCTCCTTCGTTCTTCTCCCCTCACTCATCCTTCAGAAAAGCATGCATCACAACTTTGTTCATTTGCACAATAACTTAATGAGCTGGATTTGCCTGTCTTCGCTATTAGTTTGTGCTAATTTTGTTAGCATTCTGGTAATCGAGGTCCAATGGGGTTTTCTTGCATTTTAGTGCCCCCTTGTGTGCTATGCCGGAAATACTGTAAATCCCGGGATGAGAGAAGGACGGTATGACAATATGAACATCTGGATACTGTCCAAACCTAGATGACCAACACTTACACCCTCTCCGAGAGGGCTTGTTGTCAGAATAGGGAAACTAATCACCATCCATAGTGAGAGGGCTTGTTATCAGAATAGGGAAACTAATCACCATCCATAGTGAGAGGGCTTGTTATCAGAATAGGGAACTAATCACCATCCATAGTGAGAGGGCTTGTTATGAGAATAGGGAAACTAATCACCATCCATAGTGAGAGCGCTTGTTATGAGAATAGGGAAACTAATCACTGTCCATAGTACTTCTCTTGACTCTTGCTTTCTCACCAAATGAAACGCCTTGGCCCTGGCACTATTGGGAAAATTAACGAGAACAAATTAGTTTGGTGGAAGGTAGCATTTGTATGTGAAACCCTTGGCTCGTCCTTTTAGTAATTACGCAGACAAATGCCCTGACTTCACACCTCAAACACCTGCACAGACTTTTAAAACTGCAGAGTTTGCTCATTTCTTTTCCCCTTGCGTTTTTGGGTCAATTTCAGACTCTAAAGTCTATAGGGGAATGACCTCTCATTGATTACAAAGTAAAGTATTTTAGGTCTCGGTGGTTAGATTGATCATTCTCTGGTCTTATGGTATATATACACTGCAGAACACATATAACAGGATTAGAAATCCCTCGTTAGCTGGATGGTTAAACTCATAGACTCAAATACAATCTATGCATGCTATTTCTACAGTTTAAAGTCCTTCGATCATCAAAGATCTACTCTCTGGTTTTGTGTCTAGTCCTCCGATCCTCAAAGATCTACCCTCTGGTCTAGTGTCTAGTCCTCTGATCCTCGAAGGTCTACTCTCTGGTCTAGTGTCTAGTCCTCTGATCCTTGAAGGTCTACCCTCTGATCCTCAAAGTTCTACCCTCTGGTCTAGTGTCTAGTCCTCTGATCCTCGAAGGTCTACTCTCTGGTCCAGTGTCGTGCCCTCTGATGCTCAAAGGTTTACTCTCTAGTCCAGTGTCTAGTCTTCCGATCCTCAAAGGTTTACAGCTGCACGATCGAGAGCGTCTTGACTGGCTGCATCACTGCTCGCTATGGCAATTGCAAGGCAAGGCACTACAGAGGGTAGTGTGTACAGCCCAGTACATCACTGGGGCCGAGCTCCCTGCCATTCAGGACCTCTATACCAGGCGGTGTCAGAGGAATGGCGCTAAAAATGTTCTAAGACACCAACCACTCAAGTCATAGTCGCTCTCTGTCTGGAACCAACAGGACCCTGAACAGCTTCTACCCTCAAGCCATAAGACTGAAAAAAATAGAAGCGAACGTGGTATTAGCATTTTCAAATAAAAAAACAAGCTCGTAACACATGCTGAGCACATGCTGATGTCATAATGAAGGACCACGCAATTCTCCTTATTATTCACGTAGTAAGGAATCTCTTCAACCATGCCCACAAATTGTGGAAAACAAACATTCTTTCCAATTGACCATTGTAAAAGAGCCAACCCCGTCGTTGATCTTGTTTGTGTTATACAGAAATAACGAATCATGCCGAAAAGCTGCTGTGTTGTTCAATGTACATGTAACCAAGTCAAAAATCTTGACCTACGGTTCACAATACTCCCACATAAGGAAATAAAGGCTTCGAGAAGAGCCCTGTGGCTTCAGGCTATTTGGCGTGGGAAATGTTGGGACCCGGTGGCTACACGTAGCTATGGGTGTGGAAAACATTTCATCACAGGTAAGACATTTAAATTGTTTAGTATAGTCTGTAACTCCACTCAATACTTGTAGCCGTATAGTCTGTTTGTTTGCCTTTTTGGTCTTGGCTAGCTTAATGTTCCGGTCGTTAGCTGGCTAGCACGCACTCGTGGCTGCCAGCACCGTCATGAAAAAAAATATATATTGTAGAAGGCATAGAGTAATATATTTCTCTAAGTAGGGAGAACGCTAAGGAGCAGGCAATGTTGAAACAATCTTTAGACATGTTATACTTTTCTTAAATTTAGTTTTGTAATTGATTAAAACAAGCAGACAACAAGAAAATGTATTTTGAAAAGGGTCAAGTTTTTTGCTGTGAGCCAATGGAGTAGCCGTAGCTTTTCGATAACAACTGGTTATTTTTCCCACAGGCGGGTGGTGCCGCGACCTTCTATCCAATACTGATTGGACAACAGCAAACCATGCAGGCCCAGGTATATATTTTTAAAATAAAAACAAGGGGGTTGAAATGGAATACCCTAAAGATATTACAACAACCAAAGTAAAGAATCAATTCAAAGATCCCAAGGGACAACCCAGAGACCCTCATGACTGATTTCAGTGGACGTGAAGAGAGGAGAATGAGATTGCAACCAGCTCTTCTTCACCCCACACCCTACAGCCTAGCACTCTGCCATCACTGCTGCCCTGCCCTATACCAGGAAGGGTGGCATCTGCAAAGGTTGACAGATCACTGTGGAGGGAGAAGAGGAAGAAGAGGAAGAAGAAGGACTGAAGTTAACAGTTTATAACAATGGAACAAGAATGGTCCAGGATCCTGAGAGCAACCTGGAGGGGTTCCAAAGGAGGTCCCCAACACTAAAAGCGGCCACAGAGCGCTTTAAACAGGAGGAGCCAGAGGTGAAGGCAACCCGTGAAGATGTGTCAACATCAGAAACAACAACTATGTACCCCACCCCAACTCCTCATTCCCGCTACTGCCCCAGAGTTAACGCTCTGAAAGACAGCCTGGCTGAACAACAGAGACACTATACCGTGTTCAATGAAAATACCACCTCCAGCATCTCCAGCAACCAGACCAGACCTGACCCACAGACCTGAAACCAGTTGACAGCAGAGATACAACAGATGTGCTGTGCTGTAAGGCACATTGAAGAGGCAAACCAGGATCTACGAATGGAGCTGAACCGCATGAAAGAGTAACTCATCTGGAGAGAGCAGCACAGCCAGTCCCTGGAGAGACAGCTGGAGGAGATGAAGAGATCCACTCCAGACACCACCCTACAACAGCAGCACACAGCCAGAGCAGCAGTCAGAGGACAACATTGTCATCCTGTATTACTCCAACAGAAAATACCTTGATGGAAGACAGCTCTTCCCAAGGAGAAGAGTGAGGAACTATGCAGTCTGTCCTTGGATTACTGGCAGAGCTCCGACCCACATAATCCTCCACACAAGGAGGAATGAGCTCAGCACAGGCAAGGTGGCTGTAGGCTCTGACCCAGGTGGCTATAGGCTCTGACCAGGTGGCTATAGGCTCTGACCCAGGTGGCTATAGGCTCTGACCCAGGTGGCTATAGGCTCTGACCCAGGTGGCTATAGGCTCTGATACAGATGGCTATAGGCTCTGACCCAGGTGGCTATAACAGCCACGTAGGCCTACCCCACAGGTAAGATCATAATCTCCACTCTTCTACCCAGAACAGATATACATCAGAGAGTCATCATCTCCACTCTTCTACCCAGAACAGATATACATCAGAGAGTCATTTGCAGGTTAAATGCTGAAATGTCTGGTAACTTTGCTCCAATTCAGAATGTGCACATTGCACATCATAAGTACATTTCCCATGACCAACTCTCTGACCAGTTCCACATCAACAGAGAAGGGATGAGCGCCTTTGCAAAGGTTCTGAAGGACACCGCTTTGGACAGAAGGTCACAACCACACTGACATCAGAAGACCAAAAAAAACAACCACCAACAACCTCAAAGGGACTCCAAGCCAAGGCAACACACATACCCCTCGACAATACAAGCAGCCATCTACCCAGAGGGACAGTTATGCTACAGTATCATCCAGGGTCAACCCCAGCCATCATCCCAGAGAGACATTTATGCTACAGTAACATCCAGGGTAAACCCCATCCATCTTCCCAGAGAGACAGTTATGCTACAGTAACATCCAGGGTAAACCCCAGCCATCATCCCAGAGAGACATTTATGCTACAGTAACATCCAGGGTAAACCCCATCCATCTTCCCAGAGAGACAGTTATGCTACAGTAACATCCAGGGTAAACTCCAGCCATCTACCCAGAGGGACAGTTGTGCTACAGTAACATCCAGGGAAGCACCCACAGGTCCCATCCAACAGAACTACAACAGAGCTCCAGAACAGTCCACTGAGAGAATCCCAGGAGCTCAGCCAGAGAGCATTACTGAGATAAACACGCAGGGCCTGCAAAAACCCAGCAGCATCTGAACTTAATCAGATATGACACCTTCTGAACATTATCTGGAATGGAGGGATGTAATTCATTTAGTTTTATTCATTATTATTTACTCATGTCTAGTCCAGATAGAATAACAGATACTAAAGCCTTCAAAATTATACATCTAATCATTCATAGTCTGCTACCCAAAATATACATGCTCAGTGCATTAGTAGCTACTCATAAACCTCAAATATTAATATTTTCAGAGACATGGTTGAATAGAAACATTTCAGACACTGAGTTAAAAATCCAGGGTTAGATATGATATAGAATTGATAGGTGCACTCGAGGTGCGGGAGTAGCAACCTATGTCCTCAATAAATGACTGTCTATGAAGATTTCACCTGAGATTCCCCCTGTAGATGTTGACGGTTTATTTGTTTTAAATAACTCTACACGAGAACAAGTCGTTGATGATTGGTCAAATTGAAAAACCACCCAATGCCCCAGTAGACGCCATAAACAATATTATCACCACTGTAAATTCAATGCATTGGTCAAATGAATGGATTATTTAGGATGACTTTAACAAGAATTGGCTAGATAAATCCTTTGCTAAGGATAGAAAAACAGTTGAAAATATTTATGTTACTCAATTAATCAAAGAACCAACGAGAGGTAATCCACAAATTCATAATGGGACTTTGCTGAATTGGCTCTTGGTGACACGTCCTGACAGGATTATAAATTCAGGTGTCCTTCCTGACTGTTTCAGTGATCTTTCCATCATCTACTCTGTTTGTAATTAAAAATAAGTGTATTTTACCTTTATTTAACTAGACAATGATGGCCTAACGGGGAACAGTGGGTTAACGGATTTTTACCTTGTCAGCTCGGGGATTCGATCCAGCAACCTTTTGGTTACTGGCCCGACGCTCTAACCACTAGGCTACCTGCCCAACGCTCTAACCACTAGGCTAAAGCACCACAACACATTGATTAATTTAAGACAATGTATACATTTCAATATTGATTCTTTCATTGACGACTTGATATCCAACTAGCAAAGATTTCAACTAATCCCAACAGCCCATAGTGCATGGGATTACTTTCCCACTGATTTCACAGAGGTATGTGATAAAGATGCACCTTGGAGAACAGTAAAAGTTAAGGGCTGTCACCTGCCCTGGGTTAGCTGTGATTTAATACATCTGTACAGAGAAAGGGATAAAGCTTGGGCTAAGTACCGTAGAACCAAAGAACCAACTGATTGGGAGTCCTATAGAAAATGTAATCCTTCTATATGGGATAGTCTTACAAATACTTTAAAAGATCCACAGCAGTTCTGGAAATACACAAAGGACCTTTTAACATAGGTCAAATAATCAACTTAAATCAGCAAATAATCCTAAATGACCATGTCATTCAAGAGCCAGCAGATATAGCTAATGTTTTTAATCATAATTTCTCATTTAGTAGCTCACTTGGAACCTCAAATAATATTACCCACAACTCCATCAATTCTGGGTATACTGTATATGGAGGTCAACACCCCAAATCAGATATTTAACTTTAGAAAGATTAAAAACAACTGATCTACTGCCTCTCCTCAATGAGATCAATATCAACTAAGGAGCAGGTCTAGATGGACTGGAACCCGCATTTATACATTGGTCTGGTAATGTTAGAATGTGTCTTCTAACAGATCTATTCAACATGTCTTTAACGACTGGCTAAATACCTTTTGGATGGAAATGAGCCCGAGTCACCCCTCTTCATAAAGGTGGAAACTCCTTAGACCCAAATAACTATAGACCTATAGCAGTAATCTATTCAATAGCAAAAATCATTGAGAAATTAATACATTCCCAAATGTATCACTACCTAGATACATTTAATTTCACCCTTTCAATCTGGATTTAGACAAAACTGTTATATCACTACAGCATTAGAAACTTACAAATGGTATAAATCCTTCATCTCACCAAGGCAAACTAACTGGTGTCATAAATCCTTCATCTCACCAAGGCAAACTAACTGGTGCCATAAATCCTTAATCTCACCAAGGCAAACTAACTGGTGCCGTAAATCCTTCATCTGACCAAGGCAAACTAACTGGTGCCATAAATCCTTCATCTCACCAAGGCAAACTACCTGGTGCCGTAAATCCTTCATCTGACCAAGGCAAACTAACTGGTGCCATAAATCCTTCATCTGACCAAGGCAAACTAACTGGTGCCGTAAATCCTTGATCTAACCAAGGCAAACTAACTGGTGCCATAAATCCTTCATCTGACCAAAGCAAACTAACTTGTGCCATAAATCCTTCATCTGACAAGGCAAACTAACTGGTGCCATCTTCATTCATTTATCAAAAGAATTTGATTTAGTCAATCATTCTATATCACTAGGAAAACTAAACTGGTTCCATGCATATCTTAGCAATAGAAAACAATGTGTTTTCATAGGACATAAATAAGAGCTTCTTGGACTCAGTAGAGGTGTACCTCAAGGCTCAGTATTGGACCCCCTTCTACTCTCTATATTCATAAATGAATTGCCTCTAATGTGTCAGAATGCACATTCACGAATACACTGATGATACAGTGCTCTATACATCAGGTTCAAATATACAAGCAAATCTCGAAGATGATTTTAGCAAATTATTTGGTTTTAAATGAAATAAAAACAGTCCTATATCACGCTGTTTGGTATGCAGTCAATAATAAACTCCACATCTGGAGTGATGGAACAATGCTTGAAAGTGTTGTGTCGTGTCTTTGGCTATGCCGGATTAAGTGATATGACATGCTAACTTATAAAATGATTTCTCTGTAATTAATATTACCTGATTAAGCTAATCATGTAAATGTAATTAACTAGAAAGTCGGGGCACCACGGAAGAACGTTTATAGAGCCGTTATCTTCCGAATAAACTCTTAAAATACTTTGTAATATTTTACATCGATAGCAGTCAATATTAACCCTTGTTTTATTTTCAGTCTCATAATGAAAGTTGTAAGTTCTAGGCTATCTTCACGAACCCTGGCTAACAAGTTGAATCATTTAATTATTTATTTACTAAATACCTAACTAATCACACAGAATTACAAATACACAGAATACAATGATGTCATACAGAAAACGTCCCGGTAGACGGAACAGATATGACGGCTGGTTACACAAAGGAAAGGGGGTTGGGCTTGAATGAAAGAGCGGGAAGATTTAGGAACAGAGAAACAGCAGCTATGCTATCGTAAATACATTATCTTATGCATTCTAAATTACCGCCCATTTGGAAAAGGAAAATGCAATAAATATTTACTCTGAGCTGCGCTTCGGTAGATTGGTCGTAGATGCTGGCCGGGTTGGCCAACAGATCTTCCTGGCCGGAAGAATGTCAATGGTGGTCGATTGGATGCGTGGTGGTATCTTCGTCTGGTTGTTAGACTGGATCCGTCGTCCGTCCTTTCCTAGCCCACGTAAGCAGCGGCCGCTGCTAACTCAACGGCTAGGAAGTAGCACTTCTGTAGTGAATAAGCTCAAAGTTCATACCATTCGCCACCAAAGCTCACGCCGAGGTTGGCTTAGTTCTGTCCTTGACATGTGTGTCCTTCTAACGTAGAGGCTGCAGACCTCCCGTACTGGAACCACGTGGTTATCTTTTCGTCAAAGGATTATATAGTGGAGAGGGGGAGGGAGGTGTTTCATCGTTTATAACCCCTGTCTCTTCACAGGGTTGGGTTACTGATCGAGCAGGGCACTTTCCTTATGAAAACCCAAATCTCTCATTCGGAAGCTAAAATTACATTTAATCTCCTAACAAACATTTTCAATATCAAACATTTCAATTGCATAACAATTCCATGTGACTCTGATAACTAGAGGGTGTATACTTTCTCAGATACAGTTTATGTCGTCCTGTCATCAGTCATAATGTCTCAGATGACAACCGAACTGACATACATACTCATTACGTTCCCAAGCATATTTCCAACTGGTTTTATTAACAAAATATGTGGTACCTTTCCCCATTTGTTTGATGTTCCCAGACTCTCTATATTTAACACAGGCTATTCAGTAAGAGAGGGGAAGGGAGAAAGGTATTTATGGGGGGGGGGGTCATAAACCTTACCCACAGGCCAACGTCATGACAGTTGATTGTTTGACATTTCTAGATTTGAGGATAGATTATGAATTATCTTTTGGAAAGCATATTGATTATAATAGAAAAACAATTAACTATAAGCTTGGGCAACTGTACAGATCCACATTTTTTTTACTGTATCCGTTAGAAAGACCTTAGTAACCCAACTGCTGCTTCCTGTCCTAGACTGTGGTGACATCTATCAAAACACAACCAAGACCTTATTTTACGAATTAGGTGTCATTTATAACAATCGTTGCATATTCATTATTGGGTGCCATTATAAGACAATGTCACTCCCAAACAGAAGACAACTGCATTGGTACCACTCTCTTTTTAAATGTATCAATTTAGATTTTTTCCCCCTGTATATATTAAGGAACACCTAACTTCACAAGACTCACACTACTCCTTTCGATAAGAACAGCAATTACACATTCCAAGGATATATCATGAAGTTGGAGTAAGATCTTTTAGATACAAAGGCCCAACTGACTGAAATCATTTACCCATAGAAATCATGGCATTGAAATCACACCGTCAATTTAAGAAATACCTTTTTCAAATGTTAAGAACAAACTGTTTGTATTTTTAACTATTTTGAAGATATTTTTAAATATGTATGTATATATTATAGGTACTAAGTTTTATTCGTTGTATCAGTAGTTTTAGCAGAAGATTTATTAGTTGTTTTAGTAGTTGTAGCAGTAGTTTTATTAGTTGTATTAGTAGTTGTAGCAGTAGTTTTATTAGGTGTATTAGTAGTTGTAGCAGTAGTTTTATTAGTTGTTTTAGTAGTTGTAGCAGTAGTTTTATTAGTTGTTTTAGTAGTTGTAGCAGTAGTTTTATTAGTTGTTTTAGTAGTTGTAGGAGTAGTTTTATTAGGTGTATTAGTAGTTGTAGCAGTAGTTTTATTAGTTGTATTAGATGTTGTAGCAGTTGTTTCCATTACTTGTTTTAGTAGTTGTAGCCTTAGTTTTATTAGTTGTTTTAGTAGTTGTAGCTGTAGTTTTTATCAGTTGTATTAGTAGTTGTAGCAGTAGATGTATTAGTTGTATTTTTAGTTGTAGCAGTAGTTGAATTAGTAATTGTAGCAGTAGTTTTTATTAGTTGTATTAGTAGTTGTAGCAGTAGTTTTATTAGTTGTATTAGTTGTTGTAGCAGTAGTTTTATTAGTTGTATTCGTAGTTGTAGCAGTAGTTGTATTAGTTGTATTAGTAGTTGAAGCAGTAGTTGTATTAGTTGTATTCGTAGTTGTATTCATAGTTGTATTAGTTGTATTCGTAGTTGTAGCAGTAGTTGTATTAGTAGTTGTATGCAGTAGTTGTAGCAGTAGTTGTATTAGTAGTTGTAGCAGTAGTTTTATTAGTTGTATTCGTAGTTGTAGCAGTAGTTGTATTAGTTGTATTCGTAGTTGTAGCAGTAGTTGTATTAGTTGTATTCGTAGTTGTAGCAGTAGTTGTATTAGTTGTATTCGTAGTTGTAGCAGTAGTTGTATTAGTTGTATTCGTAGTTGTAGCAGTAGTTGTATTAGTTGTAGCAGTAGTTGTAGCAGTAGTTGTATTAGTTGTATTCGTAGTTGTAGTTGTATTAATTGTATTTTTAGTTGTAGCAGTAGTTGAATTAGTAGTTGTAGCAGTAGTTTTATTAGTTGTATCAGTAGTTGTAGTTGTAGTTTTATTAGTTGTTGTATTAATTGTATTAGTAGTTGTAGCAGTAGCTTTATTAGTTGTATTAGTAGTTGTAACAGTAGTTTTTATTAGTTGTATTAGTTGTTGTAGCAGTAGTTTTTCTGAGTTGTATTAGTAGTTGTAGCATTAGTTTTTATCAGTTGTATTAGTAGTTCTAGCATAAGTTTTATTAGTTGTATTCGTAGTTGTAGCAGTAGTTGTATTCATTTTATTTTTAGTTGTAGCAGTAGTTGTATTAGTAATTGTAGCAGTAGTTTTATTAGTTGTATTAGTAGTTGTAGCAGTAGTTGTATTAGTTGTATTAGTTGTATTAGTAGTTGAAGCAGTAGTTGTATTAGTTGTATTCGTAGTTGTAGCAGTAGTTGTATTAGTAGTTGTAGCAGTAGTTGTATTAGTTGTATTCGTAGTTGTAGCAGTAGTTGTATTAGTTGTATTCGTAGTTGTAGCAGTAGTTGTATTAGTTGTATTCATAGTTGTAGCAGTAGTTGTATTAGTTGTATTCGTAGTTGTAGCAGTAGTTGTATTAGTTGTATTCATAGTTGTAGCAGTAGTTGTATTAGTTGTATTCGTAGTTGTAGTTGTATTAATTGTATTTTTAGTTGTAGCAGTAGTTGAATTAGTAGTTGTAGCAGTAGTTTTATTAGTTGTATCAGTAGTTGTAGTTGTAGTTTTATTAGTTGTTGTATTAATTGTATTAGTAGTTGTAGCAGTAGCTTTATTAGTTGTATTAGTAGTTGTAACAGTAGTTTTTATTAGTTGTATTAGTTGTTGTAGCAGTAGTTTTTATCAGTTGTATTAGTAGTTCTAGCATAAGTTTTATTAGTTGTATTCGTAGTTGTAGCAGTAGTTTTTATCAGTTGTATTAGTAGTTCTAGCATAAGTTTTATTAGTTGTATTCGTAGTTGTGGCAGTAGTTGTATTCATTTTATTTTTAGTTGTAGCAGTAGTTGTATTAGTAATTGTAGCAGTAGTTTTATTAGTTGTATTAGTAGTTGTAGCAGTAGTTTTATTAGTTGTATCAGTAGTTGTAGTAGTAGTTGTATTCGTTTTAGCAGTAGTTGTAGCAGTAGTTTTATTAGTTGTATTAGTAGTTGTTGTATTAGTTGTAGCAGTAGTTGTAGCAGTAGTTGAATTACTAATTGTAGCAGTAGTTTTTATTAGTTGTATTAGTAGTTGTAGCAGTAGTTTTATTAGTTGTATTGTTAGTTGTAGCAGTAGTTGTATTAATTGTATTAGTAGTTGTAGCAGTAGTTGTATTAGTTGTATTCGTAGTTGTAGCAGTAGTTGTATTAGTTGTATTCGTAGTTGTAGCAGTAGTTGTATTAGTTGTATTCGTATTTGTAGCAGTAGTTGCATTAGTTGTATTCGTAGTTGTAGTTGTATTAATTGTATTTTTAGTTGTAGCAGTAGTTGTATTAGTAGTTGTAGCAGTAGTTTTATTAGTTGTATTAGTAGTTGTAGCAGTAGTTGTATTAGTTGTATTCGTAGTTGAAGCAGTAGTTGTATTAGTTGTATTCGTAGTTGAAGCAGTAGTTGTATTAGTTGTATTCGTAGTTGTAGCAGTAGTTGTATTAGTTGTATTCGTAGTTGTAGCAGTAGTTGTATTAGTTGTATTCGTGCTTCTTTCACATGCATTGCTTTCTGTTTGGGGTTTTAGGCTGGGTTTCTGTACAGCACTTTGAGATATCAGCTGATGTACGAAGGGCTATATAAATAAATTTGATTTGATTTGAAATTTGATTTATTCGTAGTTGTAGTTGTATTAATTGTATTTTTAGTTGTAGCAGTAGTTGTATTAGTAGTTGCAGCAGTAGTTTTATTAGTTGTATCAGTAGTTGTATTAGTAGTTGTAGCAGTAGTTTTATTAGTTGTATCAGTAGTTGTATTAGTAGTTGTAGCAGTAGTTGTATAAATTGTATTTTTAGTTGTAGCAGTAGTTGTATTAATTGTATTAGTAGTTGTAGCAGTAGTTTTATTAGTTGTATTAGTAGTTGTAGCAGTAGTTGTATTAGTTGTATTCGTAGTTGTAGTTGTATTAATTGTATTTTTAGTTGTAGCAGTAGTTGTATTAGTAGTTGTAGCAGTAGTTTTATTAGTTGTATCAGTAGTTGTATTAGTAGTTGTAGCAGTAGTTTTATTAGTTGTATTAGTAGTTATAGTAGTATTTTTATTAGGTTTACTAGTAGTTGTAGTAGTAGTTTTATTAGTTGTATTAGTAGTTGTAGTAGTAGTTTTATTAGTTGTATTAGTAGTTGTAGCAGTAGTTTTATTAGTTGTATTGGTAATTGTAGCAGTAGTTTTATTAGTTGTATTAGTAATTGTAGCAGTAGTTTTATTAGTTGTATTAGTCATTGTACGTTTTTGATGTTAATGGATGTTTATTTGTATTATTATTAGTTCATTGTTATTATTATTAGACTGTAGTTGCCCTATTATTCTTGCTAAAGTATCGTTTTTTTTTTTTTTTTCTTCCATTCGGACACATTTGGACACAGATGGTGCATCTCAATAGATTTCATCTTGCAAAATTTCTGATAAATAAATAAGTTGGGAATGGACTGTAAGTCAGCTTTTCACTGTTAGTCCACACCAGTTGTTTACCAAGCATGTGATGAGTAACATTCAATTGATTTGATTTAATGATTGATTGATAACACTAAAGCTTACTAGTCTAGTGTTAAAATTCTAAAGCTTGGCACGGACTGCCTCTCTGCTCTGAGACAAATGCACAGTGCTCAGTAACCTATTGTGTAATTCATTTGGGAGCCAGTGTGGCTTAATTCTATCCCTTGAGTCTGGTTTAAGTTGTAAGCTTCAGCTGTTTAGTGCACTCATCACATATGACTTGATGAAATTGGTGAGCTGTTTTGAAAGAATGGATTAGGGACTGGAAGTGAGGAGGGGGTTGCGTGTTATTGAGAGGAGAGCATTCTACGGACATTTTGAATATCAGCATGTGTGATTTAGGGAAGGATTCCAAAAGGGATGTAGCTAGGCGGTTGAGAATAGAAATGTGATCAAATGAGCAAGGTGACATTTTTGATTAATGTCGTGCAGATGGAGAAAAAAAAAAATCACCAGGGTTGAAAATGAAAAAACAATCAAACAGAATACTGACAACAAAAAATGCTCAGTGAATAGACCTATCTACCTTTTGTAGGGTTACTGGGTGAGCTGTAGTCAAAGTTGTGTATCATGTTATCCATCATATTTTGGAGGTAACTGAGTTCTGACAGATATCAAAGGGTCCCCCAGGGGTCTGTAGATTGACTACCTGCTGGTTGTCTCTTAGTTTTAATAGGGTCCACACAGCTGGAGGTGCCTAAACTATTCGTGTTTCACAGCCCTGGCTCTCCTGGGCCCTCTGAAGATCCCAGAGACGGTCTCTGTCTGTCTGTCTGTCAGTCTGTCTCATTTTCTCTGCCTCTCTCTCTCTCTCTCTTTCGCTGCTGTGGATTGAGCAGGTCTGTAGCCTTTTTTGGGATAAAAAGTAACCCCTACTTTACCAAACCACCCTTACACCCTGGCCTGTCTGCCACCCACACTCATACAAATCTGAAATGTGTATTTAGAGTAATATGGCATCTTATTTTTAGGACAGAAAATATACCCCAGTCATACACTCAGTGGTCAGTTTAATAGGGTACACCACCCCGTTCATGAAAATAGTTTGCTCCTACAAACAGTGAGTCACTTGGCCATGGCTTGCTATATAAAGCAGGCAGACAGGCACTGAGGAATTCAGTTACCGTTTGATTGAACGCTAGAATAGGCAAAACGAGTGACCTAAGCGACTTTGAGCGTGGTATGATCGTCGGTGCCAGGCGCACCAGTTCCTGTATCTAAGAAATGCCCGGTCTCCTGGGTTTTTCACGGATGACAATGTCTAGGGTTTACAGAGAATGGTGCGACAAACAAAAAAACATCCAGTCAGTGTGTAGTCCTGTGGGTGAAAACAGCTCATTGATGTGAGGTCGAAGGAGAATGGCAAGAATCGTGCAAGCTAACAGGTGGGCCACAAACAGACAAATAACGGCGCAGTGCAGAACAGCATCTCGGAACGGACCTCCTTGTCACGGATGGGCTGTTGCAGCAGACAACCACTCCTATTAGTGAAAAACAAGAAGAAGCGGCTCCAGTGAGCGTGCAAACACCGGACAACTGAGGAGTGGATAAACATCGCCTTGGTCCGACGAATCCCAGTTCCTGTTGTGTCATGCTGATTTGACATAAGCCGCGTTAGTCCATAACCACATCCTGCCTGGTGTCAACGGTACACGCTGGTGGCCGGTGGTGTAATGGTGTGGGGAATGTTTACCTGGCACACGTTAGGTCTTTTGATACCAATTGAGCAACGTTTCCATGCCCCAAATAATTCAGGCTGTTCTGGAGGCAAAGGGGGGGGGGGTCTGACCCGGTACCAAATGGGTGTAGCTAATAAACTGGCCACACTAAAACACACACACACACACACACACACACACACACACACACACACACACACACACACACACACACAGCTCATATCCCAGTCACAACATCCTTCAGTCCACTGACAACTCGAGTTAGTGGATGTTTGCAGCTGTCTTTCCCTTCCCTCTTTATCAGGGCATGCATCAGTGGCACTCAGAAATGTTTTAAGTATAAGACACTAGAGTGGAGTGTGGAAGAGTTCCCTTGTTAAACTGAGGAGAGTGCTGCGATTATAAGTCAACTATAGTGTGGAAAGAGTTCCCCTGTTACACTGAGGAGAGTGCTGCGATTATAAGTCAGCCATAGTAGTATAGAAAGGACCCACTTCTCAAGTTATATAGGCTACCGTCATCTTTAATTTTCCTAGCAGAGTAGTTCTGACACACTTGGCTGAAATTGACAGATGAGATAAATAACAATCATAGATAACAATCGCAAATACAAGACATTTACCTGGTACAGTTGGCTTAGATGCGTCTTCAGAAAGCAATCTTTTTGTCAACAGCCTAAATAACGATCATAGATAATGATTAAAATATAAAAACATAAAACTAGCTAATGACTTAAAATAAAGTAACTGAAGATTTTAAATGGACATCTTTTGGGAGAAAAAAATCATCAAGACAGGCCCCAAAGGTCTTCATAAAATCACCAAGACAGGCCCCAAGGTCTTCATAAAATCACCAAGACAGGCCCCAAAGGTCTTCATAAAATCACCAAGACAGGGCCCAAAGGTCTTCATAAAATCACCAAGACAGGCCCCAAAGGTCTTCATAAAATCATCAAGACAGGCCCCAAAGGTCTTCATAAAATCACCAAGACAGGCCCCAAAGTCTTCATAAAATCACCAAGACAGGCCCCAAGGTCTTCATAAAATCATCAAGACAGGCCCCAAGGTATTCATAAAAGCTTGTTGTGTAAAAAAATAAGAAAAACATATTTACTCTTCCATCTCTGCTTCATATTTCATGCTTCAGGGTAGACAGGCAACGCGGTACACAGAGAGGGTTACTCTTCCATCTCTGCTTCATATTAATGCTTCAGGGTAGACAGGCAACGCGGTACACAGAGAGGGTTACTCTTCCATCTCTGCTTCATATTAATGCTTCAGGGTAGACAGGCAACGCGGTACACAGAGAGGGTTACTCTTCCATCTCTGCTTCATATTAATGCTTCAGGGTAGACAGGCAACGCGGTACACAGAGAGGGTTACTCTTCCATCTCTGCTTCATATTAATGCTTCAGGGTAGACAGTCAACGCGGTACACAGAGAGGGTTACTCTTCCATCTCTGCTTCATATTAATGCTTTTGGGTAGACAGGCAACGCGGTACAGACTTACCTGTCTGAAAGGCAGCATTGCTGAATAATTTTCAATTCACACGGGTGCTGAACAAACAGGAATCTGTGATTAACAGTTTTAATTATGATTCTAACCTGACTTACTCCGACAGCCTCGCAACACGTCTATACAATGAATAAATCACAGGGGCTGGGATCGTCAAGCTGCCTGCTAAGTGAATGTGCTCCTGGCCAGTAGATTGCTTTGTGACTGCCACAAGCTGTGAGTCAGCCTGGGCTGAGGAGGATTTTCACCCGCTCCCTCCGCCTTCCCGCCCTCCTCACTTACTAGTCTCTGTCGTGTCCATCTCTCTTATTTTCAACCCTTCCTTCCCTCCATCCATCCATCCATCCCTCGCCCCCCCCCCCCTCCTCCCCCCTCCATCCTCTGTCCTGTCCATCTCTCCTGAAGTCTATGGTAAGTCATTGAACTGTGATGCCGCCCACATAAGTTCAGACATAAGGAGGTCCATAGTATTGGTCCCTCATGCTCTCTCCAATGCTACCTGATTTTATGTCCGTTTCTTGTTGACTAGCCAGTGTTGAGTAGTGTATCATTGGACTCAAATTACATCCTGTTCCCAATATAGTGCCCTACTTTTAAGCAAGGACCATAGAGTTGTCTACTTTATATGGAAATTGTGTGCCACTTGGGAAGCAACCTATGACTCATGCTTAGCTTACAGTACCTCTTGTATGCCATGGAAAGTAGAAGGATTTCTCTGGCCGTAATGTAAGTCCACATTATATAACCACCATGACTGGTGTGGTGTACAACCACACTATAGATGAGCTGCTTTGCTCTTGATTAGGATCTGTTACGACCCGTTACAACCCGTTAGACCTGTTAGGATCTGTCACCTGTTACAACCTGTTAGGGCTTGTTAGGATCTGTTATGACCTGTTATGAGGTCTATTTTCTTGGTGATTTAAATATTGACTGGCTTTCATCAAGCTGCCCCACTCAAGAAAAAGCTTCAAACTGTAACCAGTGCCTGCAACCTGGATCAGGTTATCAGTCAACCTACCAGGGTAGTTACAAACAGCACAGGAATGAAATCGTTAACATGAATTGATCACATGTGGCTCAGTTGGTAGAGCATGGTGTTTGCAACGCCAGGTTTGTGGGTTCAATTCCCACGGGGGACCAGTACGGAAATAAAATGTATGAAATGTTTGCATTCACGACTGTAAGTCGCTCTGTATAAGAGCGTCTGCTAAATGACTAAAATGTAAAATCACATCTTTACTAATGCTGCAGAAATGTGCTTTAAAGCAGTATCCTAATCCGTCGGATGTAGGGATCACAATATAGTAGCCATATCTAGGAAAACCAAAGTTCCAAAGGCTGGGCCTAATATAGTGCATGAGAGGTCATACAATATGTTTCGTAGTGATTCCTATGTTGTCGTTGTAAAGAATATTTGTTGGTCTGTGGTGTTTAACGAGACGCTGCACTTCACACATTTATGAAATTATTCCAGTTACTAATAATTATGCACCAATGACTGTAAAAACTGATGAGCAATTGAACAATTTTATGGTCGAGAGGGATGAGGCAAAAGGAATGGGAAATAAGTCTGGCTGCACAACCGATTGGCAAATGTACTGCAAATTGAGAAATCATGTGACTAAACCGAATAAAAAGAAGAAAAAACTATACTATGAAACAAAGATAAATTATATGAAGAATGATAGTAAATCACTTTGGAGCACCTTAAATGACATTTTGGTAAAAAAGTCAAACTCAGTTCCATCATTCATTGAATCAGATGGCTCATTCATTACAAAACCCACTGCTATTCACAATTACTTGAATTATGTTTTCATTGGCAAGATATGCCAGCAACAAACACTGACACTACACATCCAAGTATACTGCTCAAAAAAATAAAGGGAACACTTAAACAACACATCCTAGATCTGAATGAAAGAAATAATCTTATTAAATACTTTTTTCTTTACATAGTTGAATGTACTGACAACAAAATCACACAAAAATAATCAATGGAAATCCAATTTATCAACCCATGGAGGTCTGGATTTGGAGTCACACTCAAAATTAAAGTGGAAAACCACACTACAGGCTGATCCAACTTTGATGTAATGTCCTTAAAACAAGTCAAAATGAGGCTCAGTAGTGTGTGGCCTCCACGTGCCTGTATGACCTCCCTACAACGCCTGGGCATGCTCCTGATGAGGTGGCGGATGGTCTCCTGAGGGATCTCCTCCCAGACCTGGACTAAAGCATCCGCCAACTCCTGGACAGTCTGTGGTGCAACATGGCGTTGGTGGATGGAGCGAGACATGATGTCCCAGATGTGCTCAATTGGATTCAGGTCTGGGGAACGGGCGGGCCAGTCCATAGCATCAATGCCTTCCTCTTGCAGGAACTGCTGACACACTCCAGCCACATGAGGTCTAGCATTGTCTTGCATTTAGGAGGAACCCAGGGCCAACCGCACCAGCATATGGTCTCACAAGGGGTCTGAGGATCTCATATCGGTACCTAATGGCAGTCAGGCTACCTCTGGCGAGCACATGGAGGGCTGTGCGGCCCCCCAAAGAAATGCCACCCCACACCATGACTGACCCACCGCCAAACCGGTCATGCTGGAGGATGTTGCAGGCAGCAGAACATTCTCCACGGCGTCTCCAGACTCTGTCACATGTGCTCAGTGTGAACCTGCTTTCATCTGTGAAGAGCACAGGGCGCCAGTGGCGAATTTGCCAATCTTGGTGTTCTCTGGCAAATGCCAAACGTCCTGCACGGTGTTGGGCTGTAAGCACAACCCCCACCTGTGGACGTCGGGCCCTCATACCACCCTCATGGAGTCTGTTTCTGACCGTTTGAGCAGACACATGCACATTTGTGGCCTGCTGGAGGTCATTTTGCAGGGCTCTGGCAGTGCTCCTGCTGCTCCTCCTTGCACAAAGGCGGAGGTAGCGGTCCTGCTGCTGGGTTGTTGCCCTCCTACGGCCTCCTCCACGTCTCCTGATGTACTGGCCTGTCTCCTGGTAGCGCCTCCATGCTCTGGACACTACGCTGACAGACACAGCAAACCTTCTTGCCACAGCTCGCATTGATGTGCTATCCTGGATGAGCTGCACTACCTGAGCCACTTGTGTGGGTTGTAGACTCCGTCTCATGCTACCACTAGAGTGAAAGCACCGCCAGCATTCAAAAGTGACCAAAACATCAGCCAGGAAGCATAGGAACTGAGAAGTGGTCTGTGGTCACCACCTGCAGAACCACTCCTTTATTGGGGGTGTCTTGCTAATTGCCTATAATTTCCACCTGTTGTCTATTCCATTTGCACAACAGCATGTGAAATTTATTGTCAATCAGTGTTGCTTCCTAAGTGGACAGTTTGATTTCACAGAAGTGTGATTGACTTGGAGTTACATTGTGTTGTTTAAGTGTTCCCTTTATTTTTTTGAGCAGTGTATATCAGACCAAATTATGAAAGACAAGAATTGTACTTTTGAATTCTGTAAAGTGAGTGTGGAAGAGTTGAAATAAATTGTTGTATTTCAACAATGACAAGCCACCGGGGTAGCGGACGATATTGCCACACCTATTTTCCATATCTTCAATCTAAGCCTACTTGAAAGTGTGTGCCCCTAGGCCTGGAGGGAAGCAAAAGTTATTCCGCTACCCAAGAATAGTAAAGCCTGCTTTAATGGCTCAAATAGCCAACCAATCAGCCTGTTACCCACCCTTAGTAGTCTTTTGGGAAAAATTGTGTTTAACCAGATACAAATCAAATGAAATTGTATTTGTCACATGCGCCAAATACAAAAGGTCTTTGTGTTCAGGAGTCAGGAGTTGTTCAGGAGTCTTATAAGCCTCTTGGACCTAGACTTGGCGCTCTGGTACCGCTTGCCTTGCGGAAGCAGAGAGAACAGTCTAAGACTAGGGTGGCTAGAGTCTTTGACAATGTTTAGGGCCTTCCTCTGACATCGCCTGGTATAGAGGTCCTGGATGGCAGGAAGCTTGGCCCCAGTGATGTACTGGGCCGTACCCACTACCCTCTTTAGTGCCTTGCGGTCGGAGGCCGAGCAGTTGCCATACCAGGCAGTGATGCAACCAGTCAGGATGCTCTCAATGGTGCAGCTGTAGAACCTTTTGAGGATCTGAGGACCCATGCCAAATCTTTTCAGTCTCCTGAGGGGGAATAGGTTTTGTCGTGCCCTCTTCACGACTGTCTTGGTGTGCTTGGACCATGTAAGTTTGTTGGTGATGTGGATGCAAAGGAACTTGAAGCTCTCAACCTGCTCCAGGTTGAGAGCTTCAAGTTGTGAGCCATGACCAGCCTTTCAAAGCACTTCATGGCTACAGACGTTAGTGCTATGGGTTGGTAGTCATTTAGACAGGTTACCTTAGTGTTCTTGGGAACAGGGACTATGGTGGCCTGCTTGAAACATGTTAGTATTACAGACTCAGACAGGAAGAGGTTGAAAATGTCAGTGAAGACACTTGCCAGTTGGTCAGCGCATTCTCGGAGTACACGTCCTGGTAATGCGTCTGGCCCTGCAGACTTGTTAATCTTGACCTGTTTAAAGGTCTTAATCACATCGGCTGCAGAGAGCGTGATCACAGAGTCATCCGGAACAGCTGATGCTCTCATGCATGTTTCAGTGTTGCTTGCCTAGAAGTTATTTAGCTCATCTGGTAGGCTCGTGTCACTGGGTAGCTCTCGGCTGTGCTTCCCTTTGTAGTTTGTAATAGTTTTTAAGCACTCCAACATGCGGATGTTGCCTGTAATCTATGGCTTCTGGTTGGGGTATGTACAGTCACATTGGGGATGACGTCATTGATGCACTTATTGATACCCCCTGCTATATTGTGGATAAAGAGTTACCTGTCTAACAGAACACAGAGGGTGTTCTTTAATGGAAAACTCTCCAACCTAATCCAGGTAGATTCAGGAAATCACCAGGGCAGCTGTCTAGGGCCCTTTTTCTCAATCTTTACTAATGGCATACCACTAGCTTTGAGTAAAGCCAAATTGTATCTATGATCGTTCTCAACTGAGCAACCTGGTTAAATAAAGGTGAAATCAAATAAAAATACACGGCGTCAGCTACTACAGCCACTGAAATCACTTAAAGAGCTGCAGTTAGTTTCAGAATGGGTGGCAAGGAATAAGTTAGTCCTAATTATTTCTAAAACTAAAAGCATTGTATTTGGAACAAATCATTCACTAAACCCTAAACCTCAACTAAATCTTGTAATAAATAATTTGGAAATTGAGGTGACTAAACTGCTTGGAGTAATCCTGGATTGTAAACTGTCATTGATCGAAACATGTTGATACAACAGTAGCTAAGATGGGGAGAAGTCCATAATAAAGCGCTGCTCTGCCTTCTTAACAACACTATCAACAAGGCAGGTCCTACAGGCCCTAGGACTAGTGTTTAGTCGTGTGGTCAGGTGCCACAAAGAGGGACCTCGAAAAATGACAATTGGCTCAGAACAGGGCAGCACAGCTGTCCGTTAAATGTACACAGAAATCTAACAATGATATGCATGCAGATCTCTCATTGCTCAAAGTGAAGGTGAGATTGACTTCACCACTACTTGCTTTTGAAAGATGTGCTGACATGCTGAATGAACATAGGTGTTTTTTTATATTTCACCTTTATTTAACCAGGTAGGCCAGTTGAGAACAAGTTCTCTTTTACAACTGCGACCTGGCCAAGATAAAGCAAAGCAGTGCGACAAAAACAACACAGAGTTACACATGGAATAATCAAACGTACAGTCAATAACACAACAGGTGTCTGTTTCAACTACTAGCACACAGCTCAGACACCCATGCATACCCCACAAGGCATGCCACCAGAGGTCTCTTCACAGTCCCCAAGTCCAGAACAGACTATGGGAGGTGCACAGCACTACATAGAGCCATGACTACATGGAACTCTATTCCACATCAGGTAAGTGATGAAAGCAGTAGAATCTGATTTAAAAACAGATAAATTAAAACACACCGTCTGGAACAGCAGGGACTGTGAAACAGGTAAAGACACACATACACATGATAAGACACACACTCTACACACACATGGATGTTGTATTGTAGATATGTGATAGTAGAGTAGTGGCCTGAGGGAACACACGTAATGTGTTGTGAAAAGTGTTATGAAATGTAATGTCATAGTTTAAATGGTATATACTGTAACTGCCTTAATGTTGCTGGACCCCAGGAAAGTAGCTACTGCCTTGGCAGGAACTAATCGGGATCCTTAATAAATAAAAATACAAATTAGGACCTGTTAGGACCTGTTATTATGTGTTATGACCTGTTAGGACCTGGTACATTAGCTATATTTTTTGAATCGAGTGGCACATGCACCATCAGACAATCTACCACACTGTATTTATCCCAGATCACACTGTATTTATCCCAGATCACACTATTTGTAATATTTCGCTGGACTCATCAGGGCTCGAAAAATGTATTAAAATCTCAATGTGATATCCCTGCTTAAATAATAAAAACAATCTAAGAATGTCCCTCTTAGCTACTTCTGACCATGATAATGTCCCTCTTAGCTACTTCTGACCATGAGAATGTCCCTCTTAGCTACTTCTGACCATGAGAATGTCCCTCTTAGCTACTTCTGACCACGAGAATGTCCCTCTTAGCTACTTCTGACCACGAAAATGTCCCTCTTAGCTACTTCTGACCACGATAATATCCCTCTTAGCTACCTCTGACCACGATAATATCCCTCTTAGCTACCACTGACCACGATAATGTCCCTCTTAGCTACCACTGACCATGATAATGTCCCTCTTAGCTACCACTGACCATGATAATGTCCCTCTTAGCTACCACTGACCATGATAATGTCCCTCTTAGCTACCTCTGACCATGATAATGTCCCTCTTAGCTACTTCTGACCATGTGTCTCAATGGTTCTCCATAGAGTTGTATGGTTTCTTGGAGTTGTATGGTAGAGTTATGGATGGGAGTCTTGTAGTGGACCAGTTTACAGACTTCAACAGCTGTTCTGTTTGATGATGTTTGAGATGTTATTTTTGTTTAATTGAGGCGCCTTTTGGTCCACTCTTGGTCTGACTATGTACAACACACTGTTCTTAAGTGGTGACAGTGGTTTATATCCACCCCGTCACATGGGGGGGAAAAAAAATCAAGGATTTAATCTGGAAGTTTTTTTTCTGCTCTTCCTTTAAATAAACGCTTGAATGGCTCCCAGTGTTGACAAATAGAAGAAGAAGTCTGCATACCAGTTAGAATACATAAGGTTGACATTTTGAATAGCTCGGGGAGTGTAAACAATGCTCTACAAAAGGCTGAATCTGCTAGGTTTCCATGTATTAAATGTTGTTGAGTTAAACACACATAGCTCCTCAATGCTAGACGTCTCTTCTATCCTCCCTGGCTGTCGTTGATTCATTCCAGCCAGGCAGATCTAATGAAGGGCTGTTTGTTAAGTTGTCATCTTTGCTATCCCCTTGTCAGGATCTCTCAGCAATCATAAAACAACCCAGCCCTTACAAAGCAATATGTTATACCTGCTTTAGATTTGAAAATATTTTTTTATCCCTGGCTTTTATAGTGTTCATGACTTTGAACGAATAGAAATCCAAACAGATGGAATGTTAATGCATCAAGCTCACCATCAAAAGATATAGCCGTGTTACTGTAGTAGTTGCATGATATTCATTTGATTTATTTTTGATTTATTTTTTACAATTTGTCTTCTTTCAATTGTACAACTGATGAGTGAATAAAGCACCTATTCAGTTAGATGAATGTTGTAATTAACCTTCTCGAGAATCTGTATTTATAATTCGGGAATGTTAAATTATATTGACAAGCTCCATTTGGATGGTGTTGGGTGACAGGGGTTTGGTCCTGAATGTCAAATATTTCAGAATAGCTGAATGTTGTGGCAGGTATTACAGCAGTTAAACTAACATCCATTTTAAGAGATGGGCTACGAAGTCCCAATCAGGACACCTTTGTATCTTCTACTACGGCATTGAAAATTCTAAAAGTTCCCACTGACACACAGCTTCTTTAAACAGAATGAATCAACCAACCAATGTAATGATGCTTTAAAATGAGCAATGACGCTTTAAAATGAGCAATGACGCTTTAAAATGAGCAATGACGCTTTAAAATGAGCAATGATGCTTTAAAATGAGCAATGATGCTTTAAAATGAGCAATGATGCTTTAAAATGAGCAATGATGCTTTAAAATGAGCAATGATTTCCCTGATTTAAAAAAAAAGTTCTCAAGTCAACTATAAAGACTGCAAACGGCTAGTAACATATGCTGCTGAATTCACTTACAGAATATGTTCGATTTAAATCTTGATATGCATCATAAATATTGTAATTATAGGGCTGTGTCCCAAATGGCACCCTATATAGTGCACTACTTTAGACTAGATTCCTATGGAACCCTATGTAGCGCACCACTTTTCACTAGAGCCCTATGGAACCCTATACCTTACGTAGTGCACTACTTTAGACTAGAGCCCTGTGGAACCCTTCCTGTATATAGAGCCCTGTGGAACCCTTCCTGTATATAGAGCCCTGTGGGGAATAGGGTGCCATTTGGGACACAGATAGATCTAATTCTCTTCCCCCATTATTAATTGTCCAAAGAGTAAAATGATTAATCGTGGTCCTGGAAAATAATTATACATTTTCTGCTTGATTCTACCTGTGGGCGTTCCCTTGTCAACAACTCTTCCCAAAGCGCTGTCTGGATAGAAGGATGCTTTCGTCTCATAAAAAAGTACTACGAGTACAGTATGTCCCAAATGGCACCCTATTCTCTTCATAGTGCACTACAGTTGACCATGGCTTTGGTTCAAAGTAGTGCACTATGTAGGGAATAGGGTGGTGACGTTTGGGATACAACCTTTGTCTGCTAAACGGGAAGAAAAGTACTATATGCTTCACATGAAAACACATCCCTGAGGAGAGAACGCATTTTTACTTTAATCAAGCTTACTTAAAACTGTTGATGAGCAGCAACGCAGCCGTTCTTTAGGGACATTTGAAAGCTGAGCATTATTTGCTTTGTTATTTAATGTGATCACTTTCCATATTCTAAAGTATGCGGAAGAAAATCAGCAGTATTTAACAAGAAACACCGTCTTTACCTACACACCCCCCCTCTGCCTAATTTTCAAGTAAACTTTCCCAAAGCTGTGTGTTTTCATATGGTTCATGTCCTGTCCAGGTGGAAGAATCTCCTTATATTTCTATAGGGCCTTCTGCTGTTTTAAAACAAGTCAGGGTCTGAACTCTGAATCAAGCCAGTGGAATGCACAGCACCTGCTTAACTCATGAGCCGTCGGATACATTGAAAAACATGCAGCCTTATAGCTGGTACCCTCGTGTCCCCTGCAACACTGTGCTGGAGCAGCCCGTGCATCATACACACCGCATCCCAAATGGCACCCTGTAGAGTGCATTACTTTAGACCAGGGCCCATGGGGCTCCATTTGGGACAGACCGAGACACACAGCATTCTGGGAATGTTGACATCCTCTGGTATGTTGACCAGGCAAACCCTCTCGCTGGCCAAACACACACAGCCTCCACATGGCCCTGTAGAAAGGACAGGGACACAGCTAATGGTTGTGGAACAATGACACTTACTTTGATAGGCTTGGCATGGCTCCAACATACATTTATGTGTGTAAATGAAGTATCTAATCAATCAATAATGCATTATACCGTGTGCATATTGTGTAATTGAAGCCTGTCTTAGAGCATCTAAGGCCCAGAACTGAATATTTAGATAGGGCCTCTTTCACTAACTGTCTACTCACCCAATTCCTCAAGTGATTTGTTTTTGTTATCTAGAAATGAAGAACATTTCTACTCAATCAAAACACATACATAATATATTGTCTTGTCAATGAAACCATGCATCTTATAGTAATCAATATAGCATTACAAATAACAAGGTATAACAAAACACAAGAAATATGAACATGAGAAAGTAAGAAGCTATATACAGGGTCTGTTCCTGTACCATATTAACAATGTACAGGGATACTGGAGTGATGGAGGTAGATATGTATTGGGGCAAGGTAACTATATACAGGGTCTGTTCCTGTGCAATATTAACAATGTGCAGGTATACTGGAATGATAGAACTAGATATGTATAGGGGTAAGGTGACAGGATATATGATAAAGTAGCAGCAGCGTAATTTATGATTGTGAGTGTGTGTAAAGTCTATAAATGGGTATGCATGTTGGAGTGTTAGTGTACGTGACGTGTAAAGTCCTGTGAGTGTGCATAGAGACAGTGCAAAAAAACAAATAAAATACAAGGGTCAATTATGTCCGTCTAGCCATTCTGTTAGCTATTTAGCAGTCGTATGGCTTGTGGAGAGAGCTGTTCATGAGCCTGTTGGTGTGAGACTTGATGCACCGGTACCACTTGCCGTGCAGCGGCAGAGAGAACAGTCTATGGCTTGGGCTGGCTGGAATGATTTTCCAGGCCTTCCTTTCACACCGCCTGATAGAGGTCCTGGATGGCAGGGAACTTGGTCCCAGTGATGTACTGGGCTGTCCGCACCACCCTCTGTAGCGCCATGCGATTGAGGGCAGTGCTGTTGCCTTACCATGCAGTGACGCAGCTTGTCAAGATGCTCTCAATGGTGCAGCTGTAGAAGTGAGAATTTGAGGGCCCGTGCCAAACCTTTAACATCCTGAGGGGGAAGAGGTGCTGTCGCACCTTTTACATGACTGTGCCTGTGTGAGGATCAGCATGGTGGAGGTGATGTTGCCTACCCACACCAAGGGAGGCGTTCAGACCAAGGGTCCTAAGCTTTGTGATAAGCTTTGAGGGGACTGGTGTTGAACAGTGAGTTGTAGTCAGTGAACAGCATTCTCACATGCAGTAGGTATTCCTCTTATCTAGGTGGGTGAGGGCAGTGTGAAGTGTTCTTTTTATCACGTTGTCACATGTGCCAAATACAACAGGTGTAGACTTCAGTGAAACGCTTAGTTACAAGCCCTTAACCAACAATGCAGTTAAAATAGTTATGGAAAACAAAATGGATAAATATTTAAAGCAGTAAATAACAATAGCAGGGCTATATACAGCGGGTATCGGTACAGAGCCAATGTGTGGGAGCACTGGTGTCAAGGTAATATGTACATGTAGGTAGAGTTAAAGTGACTATGCATAGATAATAACAGAGTAGCAGCAGCATAGAAGGGGGGGGGGGGGGCAATGCAAATAGTCTGTTAGCCATTGGATTAATTGCTCAGCAGTCTTATGGCTTGGGTGTAGAAGCTGTTCAGAAGCCTCTTGGACCTAGACTTGGCGCTTCGGTACCGCTTGCCGTGCGGTAGCAGAGAGAACAGTCTATGACTAGGGTGGCTGGAGTCTGACATCGCCTGGTATAGAGGTCCTGGATAGCAGAACACTTGGCCCCAGTGATGTACTGTGTATGCAATTGAGATTGCGTCGTCTATGGATCTGTTGGGGCTGTATGCTGTCACAACCTGGCTCTCAGATGTAACAAGCAAGGAAGTCTACACGTTGGTAGTTAAGGAGTAACAACAAATATTTATTAAATAACTAACAAAGTATAAAACTACAAAATGAATACTAACCTGTGAAGTGTGACAGTAGGCATGCGAGGGCTGTAATGGAGATGCATGGATGAAGGTAAAATGTGTGTTAGTGTTGAAGGGTGGCCTAATCAAAAAACAATCAACCAGATCACAAAACGGGGCTTGTTGAGGGAGAGAGCCAGGACTGGGCACCAGAAACCTTTATCTCCTAGTTGATCCCAAACCAAGGTGCAAATTGTCACCTTAACCCAATCAGCTCCACCTGTCCCCAATCTGCAAATAAAAGCACAAACACAGGAGGCAGGGAGAGTGGGGGGGGGGGGGGGCGTACCACCCCCAGAAAAAAAGAGCCGAGTACAAAACATAATGAATAAAGGATCAGACACAAAATACTATACAAACCATAAGAGGCACACCAGATGCCCCTGACACCAACCCAACCAAATCGTCTGACCCCATCCAACCTCAGCTACCACGGTACCTGGAAGCAACAATTTAAGAGAAAGAAACGGAGACCGAGCAACAGGAAGAACAAAATAAACCCTGTACAGACCACCAACCGAAAAGAAAAAAAAGAAACAGGCATCTGAAGATTGACACCCCCCACTTCATGACACCCTGCCACTGTATGTGAAGGTGGAGTGACTGACCTCAGATCAGATTCCACCATAAGAACAGGACTAACCACACCAGTTTAAGCACATAGTTCTGATTTAACCAATTCAAGAGACAAACAAGCATAATAGGGCTTTAACAAATTGACATGGTAGAGCTGATTCGCCTTTCGCCGCTCAGGGGTAGCAATCCGATAGTTCAGATTGGACAATTGGTGAACCAGTGTGTGGGCCGCTGAATTTGGCCTGAAAAGGAGAACCGACAACGGGCAGCAGGGTCAGAATCTGGTCCCCTGGACTAAATTGTCACGGCTCAGCTCGCCGGTCAAACAATCTTTTCATCCTCGCCTGAGAGGATGCTAGTTTTTCCCCTTTAGCCATTTCACAAGCTACATACAACCTGTCAGAAACCACTAACATATGACAACAAATTTGGGGGGAGGCTCAACCACCTTCCAATCCTCCATTAATACAGCAAGGGGACCATGCACAGTATGACCAAAAACAAGGTGATTAGGATTGGTCCCGTGTGGCTCAGTTGGTTGAGCATGGTGTTTGCAACGCCAGGGTTGTGGGTTCGATTCCCACGGGGGACCAGTATGAAAAAAAAAAAAGGTATGCATTCACTACTGTAAGTCACTCTGGATAAGAGTGTCTGCTAAATGACTCAAATGTAAAAATGATTGAACAATTCTTTAACAGTGAGTAGCAACCAGGGTAACCCCTCTTCCCAGTCACGTTCTAATTCAGTGCAGTACATAACAGTCTGATGAAAACGCTCAAGGGCCCCTTGACTGAGCATAATAATCACTGGCCTGATTATGTTTTATACACAATTGTTGCAAGACTTGTGCAAATATGTGCGAAGTGAAGTTGGAACCCTGATCGCTCTGAATCACCTTAGGTATTAAAAAAAAAAAAAAGATATGAACTGTGACAAAGCCTTCACAACAGATTTAGTTGTAATGTTGCGAAGTGGATAGGCTGCAAGATATCTTATAGCCTGACAGTTAACATGTAGGTGCTGCCAGCTTTAGAACAGGGTAAGGGTCCAACACAATCAATAGTCAAATGCTCAAATGGCTGGCCTGTAACAGGAAATGGTTGTAGCGGGACTTGCCTCAAATCTGATTAGGATTCCCAGTCAGTTGACAAACATGGCACGTTTTGATGTAAGCGGAAATGTCTTTATAAATGAGGACAATAAAAATGAAGCAAAATTCAATCATAGGTTTTACTAACCCTTAAGTGACCAGAAATGTCATGATGTTTTTACAGCTAGATCTCGAGCTGAATAGCATCACACACACACACACACACGTGTGTGATACGTCCATTTCCTCACCAACAACTGAGCTTGAATGTAGTAAACCTGGGCAGCACTCCTTACCTCTACCAGAAGTACTTGATCAAAGAAACCTTAAGGTAGGATCATCAGACTGCGCCATCACAAGATCACTACAGGACATAGGCAAAGGTAAATAACTTAATGGATTATCAAACTGTTCAGCTATGTGTTGTGTAAGTTCCATTTTGGCTGAAGCGGCAGCACGGCTCATGGCACGATTCACAGCGCATGCAGATAATACCTCCGGGAATCTCTGTTCATTTTCATCGATAATCCATGGGATACCCCATCCCATGTAGGGATTATCGATGAAAATGTACAGCGATTCCCAGAGGTACCAAGACGAAACCTATGATTGAATTTTGCTTCATTTATTGGCCTCATTTATTAAGACATTTCCACTTACAAATTGTGCCATGTTTGTCAGCTGACTGACAATCAGATGTTAAGGCAAGTCCCGCTACAACCTATTCCTGTTACAGGCCAGCGGTGGTTTCTCATACCCCATGAGAAACCACCAGAGGAGATGCATCACACAAGACAACTACTGGCTAAGTTGAAACCCAAAATCACATGAACACCATCAATGGGCAGAAAAGGACGCACCCCATGGGGCAGCAGGTAGCCTAGTGGTTAGAGCGCTGGACTAGTAACCTAAAGGTTGCAAGATCAAATCCCTGAGCTAACAAGGTAAAAATCAGTCGTTCTGCCCCTGAACAAGGCAGTTCACCCACTGTTCCTAGGCCGTCATTGAAAGTAAGAATTTGTTCTTATTAACTGACTTGCCTAGTTAAATAAAGGTAAAATTAAAAACCTCACCTTGCACTAGGTCAGATAAGTGACTTTGTGCAAGGGTACAGACAATGTATACTCAAACATATCCATTGAATCAGGACACTGGTCCCTGTATCTGTCTCCAGAGAAAAAGGCAGAAATGACTACAAAACAAACAATTCAGAAGCACCCGTGTCTAGCAGAATCTTTACTGGCAATTGCACATCACTTCCCAATAGTGAAACATAACCCTTTGTGACAAATGGCAAATAGTCAGTACTCAAAGTTGGACAATTCTTGTGCAACAGGATTAACATGAGTAATAGGCCCAGCTAACAGGTTTTTACATTTGTACTGGAAAATCTGCTGACCTTTTTTTACCAAGGACATTTGTTCTTCTAGTGGCCTTTACTTTGACAATAATTACAGATTTTACTTACATAATTCTGTCCACATGAACCACGTTCAGATCTAAGATGGAAATGTGTCATTACCAGAAACAAAGGAATTAGCTGAGCGAAATCCACTTGAACTGTTCCTCTGCCCCCAAATGTTGCATACGGGACCCTCCAAAACTGCCTTTCTGGGTCATTACGTACTCATCTGCCAAAACCGCAGCATCAGATGCAGTCAGTACTTTATGTTCATTTTATATAGGTAGCAAGACGATCAGGGATAGATTCTTTAAATTGTTTCGAGGACAACCAAGTTGCACAAATCTTTAAGACTAGTGACTGCTGACGCAGTACACCAACGATTGAGTCGAGTTAACAATTCCCGTGAAATCAACATGTGACTTTTTGACCTTTCTTCAATGTTCTGAAACATTGTCGATACGCTTCAGGGACCAACTCGTAAGCATGCAAGGCAGCAGTTTTAACCTTTACGTTATCGTTGCCATCTATAACGCTAAGAGATGAGTAAGCCTCCTGAGCCTTACCGGTCAAAACACACTGTAGCATCAAAGTACGGTCTGCATTAGGCCAAGCCCGAGTGTCTGCTACACGTTCAAATAACGTAAAAACGTAGCTCAGGAACCTTTTCAGTACATTTAGGCAAGAACCGTAGACTACCAGCAACATCAAAAGGCGGAGAACGACCAAGGTAAGAGCGTCCCATTAGGGAGCTTGAGTCATCATTCTCAAAAGAAAATTACCTGAAAGCTTGCCTTCTCTGACAAGTTCTAACCGCTGATGTTGCAACAGCAGTTTAGCTTGTTCCGTATCCTGCGTCAACCTTTCCAGATCTTTGTCATTATTTAGCTGCAATTAAAGTAACTCCTTTTTCTGCTCAAATGTCAAACCAGCACTAGACACAATTGGTACATCCAATACAGCTTGACTAGGTTTACTCAATTATGCCGTCAAAATACCAGCTGAAAGCAAATTAGCTGACAGAATAGACCTCACTGTATACTTGAAATGTTTGTCACTAATCTCAACAGACCAGATCGACTACAGTTGTGAAGTTCGTCGTAATGAGGAGACCAAGGTGCAGCATGGTAAGTACTTATGATTTATCTTAATTTAACTCAGAACACTAAAACAAAACAATCAACAACGGAAACCGAACGTCACGTTCTGCAGGCCAACTGAGCTGTACAAAAACAAGATCCCACAACTGAAGGAGGGAAAAAGGGCTGCCTAAGTATGATTCCCAATCAGAGACAACGATAGACAGCTGCCTCTGATTGGAAGCCATACTAGGCCAATCAAAGAAAAAGACAACAGAAATGTACCACAGACTGCCCACCCCACACCCTGACCTAACAAAACAGAGGAATAAAACTTCTCTCTCAGGTCAGGGCATGACAACAGTACAAGTACACAGCTGACTTAACAGTGCAAAAACAGGAGTGTATTACTTGAGTTTCCCCAAATCCTACTGTTAAACTTAACCCTAGTCTTCAGTGGCTTTGCGACAGGTATTGATGCACTAGAGCCCGTTGGCACAAAGGAGGAACCAGCTCGCTGATAACCAACCCCGAACATGCTCCCGAGACAACTGCTCTGACCGCTATCCCCACACAAAACAACGTGCCCCAAGTGGGAACACGCTGCTGTACCTAACAGGGGGAAAGACCATAGCTCTGGGCAATGAGTTATGTCTGCCTCAAACCTTCTCATTGTCAGACATTGCAAAGACAACTCACCTCCATAATCCGATGACCCAACAGGAAATAGAACAGTGTCTCTAGACAGTACAAGAAAAGAGACTGAGCTCTCCACCGATGCACCAACCCAAAACTTGTAATAAATAAACAAGTCATCAAACCAATAAGTTAAAAAGCAATTTCAATAACCCATTTGAAGTATGATCAAACAAACTACAAAAAGTCAACATGTAACTCCTAATATACAATAGCACTACAGCCATACGGGCTTCTGGGACAATACCAGAACTAAGCAAACCACAAGACCCACCAAAGAGTCAACAATTAGCGCTAACCAATTACCATATATACTAGGGATAACATCAAAATAGCCAAGGCACAATCCCAAATGAGCCCCCCATTTGTCACAACTTAGCTCTTAGATGGTGACAAACAAGGGAGTCCACACATTGGCAGTTAAGGAGTAACAAAAAAAAGATTTCAATAACGTATAAAACTACAAAGGAAAACTAACCTGTGAAGTTTGAAAGTAGGCATTTGAGGGGTGTAATGGAGACGCATGGATGAAGGTAAAATGTGTGTAACTGTTGAAGGGTGCACCTAAATCAGAAACATAATCAACCAAATCACAAAACAAAATTATGCTTGTTGAGGGAGAGAGGCAGGACTGGGCGCCAGGAACTTTTATCTCCAAGGTGCAACTCGTCACCTTAACAACCCAATCAGCTCCACCTGTCCCCAATCTGCAAATAAAAGCACAAACACAGAGGAGGCAGGGAGAGCGGGGTAGCAATGCAAATTGGAAGGTGGCTTAATATAGCTTACAGTATGTGTTACAGTATGTGTACTGATTGATTCTATCGATCTATATTCTACATTTAAAAATAATAGTTTTGGTCCTGTTATTGGTATATTAATGGTCATTGGTCAGAACCAGAAGAAAATCTCTGAAGTGCTTTCTCTGGCTGATTCTTGATTGACCGTATTAGATAGGCTACCACTGCCTGTCCATCCCCAAGACAAAGGTTCCCTTCCCTTTCTTAGGCTTTTCATTATCTCAATTGAATAACTTATCTGATTATGGCTGGGGTTTCACTCTATATCAGAGCACTATTTGTCATTCATTTAAAAGCAGGGGACCAGATGAGGTTTTATAATGGGGGGCATTATGATTAGGGTGATTATGTCTGTTGGTTAGGTCCACAGCCTACCAGCTTTATCCCAAACTTGACATTTGGTGGGTCTGTGATGCTGATGAGGAGATTGGATTGGAATTGTGCAGTTGACCTTTACTGTTGGAGTCTAGGCCCTGTGCAAGGAAGAACATGGGACAAGAGAGCTCTGGTTGGCCCTGTGCTGTGCAGGGGACAGGGAGCTCTGGTTGGCCCTGTGCTGTGCAGGAGAGAGCGAGAGCTCTGGTTGGCGCTGTGCTGGGGAGAGCGAGAGCTCTGGTTGGCCCTGTGCTGTGCAGGGGAGAGAGAGAGATCTGGTTGGCGCTGTGCTGTGCAGGGGGAGAGAGAGAGAGCTCTGGTTGGCCCTTTGCTGTGCAGGGGAGAGAGAGAGAGCTCTGGTTGGCCTTGTGCTGTGCAGGGGAGAGAGAGAGAGCTCTGGTTGGCCCTGTGCTGTGCAGGGGAGAGAGAGCTCTGGTTGGCCCTGTGCTGGGGAGAGCGAGAGCTCTGGTTGGCCCTGTGCTGTGCAGGGGAGAGCGAGAGATCTGGTTGGCGCTGTGCTGGGGAGAGAGAGAGCTCTGGTTGGCCCTGTGCTGTGCAGGGGAGAGAGCGAGAGCTCTGGTTGGCGCTGTGCTGGGGAGAGCGAGAGCTCTGGTTGGCCCTGTGCTGTGCAGGGGAGAGAGCGAGAGCTCTGGTTGGCGCTGTGCTGGGGAGAGAGAGAGCTCTGGTTGGCCCTGTGCTGTGCAGGGGAGAGAGCGAGAGCTCTGGTTGGCGCTGTGCTGGGGAGAGCGAGAGCTCTGGTTGGCACTGTGCTGGGGAGAAAGAGAGCGGTGGTTGGCCCTGTGCTGTGCTGGGGAGAGAGAGAGAGCTCTGGTTGGCCCTGTGCTGGGGAGAGAGAGAGCGAGAGCTCTGGTTGGTGCTGTGCTGGGGAGAGAGAGAGCGGTGGTTGGCCCTGTGCTGTGCAGGGGAGAGAGGGAGAGCTCTGGTTGGCCCTGTGCTGTGCAGGGGAGAGAGAGAGGGCTTTGGTTGGCCCTGTGCTGTGCAGGGGAGTGAGGGAGAGCTCTGGTTACACCATGCAGAGGAGGCTGGTGGGAGGAGCAATGGGAAAGATGGGCTCATTGTTATGTCTGGAAAGGAGTCAAACATGTTGTTTGCATGTGTTTGATGTGTTTGGTTACAATGAGCCCATCCTCCTATAGCTCCCGCCACCATTCTACTCTGACAACAAGCTTATTCTGGAGAGATCCTGGCCTCTTCTCTTCCCCCGGTCCTGCTCGAAGTCTGGAGAGAGAGTCAGATTAATAACGAGACCTCAGCAGCCAATGAAGACAGGTGGCAAAAGTCGTCATAAGAGACAGATCTGAAGGCTCTCATACAAAACCAATTTCAGACGCACTCCATTTTTCAAAAGCTCATCAGGGTTGAGGAACGGCAGTGGTAGAGCCGGACGGCCACAGAATTTGTTTCTCTCTGATTGCCTTGTCAGGATATCTTATCCCATAGCGGATGACCACACCGCCCAACTGATACACGCACACGCACACAGAGGTACGCTCTCACACACACACACAACTCCACTTCAGATTTATTGGGCTTAGCTAACATGACAACCCACCATATCAATGCCACCATCCATTGGCGGTTGGCCCAAAAATGTCCAAACGTTCATATTATGTGCATATGTGTTCCTGTGTCATGTGTGTATATATATAGTACCAGTCAAAAGTTTGGACACGTACTCAGTCAAGGGTTTTTCTTAATTTTTTTAAACTATTTTCTACATTGTAGAATAATAGTGAAGACATCAAAACTATGAAATAACACATATGGAATCATGTAGTAACCAAAAAAGTGTTAAACAAATTCTTCAAAGTAGCCACTCTTTGTCTTGATGACAGCTTTGCACACTCTTGGCATTCTTTCAACCAGCTTCACCTGGAATGCTTTTCCAACAGTCTTGAAGGAGTTTCTACATATGCTGAGCACTTGTTGGCTGCTTTTCCTTCACTCTACAGTCCAACTCATCCCAAACCATCTCAATTGGGTTGGGGTTGGGTGATTGTGGAGGTCAGGTCATCTGATGCAGCACTCCATCACTCTCCTTCTTGGTCAAATAGCCCTTACACAGCCTGGAGGTGTGTTGGGTCATTGTCCTGTTGAAAAACAAATGATAGTCCCACTGAGCACAAACCAGATGGGATAGCGTATTGCTGCAGAATTCTGTGGTAGCCATGCTGGTTAAGTGTGCCTTGAATTCTAAATAAATCACAGACAGTGTCACCAGCAAAGAACCCCCACAAAATCACACCTCCTCCTCCATGCTTCATGGTGGGAACCACACATGTGGAGATTATTCGTTCACCTACTCTGCATCTCACAAAGACACAGCAGTTGGAACCAAACATTTGAAATTTGGACTCATCAGACCAAAGGACAGATTTTCACCGGTCTAATGTCCATTACTCGTGTTTCTTGGCCAAAGCAAGTCTTCTTATTGGTGTCTTTTAGTAGTGGTTTCTTAGCAGCAATTTGACCACAAAGGCCTGGTTCACGCAGTCTCCTATGAACAGTTAATGTTGAGATGTGTCTGTTACTTGAACTCTGAAGCATTTATTTGGGATGCAATCTGAGGTGCAGTTAACTCTGATGAACTTATCCACTGCAGCAGAGGTAACTCTGGGTCTTCCTTTCCTGTGGCAGTCCTCATGTGAGCCAGTTTCATCATTGCGCTTGATGATTTTTGCGTCTGCACAATTTTCCGGATTGACTGACATTCATGTCTTAAAGTAATGATGGACTGTCATTTCTCTTTGCTTATTTGAGCTGTTCTTGCCCTAATATGGAATTGGTCTTTAACCAAATAGGACTATCTTCTTTTTACCACAACTACCTTGTCACAACACAACTAATTGGCTTGAACGCATTAAGAAAGGAAAAAAATTCCACAAATGAACTTTTAACATGGCACACCTGATAAATGAAATGCATTCCAGGTGACTATCTCATGAAGCTGGTTGAGAGAATGACAAGATTTTGCAAAGCTGTCATCAAGGCAAAGGGTGGCTACGTTGAAGAATCTCGAATATAAAATATATTTAGATTTATTTAACACTTTTTGGTTACTATATGATTTCATATGTGTTATTTCATAGTTTGATGTCTTCACTATTATTCTACACTGTAGAAAATAGTACAAAGAAATAAAATACTATATATATGGTGCCAGTCAAAAGTTAGGACACACCCACTCATTCATGGGTTTTTATTTCTTTGTACAATTTTCTACATTGTGGGATGTATATATATATATAACGCCCCACGCTCTCTAAAGTCTCTGTCTCTGTACCATGCCCTGAGTGAGTTTCTGTCTCTATACCAGGCCCTGAGTGAGTCTCTGTCTCTATACCAGGCCCTAAGAGAGTCTCTGTCTCTATACCAGGACCTGATTGAGTCTGTCTCTATACCAGGCCCTGAGTGAGTCTGTCTCTATACCAGGCCCTGGGTGAGTCTCTGTCTCTATACCAGGCCCTAAGTGAGACTCTGTCTCTATACCAGGCCCTGGGTGAGTCTCTGTCTCTATACCAGGCCCTGAGTGAGTCTGTCTCTATACCAGGCCCTGGGTGAGTCTCTGTCTCTATACCAGGCTCTGAGTGAGTCTGTCTCTATACCAGGCACTGAGGGAATCTGTCTCTATTCCAGGCCCTGGGTGAGTCTCTGTCTCTATACCAGGCACTGAGTGAGTCTCTGTCTCTATACCAGGCCCTGAGTGAGTCTCTGTCTCTATACCAGGCCCCTGAGTGAGTCTCTGTCTCTATACCAGGCCCTGAGTGAGTCTGTCTCAATACCAGGCACTGAGTAAGTCTGTCTCTATAACAGGCCCTGATTGAGTCTGTCTCTATACCAGGAGGCCCCTGAGTGAGTCTGTCTCTATACCAGGCCCTGAGTGAGTGTCTGTCTCTATACCAGGCCCTGAGTGAGTGTCTGTCTCTATACCAGGCCCTGAGTGAGTCTCTGTCTCTATACCAGGCCTGAGGGAGTCTGTCTCTATACCAGGCACTGAGTGAGTCTATCTCTATACCAGGCCCTGAGTGAGTCTGTCTCTATACCAGGTCCTGAGTGAGTCTGTCTCTATACCAGGCCCTGAGTGAGTCTCTGTCTCTATAACAGGCCTGAGTGAGTCTCTGTCTCTATACCAGGCCCTGAGTGAGTCTGTCTCTATACCAGGCCCTGAGTGAGTCTCTGTCTCTATAACAGGCCTGAGTGAGTCTGTCTCTATACCAGGCCCTGAGTGACTCTGTCTCTATACCAGGCCCTGAGTGAGTCTCTGTCTCTATACCAGGCCCTGAGTGAGTCTGTCTCTATACCAGGCCCTGAGTGAGTCTCTGTCTCCATAACAGGCCTGAGTGAGTCTGTCTCTATACCAGGCCCTGAGTGACTCTGTCTCTATACCAGGCCCTGAGTGAGTCTCTGTCTCTATACCAGGCCCTGAGTGAGTCTGTCTCTATACCAGGCCCTGAGTGAGTTTCTGTCTCTATACCAGGCCTGAGTGAGTCTCTGTCTCTATACCAGGCCCTGAGTGAGTCTGTCTCTATATCAGGCACTGAATGAGTCTGTCTCTATACCAGGCCCTGCGAGTCTCTGTCTCTATACCAGGCCCTGCGAGTCTCTGTCTCTATACCAGGCCCCGGGTGAGTCTCTGTCTCTATACCAGGCCCCGAGTGAGTCTGTCTCTATACCAGGCCCTGAGTGAGTCTGTCTCTATATCAGGCACTGAATGAGTCTGTCTCTATACCAGGCCCTGCGAGTCTCTGTCTCTATACCAGGCCCTGCGAGTCTCTGTCTCTATACCAGGCCCTGGGTGAGTCTCTGTCTCTATACCAGGCCCCGAGTGAGTCTGTCTCTATACCAGGCCCTGAGTGAGTCTGTCTCTATACCAGGCCCTGAGTGAGCCTGTCTCTTTACAAGGCCTGAGTGAGTCTCTGTACCAGGCCCTGAGTGAGTCTGTCTCTATACCAGGCCTGAATGAGTCTGTCTCTGTACCAGGCCCTGAGTGAGTCTGTCTCTATACCAGGCCTGAATGAGTCTGTCTCTGTACCAGGCCTGAATGAGTCTGTCTCTGTACCAGGCCTGAGTGAGTCTGTCTCTATACCAGGCCTGAATGAGTCTGTCTCTGTACCAGGCCTGAATGAGTCTGCCTCTGTACCAGGCCTGAATGAGTCTGTCTCTGTACCAGGCCTGAATGAGTCTGCCTCTGTACCAGGCCTGAATGAGTCTGTCTCTGTACCAGGCCTGAATGAGTCTGTCTCTGTACCAGGCCTGAATGAGTCTGCCTCTATACCAGGCCTGAATTAGTCTGTCTCTGTACCAGGCTCTGAGTGAGTCTGTCTCTAACCAGGCCTGAATGAGTCTGTCTCTATACCAGGCCTGAATGAGTCTGTCTCTGTACCAGGCCCTGAGTGAGTCTCCGTGGTTTACTATAGGACTCAGTTCCAAAATGTTTTCCCCTTGGGACCATTAATCCACACAGTCCCCCCCGAGTCACTCAGAGAGAGAGGGGCTCACTGAGTATGAAGATTAAAGAGGGGGAGGGGGGACGGGGGGGGGACGATGACATAGACAGAGAGGGGGGGGGGCATAGAGAGAGAGAGTTCTCCATACCTCCATCACACACAGGGGTTGTTTTCTCTCCTCTACCCAATGAATATATAATTGTGTAGGAAAATTAATTTAACCAGAGATTAATGTAGGCTACAAGGTAGATATGTTAGCACTTATCTCCTTTGAACTTCTCTGTATCCCCCCTTCTCCCTCTTCTCCCTCTCTCTCTTTCCTCTATGGGTGGGGTTGAAGCCGGCAGGATGTCGTGTTAGGCGGTGTACCAAGTGGCACCCCTTTCCCTATATTGTACACTACTTTTGACCCGGGCCTTTAGGGCTCATAGGACTCTGGTCAAATGTAGTGCACTATTTAGGCAATAGGGTGCAATTTGAGATGTAGCCAGAGGGCTTTAATGAAAAAGGAGATTCCAGTCAGCCTGATGCTTCTCATCAATCACCTCTCTGCTTTGGAAGTGTAATACCGAGTAGATGGGTGGAGGAGTGGAGGGGAGTGTAGGGGGTGAATGTGAGTGGAGGCATCAGGCTTTTAATCTCTATGACTTAATGGACTCCACTAGTTTGGCCTCAGTGCAGAGTGGAGTGAGTGCTGCATTGCTGCTGGAACTTAACCCCCGCAGTCGGCAAACAAGTTGAATGAACGTCGGAGCTTGTTTCGAGCTTGTTTCAGCAGTAGGCAGTATCAGTGTCTGCCTCTCTGACATACAACTCACACAAACTAGAAATTACAATGATTGGAAATATGATACTTAATGTACACTATTGTCAAGGCACCCCATGTTGTTTAGCCTGCGTGAATGAATTTATCTAAATTATTTGGCTTTGCCCTTCCTTCATTCCATAAGCTACACCCATCTGCCCTTTACACCAATCACCTCATATTTTACAGAGCTATCTTTTATCAAATCAATACAAATCAAATGAAATGTTATTTGTCACATGCTTTGTAAACAATAGATGTAGACTAAAAGTGACATTCTTATTTAAAGGTCCTTTTTCAACAATAAATAGTGACACGAGTAATAAATACGCAGTGAAAATAGAATAACAATGACGATGTAAAAGTAACATGGCTCTTTACAGGAAGTACCAGGTAATAACATGGGTACATACAGAGAGTAGCAGGTAATGTCATGGCTATACACAAGGAGTACCAGGTAATAACATGGCTATTTGAAGGAAGTACCTGGTAATAACATGGCTACATACAGGAAGAACCAGGTAATAACATGGCTATATAAAGGGAGTACCAGGTAATAACATTGGTACATACAGGGAGTACCAGGTAATAACATGGTTATATACAGGAAGTACCAGGTAATAACATGGTTATATACAGGGAGTATCAGGTAATAACATGGCTATATACAGGAAGTACCGGGTAATAACATGTTTATATACAGGACGTACCAGGTTATAACATGGCTACATACAGGAAGAACCAGGTAATAACATGGCTATATAAAGGTAGTACCAGGTAATAACATTGGTACATACAGGGAGTACCAGGTAATAACATGGTTATATTCAGGAAGTACCAGGTAATAACATGGCTATATAAAGGTAGTACCAGGTAATAACATTGGTACATACAGGGAGTACCAGGTAATAACATGGTTATATTCAGGAAGTACCAGGTAATAACATGGCTACATACAGGACGTACCAGGTAATAACATGGCTATATTCAGGAAGTACCAGGTTATAACATATATATATATACAGGGAGCACCAGGTAATAACATGGCTATATAGAGGAAGTACCAGGTAATAACATGGCTATATACAGGGAGTACCAGGTAATAACATTGCTGTATACAGGAAGTACCAGGTAATAACATGGCTACACACAGAGATTACCAAGTAGTAACATGGCTATTTACAGGAAGTAACAGGTAATAACATGGCTTAATACAGGGTGTAGCAGGTAATAACATGGCTATCGTATTGGAGTCGTGCGGCAGGTAGCCCCTGAACAAGGCAGTTAACGCACTGTTCCTAGTATATCACTGTAAATAGAATTTGTTCTTCACTGACTTGCCTAGTTAAATAAAGGTTAATTAAAAAATAAAAATAAAACAAATAAAAAATATACAGGGAGTACAAGGTAATAAGGTTATGCAGGGGTATGAGTTAATTGAGGTAGATATATACATATAGGTAGGGTGTAAAGTGACTAGGCAACAGGATAGCTAATACACAGTAGCAGCAGCGGGTAGCTATTTGATTAGCCATTTAGCAGTCTTGTTTAGCAGTCTTATGGCTTGGGGGTAGAAGCTGTTCAGGGTCCTGTTGGTTCCAGACTTGCACTGGTACCGCTTGCCTTGCGATAGCAAAGTCTATGGCTTGGGTAGCTGGAGTCTTTGACCATTTTTTAGGCCATCCTTTGACACCGCCTAGTATAGAGGTCCTGGATGGTACAGTAGGAAGCTTGGCCCCAGTGATGTACCGGGCCGTACTCACCATCCTCTGTAGTGCCTTGCAGTTGGGTGCCTTGGACTTGCCATACTAAGCGGTGATGCAGCCAGTCAACATGTTCTCAATGGTGCAGCTGTAGAACTTTTTGAGGATCTGAGGGCCCGTGCCAAATCTTTTCAGCCTCCTGAGGGGAAAGGGCGCTGTTATACCCTCTTCACAACTATGTGGGTGTATGTGGACCATGTTAATTCCTTAGTGATGTGGACTTGATGGTGGTCCAATGGTGGTCCACCATGTAGCTCAGTTGGTAGAGCATGGTGTTTGCAACGCATGGTGTTTGCAACGCCAGGGTTCAATTCCCATGGGGGGCCAGCACAAGAAAAAAAAAAAGGAAATGAAATGTATGAAATGTATGCATTCACTACTGTAAGTCGCTCTGGATAAGAGTGTCTGCTAAATGACTAAAATGTAAAAAAAAAAAAAAGTAAAATGTAATAAATATATCACTAGTCACTTTAAACAATGCCACTTTACATAATGATTACATACCCTACATTAATCATCTCAAATGTATATACTGTACTCTATTGCATCTTGCCTATGCTGCACGGCCATCGCTCATCCATATATTTACATCCACATATTCTTATTCATCCCTTCACACTTGTGTGTATTAGGTAGTTGTTGTGAAGTTGTTGGATTACTTGTTAGATATTACTGCACTGTCGGAACTAGAAGCACAAGCGTTTCGTTACACTCACATTAACATCTGCTAACCATGTGTATGTGACCAATAAAATTTGATTTGATTTGATTGCGAGGCCACGCATGAAATGCCTTTTAAAGCATTTTATGGCTATAGATGTGAGTGCTATGTGGCAATAGTCATTTAGGCAGGTTACCTTGGCGTTCTTGGGCACTGGGACTGTGGTCGTTTGTTTGAAACAAGTTGGTATTAAATAACGGGCCATGCTATTCATCGACTACAGCTCAGCGTTCAACATCGTAGTGCGCTCAAAGCTCATCAATAAGCTAATGACCCTGGGACTAAACACCTCCCTCTGCAACTGGATCCTGGACTTCCTGATGGGCTGCCCCCAGGTGGTAAAGTTAGGTAACAACACATCCGCAACGCTGATCCTCAACACAGGGGCCCCTCAGGGGTGCGTGCTTAGTCCCCTCCTGTATTCCCTGTTCACTCATGACTGCACTGCCAGTCACCATTCCAACACCATCATTAAGTTTGCAGATGACACAACAGTGGTAGGCCTGATCAGCAACAACGACGAGACAGCCTATAGGGAGGAGGTCAGAGACCTGGCTGTGTGGTGCCAGGACAACAACCTCTCCCTCAACGTGATCAAGATAAAGGAGATGATTGTGGACTACAGGAAAAAGAAGACTGAGCATGCCCCCATTCTCATCGACCGGGCTGTAGTGGAGCAGGTTGAGAGATTAAAGTTCCTTGGTTTTCACATCACCAACAAACTAACATGGTCCAAGCACACCAAGACAGTCGTAAAGAGGGCCCGGCAAAACGTTTTCCCCCTCGGGAGACTGCAAAGATTTGGCATGGGTCCTCAGATCCTCAAAAGGTTCTACAGCTGTACCATTGAGAGCATCCTGACTGGTTGCATCACTGCCTGGTATGGCAACTGCTCGGCCTCCGACTGTAAGGCACTACAGAGGGTAGTGCGTACAGGCCCAGTACATCACTGGGGCCAAGCTTCCTGCCATCCAGGACCTCTACACCAGGTTGGTGTCAGAGGAAAGCCCTAAAAATTGTCAAAGACTCCAGCCACCCTAGTCATAGACAGTTTTCTCTTCTACCGCACAGCAAGCTGTACCGGAGAGCCAAGTCTAGGTCCAAGAGGCTTCTAATCAGTTTCTACCCCCAGGCCATAAGACTCCTGAACATCTAATCAAATGGCTACCCAGACTATTTGCATTGCCCCTCCCCCCCCCTTTTACACCACTGCTACTCTCTGTTGTTATCATCTATGCATAGTCACTTTAATAACTCTACCTACATGCACATATTATCTCAACTAACCGGTACCCCCGCACATTGACTCTGAACCAATACCCCCCTGCATATAGTCTCGCTATTGTTATTTTACTGCTGCTCTTTAATTACTTGTTATTTTAATTTCTTATTCTTATCTGTATTTTTTTACTTTCTTCAGGCTAGGGTCCTTTTTCTCAATTTCGTCCAGACTGACGTGCCCAAAGTCAACTGCTTGTTGCTCAGGCCCTGAAGCCAGGATATGCATATAATTGGTACCACTGGAAAGACAACTATCTGAAGTTTGTATAAATGTTCAAATAATGTAGGAGACTATAACACAATAGACTTGGTAGGAGAAAATCCAAAGAAAAACCAACCGGATGTTTTTTTTTGAGAGAGCCCATGCTCTTCCAATGGAAAGTATAGGGAAATAATTAAATCTAGCTCCCAGTATGCAATTCCTATGGCTTCCACTGGGTGTCAGTAGTCTTTGTTCAAGGTTTCAGGCTTGTTTCTTCCAAAACGAGTAAGAATAATGAGTTTTACTACAGGGACACAGTCTAGGAAATTTGTGTATGCGTGCACGATGAAGATGACACGAACCTGCTAATATCATTTTCCTATTGAACATACTTCTTTCCGTATGAAATATTATATTTCATTTAATTTTAGGGTACCTGAGGATTAAATAGAAAGTTTAGGGGTACATTTTCGGATTCCTATCTTGCCATGTTGAACGAGTGGATTACTGAAATCGATGGTGCAAACTAAACAGACCTTTTGGGATATAAAGAAGGATTTTATCTAACAAACCGACACTACATGTTACAGCTGTGACCCTTTAGATGATAAATCAGAGGAAGATTTTCAAAAAGTAAGTGAATATTCAATCGCTATTTGTGAATTTTTGAAACCTGTGCTAGTGGAAAAATATTTTGATGGGGCGAGGTCCTCAAACAATCGCATGGCACGCTTTCGCTGTAAAGCCTGCTGTGAATCGGACAGTGCAGTTAGATTAACAAGAATTTAAGCTTTCAACCGATGTAAGACACTTGTATGTACCTAAATGTTTCAACTTTCTGTTTCACAGGGGCCCGTAAGTAAGCATTTCACTGTAAAGTCTACTCCTGTTGCATGTGATTAAAACAATTTGATTTGATAGGTTGAAATGACAGTGAAGGGGCTTGCCAGTTGGTAAGTGCATGCTGTGAGCACGCGTCCTGGTATTCCATCTGGTCCCATGGCTTTGCGAATGTTAACCTGTTTGAAGGTCTTACTCACATTGGCTATAGAGAGCAAGAACACACAGTCATCTGGAACAGCTGGTGCTCTCATGCTTGGTTCAGTGTTGCTTTCCTCGTTACGAGCATAGAAGGCATTTAGCTCGTCTGGTAGGCTTGCATTGCTGGTAGTTTCGTGTCGGTGGGCAGCTCGCGGCTTGTTTTCCCTTTATAATCCGTGATAGTTTGCAAGCCCTGACACATCTGTCAGGTGTCAGACCTGGTGCAATAGGATTTGATTTTAGTTCTGTATTGAAGCTTTGCCTGTTTGATGGTTCGTTAGAGGTCATAGAAGGATTTCTTATAAGCCTCCGGATGAATGTCCCGCTCTTTGAAAGCGGCAGCTCTTGCCTTTAGCTCAGTGCGGATGTTGCCTGCTATCCATGGCTTCTGGTTGGGATATGTATGTATGGTCATTGTGGGGACGACGTCATCGATTCACTTATTAATGAAGCAGTGACTGATGTAGTATACTCCTCAATTTTATCGCATGAATCCCAGAACATTTTTCAGTCTGTGCTCGCGAAACAGTCCTGTAGCTTAGCATCCACTTCATCGGACAACTTCCGTAATGAGCGCATCACTGGTACTTCCACTGGTTTTTGCTTGTAATCAGGAAGTAGGAGGAAAGAGTTATGGTCTGATTTGCCAAAGGGAGGGTAAGGAAGGGCCTTGTATGCATTTCTGTGTGTAGAGTAAAGGTGATCTAGAGTTTTGTCGCCTCCAGTTGCCTCCAGTTGCCTCCAGTTCCAAAGATGGCCATAGCTAACTGTCTATAGGCCCTAGCTACCTGTCTGTAGGCCCTAGCTACCTGTCTGTAGGCCCCAGCTACCTGTCTGTAGGCCCTAGCTACCTGTCTGTAGGCCCTAGCTAGCTGTTTGTAGGCCGTAGCTAACTGTTTTAGCCGTTTTGCCTCACCATGCCAGTCTCTTGCCTCACCATGCCAGTCTCTTTCCTCCCCATGCCAGTCTCTTGTCTCCCCATGCCAGTCTCCTCCCTACCCATGCCAGTCTCTTGTCTCACCATGCCAGTGTCTGCCTGTCCTTGCCAGTCTCTTGCCTCTCCATGCCAGTCTCTTCCCTCCCCATGCCAGTCTCTTCCCTCCCCATGCCAGTGTCTTGCCTCCCCATGCCAGTCTCCTCCCTATCCATGCCAGTCTCTTGTCTCACCATGCCAGTGTCTTGCCTGTCCTTGCCAGTCTCTTGCCTCTCCATGCCAGTCTCTTCCCTCCCCATGCCAGTGTCTTGCCTCCCCATGCCAGTGTCTTGCCTCCCCATGCCAGAACAAGACAGTCTATTCCCTCCTCATGCCAGACAACAAGATTTATGCAAAACATGGGCCAGAAGGAAAAAGCCCAAAATATATGAATAATCTAAAATGTCTGCTAGTTCTCACCAATGGCCTCAGAGCCAAAGTCTAGAACCCTCCATGTGTGCAAAGGAAATGTTGCATGGTGTTCTCTTTTAGGGGCTAATGTCATAGGCCTAGGAGTGTGTCAAGTGGTCATCAGTCATTCGTTTCAAATTCCCCAGAGGAACATGTTATCGTGAATGTGTTTTGTATTGTCTTTGGCACACGCTGCCAGAACTCTTGTGTGTTTACTTTTTACATCAATTTTCCCATGAGACAGTACTGTACTGTGCTTTTCTAACCTGACTAAAACAATAACTGAGTTTCTGAATTTCCTTATACCTTTTCCTTTAGATCAATTACAAGCATCCCTAATGTTGTGCAAATCAGTCGAATGCTGCTAGATGATTCCACAACAGTAGAGTGGTTACTGTGGAGAACAATCCAATGTGTGGGAAATAAATGTATTTGGGTTAACGGTGCTCTCTCATTAATAATGATTGTGTTTGTTTGGATAAATAGTGCCCTACTTTCAGCATCTGTGGTTTTAAATAATCCCAATAGGCCTCTTGCCTGCTTATTGATTGATTGGAATGGTCGTTAAAGGTCATATTCATAAAACATAAAGACGTGATAAACACATTGCTGTGTGGAATTTTTGTTAACAAGTGGGCTAATATATCAGTGTGTTGTAACCATGTTGTCTTAGTAAGGTAGAGTTTCCAGATACTCTATTCATACAATTATTTAACTTGCTAAACTTATAGATATTATTTTATGTACTGTACTCCTGAAAGTCATCTTTCACAAACAATGTACATACAATTGTGTTTCACATACAGCAATACACACAACGTGATACAACGTGATACAGCGGGGATACAACGTGATACAATGTGATAAAACTTGATACAACGGTGATACAACGGTGATACAATGGGTTACAATGGAGATACAAATGGATACAACAGTGATAAAACTTCATACAATGGTGAAACAATGTGATGCAATGGCGATACGTGATACATCGTGATACAACATGATACAACATGATAGAATGGTGATACAACGTGATACAACGGTGATACAAGGGTGATACAACGGTGATACAATAGTGATACAAGTGATACAATGGTGATACAATGGCAATACAATTGTGAAACAATGGTGATACAATGTGATACAACGTGATACACTGGTGATACAACGTGATACAATGGTGATACATTGTGATACAATGGTGATACAATGTGATACAATGTTGATACAACGTGATACAACGGTGATACAACGTGATACAACGGTGATACAATGTGATACAAGGGTGATACAAGGGTGATACAATGGTGATACAACGGGGATACAACGGGGATACAACGGGGATACAATGTGATACAACGGTGATACAGTGTGATACAATGGTGATACAATGGTGATACAATGTGATACAACGGTGATACATTGTGATAAAATGGTGATACAATGTGATACAATGGTGATACAACGGTGATACAAGGGTGATACAATGGTGATACAACAGGGATACAACGTGATGCAACGGTGATACAACTTGATACAATGGCGATGCAGCGTGATACAGCGTGATACAAATGTGATACAAAGGTGATACAATGGTGATACAATGTGATACAGTGGTGATACAACGTGATACAATGTGATACAATGTGATAGAATAGTGATACAACGTGAAACAATGGTCATACAGTGGTAATACAATGTGTAACAATGGTGATTCAATGTTATACAATGGTGATACATCGTGATACAATGGTGATACAACGTGATACAATGGTAATACAACGTGATACAATGTGATACATACAATGGTACATTTACCTGTTTTAACTCTCATTTGCACACATCCAAATGTACAGAGTTAATACACAATACATTTTATCCAGTGAGAATCAATGTGTTACTTCCAACAGACACTATGAATAGTTTGGACAATGACTATATTTTTATGTTTACAGTTTCTAACTTGAGTGATTTAGCAGTTACACTAGTTACACTAGTTACAATAGTTACACTTGTTACAAAAGTTACACTAGTTACAATAGTTACAAAAGCTACACTAGTTACAATAGTTACACTGGTTACAATAGTTACAATAGTTTCCATAGTTACAATAGTTTCCATAGTTACAATAATTTCCATAGTCACAATAGTTACACTAGTTACACTAGTTACACTAGTTACAATAGTTACAATAACTACACTAGTGTTAAAGGTTTACTTTTAGGCTTAAATTGTGTATGGAAAAGTATACAATAGTTACAGTAACTACACTAGTGTTAAAGGTTTACTTTTAGGCTTAAATTGTGTATGAAAAAGTATACAATTGAAATATTGTATACAGTACAATTGAATACAATTATTCCAATTGTGACATTCCTACAGTATTTATAACAAGGTTTCACAACGATTGATTCTAGCTTTTGAGAAGAAAAACAATTAATTTTCTGCATTCATACTGGACGTTAAAGTTGAATCAGTCTCAATTATCCTTTGAAATCTGAAAAGGTCATATAATATATTTTGAGTAGTAGAATCGTCTCACTTCACGAGACAAGGTCTATTTCTCAAATGGCACTCAATGCATCCCAAATGGCACTCTATTCCCTACACAATGCATTTATTTTGAGCATAGCCCTATAGGCCCTGCTCAAAAAGTAGTACATTAGAGAGGAAACAGGGTGCCATTTGGGACAAAGTCAAGGCCTGTTGCCATGACCATGTTCATACTGTGGCCAGTATTGAGAGAGCCTAAGGCCATTGACAGGCTAAGATCTTAATAGTATTTCTCATGAAGGCCTCCTTAACGGATAGACCATTCTGTGACTCTCTTTGGAACCACTCTAGTTCTTGTCAATTGTACTGACATGAATACTAGACAGCTTGCATTCATACGAGCTTTCAGAAAATCTATCAAACATATTTCCCCGGACACGACAGTTTGCCTCAATAAATGTTGCTCTCCTCCTCTCCTCTTTAACGGATAATTAAATGTTCCTACTTGATACAGTGAGGCTTTTGTGCTGCTTTTAACTGGCTTCTAACCATGCAGGCTTGGCCTTGATAGAACTGAAGGCTGAGTGTTGAGGGGACATTGGAGGGGGAAGAAAAACACATCTACAGTGAAATTAAATGCACCTTTTCACCAACTTTTAACAGCCTTGAGCTATCTACTTTCTATTATTAGTTAAGACCTAAAGACTATCCACCGGCATCTTCCTTACCAAACCCCCCCATCAAAATAAAATAACATCCATTGTGTGACGACACGTTACCTCTTAAAAAGCTTTTACCTTGGGAGCTGTGTCCATTTGTGTCCGTTTTCCTGGGAGAAGAAATATGTTTCTGTTAACAAAGACATTTCTCTTATCCTGTTGGCCATTCAGGGTGAAAACAATCAAGGAAATGATCTCAGACACACTCAAAATTAAATGTACTGTAAATAATAAATAACAAAGAATAGATTAATATAAACATTAAATGTCTCTCTAGCTGTAGCATGTTTTGTTTAAAGTAGTGATAAGATGATTTCCTTCTGTATTTTCATCAGCACTGTCAGAACAATGGTTCTCAGTAGCTAATGATAACGGTTAACCGTTTACAAGTATGGTAAAGTAAACATAACATTTTTAAGATTTCTGCATTTCCTTTCTGAAAGGATTGTTAAAAGTTTGCCATCTAAGGCGTTGATGAACAACACTGCTTGATCTTACAATGACAAGTACAGTATAAAGCAGTGGTGAACCGGAACTATAGGACCTAGGCCTTCAGAGAGACCAAAAATCTTCCAAAAATCTAGAAAACAACATAAAACATAGCATCAATTAATACGCCCGGCATTATGTCCAAAATGAAATGAACAAACCAGCTGTTGCTTCCCATTGCAAATATATTTCAATCACCAGTGATCTAAAGGTTAAATGCAACAATGTGGACAAACTCTTTATAGATGGACAGCTCTTCTGAGTCACCTCCATAACACCATGGCTGTACTAAATTCTACAGGGACATCAGGTTACGAAAAAAAAAAGAAATTATGGGAACTGTAAAAATATCTGGACAGTATGAAGTTGATATGAACACAGAGGTACTCAATTACATGCTCGATTACACATATGGACTGATACATAGACACACACACTTGACCTCTCTCTCTTCTCTCACTCTCTCTCTCTTCTCTTCTCTCCCTCTCTCCCCTCTCTCTCTATTGTCAAGAACTTTTCTATAATTTAATATGTTTATTGTTTGTCTATCTTTTCTAAGTCTTTGTCTACATGTTTATCTATGTTTAATCTTAAGGTGAATGCACCAATTTGTAAGTCGCTCTGGATAAGAGCGTCTGCTAAATGACGTAAATGTAAATGTACAACAAGCAAGTGGAAGATATCAGAACAGGAATGTTGGGGAATAATAACATATTGTACGGGATACTGTAGTGAAGCCATCTCTATAGACATGCAAGGTCTCTTTCATGATCATGTGAAACGCCAATTGCTATGGAAATGCTAGGATGTGTTTTTCTATGAAAATTATGTTAAAGGTAATTATGATGCAACTATAATGGTGATATGATATGGATTACAAATATCATCCTGAATATTAAGGCTATACTCACTTCATGTTACACACAGACACTCAACTACGCAAATTGGCTGGTGTCACGAATTCCACCGAAGGTTGCTCCCCTGCCTGCTCGGGCGGCGCTCGGTGGTCGTCGTCATCGGCCTACTAGCCGCCGCTGATCCCTTTTTCCTTTTCGTTTGGTATGTCTTATTGTTTGCACCTGTTCCCCATTTGGTTCTCTTGATTTATGGTTATTTAAGCCTGTTTAGCCCGCCCAGGTTTGTGCGGGATTATTTGCGTCAGTGTGTTTTGTTATTGGATGCGCTGGCGATCGTATAGTGTTGTTTTATGTGCGTGCTGTGTACCTGTTGTTTTTGGGCACCTCGCATTTCACGCCGGTTGTGTTGGCGTCGACCGTTTTTGTTGTGTTACGGAATAAACACATTATCTCCTTACCTCTGCTCTCTGCGCCTGACTCCTACCACCACTCCTAGCATTTACTGACAGAATCCCGCACCAGCTATGGAGTCAGCAGGAGCAGCCTCCCCTCCTCTCCCATCGATGGAAGAACGGGTCCTCCATCATACCACCATTCTCCACCGAATCTGCTCAGCGATGGATCAGATGATGGAGAGGATGGACCGATGGGAGAGGAGTGGCCTCCCTACCGCATCCCCCGCACCAACTCCCCCCCCAACAGCTACCCCTCCACCGGCGTCCGGACCCGGAGCCTTGCGCCTGGCTCTCCCCAGGGAGTACGATGGAGCGGCGGCTGGGTGCCAGGGGTTCCTGCTACAGTTGGAGTTGTACCTGGCTACCGTTCATCCGACTCCCTCGGGAGAGGAGAGCGTAAGCGTCCTCGTCTCCTGCTTAACGGGATGTGCCCTGGAGTGGGCCAACGCAGTGTGGTATGGCCCAGACTCGGCAAGGGATCACTACCCCGAGTTCACCCGCCGTTTCCGGGCCGTGTTTGACCACCCAGCAGAGGGCCGGGCGGCGGGTGAACGGCTGTTCCACCTGCGGCAGGAGACGAGGAGCGCACAGGACTTTGCTCTGGAGTTCCGGACCCTCGCTGCTGGAGCGGGGTGGAACGACAGGGCCCTGATGGACCACTATCGGTGTAGCCTCCGGGAGGACGTCCGCCGGGAGCTAGCCTGTCGGGACACTACCCTCTCACTGGATGAACTAATAGACATGTCCATTCGTCTCGACAACCTGCTGGCTGCTCGCAGGCGTCCGGACCGGGCCCTGTTGGTTCCACCTCCAGGTCCTCCAGCTCCCGTCCCTATGGAGCTAGGGGGGGCCGCGTCCAGGGGAACCGGAGGAGGAGGCTCCTCCTGTACCCAGTTTGGTCAGAGAGGACACACTACCGACCGGTGCTGGGGGAGCTCCTCTGGGAATCGGGATGGCAGGCGGAGCACTCCTCGTTCACCTCAGGTGAGTAAGCACCAACCTCACCCAGAGCTCCCTGTTGGTCATATGTTCGTTTTAGTAACTTTCCCCTTGTTTTCTCCCTCTTTCCAGCATAAGGCGCTAGTCGATTCAGGCGCAGCTGGAAACTTTATGGATCGTGGGCTCGCGTTAAGGCTAGGGATTCCCCTGGTGTCGTTGGACCAACCTTTCCCCGTGCACTCCTTAGATAGCCGATCATTAGGGTCAGGACTGGTCAGGGAGGCCATGGTGCCACTGGACATGGTAACGCAGGGGGATCATGGGGAAGGGATTAGTCTCTTCCTCATTGATTCGCCTGCGTTTCCGGTGGTGCTGGGGATTCCCTGGCTGGCCAATCACAATCCCAATATTTCGTGGAGACAGGGAGCTCTCAGAGGGTGGTCAGAGGAATGCTCAGGCAGGTGTAAGGGAGTTTCCATCGGTGCGACGACGGTGGAGAGTCCAGACCAGGTTTCCACTGTGCGCATTCCCTCAGAGTATGCCGATTTGGCTATCGCCTTCTGTAAAAAGAGGGCGACCCGATTACCACCTCATCGACGAGGGGATTGCGTGATAAACCTCCAGGTAAACGCTACACTTCCCAGGAGTCACGTGTACCCATTGTCACAGGAGGAAACGTTGGCTATGGAGACATATGTCACGGAATCTCTGAGACAGGGGGACATTCGGCCCTCCATGTCACCCGTCTCCTCGAGTTTCTTTTTCGTGAAGAAAAAGGATGGAGGGCTGCGTCCGTGCATTGATTATCGAGGTCTAAATTCTATCACAGTAGGGTTTAGTTACCCGCTACCTCTCATAGCTACGGCGGTGGAATCATTTCACGGCGCGCGTTTTTTCACAAAATTGGACCTCAGGAGCGCATACAATCTGGTGCGTATCCGAGGAGGAGATGAGTGGAAAACCGCATTCAGTACCACATCGGGCCACTATGAGTACCTCGTCATGCCGTATGGGTTAAAGAATGCTCCAGCCGTCTTTCAATCCTTTGTTGACGAGATTCTCAGGGACCTGCACGGGCAGGGGGTGGTGGTGTATATTGATGACATCCTGATCTATTCCGCCACCCGCTCCGCGCATGTCTCCCTGGTGCGCAAGGTGCTTGGGCGACTGCTGGAGAATGACCTGTACGTTAAGGCTGAGAAATGAGAGTTTTTCAAACGAGCCGTTTCCTTCCTGGGGTATCGCATTTCCACCTCGGGGGTGGTGATGGAGGATGACCGCGTTAAAGCCGTGCATAATTGGCCGACTCCAACCACGGTAAAGGAGGTGCAGCGGTTTTTAGGGTTTGCCAATTACTACCGGAGGTTTATCCGGGGCTTTGGTCAAGTTGCTGCTCCCATTACCTCACTGCTGAAGGGGGGTCCGGCCCGCTTGCGCTGGTCAGCAGAGGCGAACAGAGCGTTCAGTCGCCTGAAGGAGCTGTTTACCAACGCTCCCGTGCTGGCTCATCCGGACCCCTCTTTGGCATTCATAGTGGAGGTGGACGCATCCGAGACTGGGGTGGGGGCCGTGCTATCACAGCGCTCGGGCACGCCACCCAAACTCCGCCCGTGCGCTTTCTTTTCCAGGAAGCTCGGGCCGGCGGAGGAGAACTATGACGTGGGGGACCGGGAGTTGTTAGCTGTGGTCAAGGCTCTGAAGGTGTGGAGAGATTGGCTTGAGGGGGCTAAGCACCCTTTCCTCATCTGGACTGACCACCGTAATCTCTAGTACATCCGGGCAGCTAGGAGACTGAATCCGCGTCAGGCCAGGTGGGCCATGTTCTTTACCCGTTTCCGGTTCATGATCTCTTATCGGCCAGGTGCACAGAACACGAAGGCCGACGCACTGTCCCGCCTATATGACACCGAGGAGAGGGCCATCGATCCGGCTCCCATCATTCCAGCGTCGTGCTTGGTAGCTCCGGTGGTATGGGAGTTGGACGCGGAGATCGAGCGGGCGTTACGGTTGGAACCTGCACCATCGCAGTGTCCGGCAGGTGTTCAGTACGTGCCGCTTGGTCTCCGTGATTGATTGATTCGCTCGGTGTGCGCTCAGAGCAAGGCTCCTCGACACCTGCCTAGAGGGAAATTACACCCCCTCCCCATTCCACAGCGGCCGTGGTCACACTTGTCAGTGGACTTCCTCACTGACCTTCCCGTCTCTCAGGGGAACACCACTATCCTGGTCGTTGTGAATCGGTTCTCGAAGTCCTGCCGTCTCATCCCGTTGCCCGGTCTCCCTACGGCTCTGCAGACTGCGGAGGCCCTGTTTACCCATGTCTTCCGGCACTACGGGGTGCCCGAGGACATCGTTTCTGATCGGGGTCCCCAGTTCACGTCCAGAGTTTGGAGGGTGTTCATGGAACGTTTGGGGGTCTCGGTCAGCCTGACCTCGGGTTTCCACCCCGAAAGTAATGGGCAGGTGGAGAGAGTGAACCAAGAGTTGGGTAGGTTTCTAAGGACGTATTGCCGGGACCGGCCCAGGGAATGGGCGAGATACGTTCCATGGGCAGAAATAGCCCAAAATTCCCTACGTCACTCATCGACCAACATGTCACCGTTCCAGTGCGTGTTGGGCTACCAGCCGGTCCTGGCTCCATGGCACCAGAGCCAGACCGAGGCTCCTGCGGTGGAGGATTGGGTGCAGCGCTCGAAGGACACTTGGAGAGCCGTCCAAGACGCACTCACTAAGGCGAGTGGACGGCAGAAGAAGAGCGCTGACCAGCACCGCAGTGAGACCCCTGTGTTTGCACCAGGGCATCGAGTCTGGCTCTCGGCTAGAAACCTGCCCCTCCACTTGCCCTGCCGGAAGCTGGGCCCGCAGTGTGTAGGGCCGTTTAAAGTCCTGAGGAGGATAAACGAGGTGTGTTACCAGTTACAACTTCCATCTTACTACCGTATTAACCCCTCGTTTCATGTGTCTCTCCTCAGGCCGGTGGTGGCTGGTCCCATGCAGGAAGGTGAGGTGCCGGAGGTTCCTCCACCCCCGCTGGACATTGGGGGGTCCCCGGCGTATAAGATACGCGCCATTCTGGACTCCAGACTTCGGGGGGGGGAGGGGGGCCTACAGTACCTCGTCGACTGGGAGGGGTACGGCACGGAGGAGAGGTGCTGGGTACCTAGGAAGGACATTTTGGACCCCCCACTACTGAGGGAATTCCACCGCCTTCATGGGGATCGCCCTGCGCCTCGTCCTCCGGGTCGCCCTCGAGGCCGGTGGCGGCGCACTGCGGGAGCCGCCCGTCAGGAGGGGGGTACTGTCACGAATTCCACCGAAGGTGGCTCCCCTGCCTGCTCGGGCGGCGCTCGGCGGTCGTCGTCACCGGCCTAGTAGCCGCCGCTGATCCCTTTTTCCTTTTCGTTTGGTATGTCTTATTGTTTGCACCTGTTCCCCATTTGGTTCTCTTGATTTATGGTTAGTTAAGCCTGTTTAGCCCGCCCAGGTTTGTGCGGGATTATTTGCGTCAGTGTGTTTTGTTATTGGATGTGCTGACGATCGTATAGTGTTGTTTTATGTGCGTGCTGTGTTGTTTTTGGGCACCTCGCATTTCACGCCGGTTGTGTTGGCGTCGACCGTTTTTGTTGTGTTACGGAATAAACACATTATCTCCTTACCTCTGCTCTCTGCGCCTGACTCCTACCACCACTCCTAGCATTTACTGACAGCTGGGTTATTATTTATTTGGATATCACACATTATAGTCTTACTCTTATACAGACATTGTACACACTCTCACTAAATCACATCAAATATCATACACATCAACCTACTCAGATTTACTATACACAATATCTTGACTCAATTTTCTAACATCTGTGGCATTGGCTCACAGGCAAACAGGCAAGGGAATAAAACAAATATTGCTTGAACCTGTTTCTTGAATTCTAAATATCATACATTTGAAAGCTCTAGTTTTGACCTTCATAATTCCTCTGATGGCAGTAACTTTACAAGCACTAATTATGGTCAGTTTAGCCTGAGAATAGTATCTAGTTATGGTAAGGGGTGAAATAAGTATAGCCAGTTATAATTGTAATGGTTTAGCAGATTATAAAAAAAGAAGATCAGTCTTTACGTGGCTCAAAGAAAAGGAATATAACATATACTGTTTACAGGAAACTCACTCTACATCCTTAGAGGAAGTTGTGTGGAAAAAGGAATGGAGTGGTGAAATAATTTTCTGTCATGGACAAAGGAACTCAAAAGGTGTAATGATATTAATTAACAAAAATGTCAACCTGCATGTGCAAATAGTCAAGAATGATTCGCAAGGAAGGTGGATCTTTTAGAATGGGAAAGTGGATCAAAAAGAGATTTGATTCATTCATCTATATGGCTAAAGAGACAAGACTAACAAGGGAAATACATTAATTAATAGTACAGGTAGATAGCAATAAAAACGATACTACAGAGATACAAAAAAAGTTAGAGGAAATACAAAAATAACTGGAGGAACTTATTCAAGAACAATCTAATGTAATCTTTTACAGAAATAAAACAAACTGAATGGAACTGTCACGTCTTCTCCTGCTCCTCCCCTCCGGCGTACGACGTCGCCAGGGTACTAACCACCGGTCCTGGGATTCATCATTACGCACACCTGGCACTCATCATTATGCGCACCTATTCAATTATGATTCACACCTGGACTCCGTTACCTTCATAATCTCCTATACTTTTATAAGTCACTCACCCAAGTTCACTCACCAGTTGGTATTGTTATGGTGTATCGGCGTTCTGCCTTATGTTAGTGTTGTGTTCTTGGTTTTGTTTTCTTATTAAAACGTTTCACCTGCACCTGCCTCCGACTCACCGCCCCATCATTACAGGAACATGGAAAAAAATGCACCAAATTCTTCCTGAATCTCAAACATAGGAACGCTAACAAAATAATGTGCAGAAACTCCTTACTGAAGATGGAGTCATCTGTGATTCTCTGAATTAAATGTTAAAAGAGGAAGCTAATTATTTTAAGCAGATATTCTATTTTCCATCTTATCCTCACCCACTGAATGACAATTACTGTAAGTAATTCTTACCAAATAATAAAAAATGAAAATTAGTAAATGTACAGGAAGATCAGTGCGAAGGCCAAATTACAGAGGAATAACTTTTTTAAGCTATTAAATCCTTTCAGTCAGGAAAAACCCCAGGGCTTGATGGCATACCGGTAGAGGTACATCTACCAATATACATCTGTATATCAAGTCTTTTTTGATATAATCAAAGTTCCATTGATAGCTTATTGTAACTACTATTATTAAAACAAGACCAAGATGGCAAATATAAAGATCCAGGCTATCTTAAAAACTGGAGGCCTCTTACACTTCAATATTGTGATGCAAAAATACTAGCGACATGCATAGCACTCAGAATTAAAAAGATTTTACCAGGTATTGTTCATCCTGATCAGACATATTTTTTACATTGACAATACATTGCAGATAATATACGCCAACTACTAGAAATTATAGAACATCATGAAACTTCTAAGAAGCCAGGCCTGGTATTTATAGCGGATTTTGAAAGGCCTTTGATAAAGTAAGACTGGATTTTATTTATAAATGCCTGGATTTTTTCAATTTTGGTGATTCTTTTATAAAATGGGTAAAAGTAATCTATAGCAACCCCAGGTGTAAAATAGTAAATATTGGCTACTTCTCAGAGTTTTGAAATGTCAAGAGGAGTTAAACAAGGGTGTACGCTGTCAACATATCTATTCATTATGGCCACCGAAATGTGAACTATTTTAATCAGATCAAATAATATTAAAGGATTAGAAATCCAAGGCTTAAAAAGAAAGATGTCCATGTATACCGATACTCAAGTTTTATATTAAGTCCACAAGCTAAATCCCTGCAATGTCTCAATGAAGATAACTTTTCTGGACTCTCTCGACTAAAACCTAATTATGAGAAGTGTGCAAGTTACATATTGGATCTAAAAAAAATACTACTTTTATATGACCCTGCAGTTTACCTATAAAATGGTCTGACGGTGAAGTAGACATACAGTGTCCCCTTTGGCATTTTTCCTATTTTGTTGCATTACAACCTGTAATTTAAATGGATTTTTATTTGGATTTTATTTGGATTTCATGTAATGGACATACACAAAATAGTCAAAATTGGTGAAGTGAAATGAAAAAAATAACTTGTTTAAATATTTTTTTTTTTATTTAAACGGAAAAGTGGTGCATGCATATGTATTCACCCCTTTTGCTATGAAGCCTCTAAATAAGATATGGCGCAACCAATGACCAGAAGTCACAGGAGGCAGGTAGCCTAGTGGTTAAAGCATTGGATCGAATCCCCGAGCTGACAATTTCAAAATCTGTTGTTCTGCCCCTGAACAAGGCAGTTAACCCACTAGGCTGTCATTGAAAATAAGAATTTGTTTAAACTGACTTGCCTAGTTAAATAAAGGGGGGAAAAATTAACATAATTAGTTAGATAAAGTTCACCTGTGTGCAATCTAAGTGTCACATGATCTCAATATATATACACCTGTTCTGAAAGCCCCCAGAGTCTGCAACACCACTAAGCAAGGGGCACTATGAAAACAAAGGAGCTCTCCAAACAGGTAAGGGACAAAGTTGTGGAGATGTACAGATCAGGGTTGGGTTATAAAAAAATATCTGAAACTTTGAACATCCCACAGAGCACCATTAAATCCATTATACATTTCTTTTAAAGAATATGGCACCACAACAAACCTGCCAAGAGAGGGCCACCCACCAAAACTCATGGACCAAGGCAAGGAGGGCATTGATCAGAGAGGCAACAAAGAGACCAAAGATAACCCTGAAGGAGCTGCAGAGATTGGAGTATCTGTCCATAGGACTACTTTAAGCTGTACACTCTACAGAGCTGGGCTTTACAGAGGAGTGGTCAGAAAAAAGCAATTTCTTAAAACCTGTTGGGGCTACAGGTTAGCAATGAACCCCGAGTCGGGATTGCTAACAAGGCTGGAAATTCAAAACATCAAAAATCTAATAATTTCAATTTCTCAAACAATCAACTATTTTACACAATTTAAATGATAAACATCTCCTTAATCTAACCACATTGTTCGATTTTCAAAGAGGCTTTACGGCAAAAGCATAAAGTTAGATTATGTTAGGACAGTACATAGCCACAAAAGTACAAACATCCATTTTCAATTCAAGGTCAGGCGTCACCAAAAGCAGAAACCAGCTAGAATTATGCACTAACTTTTGTCAATCTCCATCAGATGACACTCCTAGGACATTATGTTATACAATACATGCATTTTTTGTTCCATCAAGTTCATATTTATATCCAAAAACAGCATTTTACAGTAGCGTGAAATTCAGATTTTTTTCTTCTCTGAAATGCTTCCGGTGAACATAACAAAATTACTATTCGAAAACATTGGTAAATTATAATATTGTCATTCAAAGAATAATATATTATCATCTCGTAATTGCTACCGAATGGCCAGATCTCAAAATAACTTTACTGGGAAATCACATTTTGCAATAAACGGGGTGCTATGCTAAGAACAACAGGCTATGCTATACAGTTAGCATCATCTAAAATCGATAATAACATTGTAAATATCCCCTTACCTTTGATTATCTCCATCAGAAGGCAGGCATCCCAGGTCCGGAAGGCATCCCAGGTCCGGAACAAATGTGGTTTCTTTTGACAAAGTTCATCATTTATGTCCAAATAACACCAAGTACTTAGCGTTCATTATGCTCCCACAAAACGTGGTGGGGGGAGTGTAAAATCACGCCGAAAAGCTAAAAAAACCTAGTAAATAATCTATTTATGTTCGTTCAAACATGTCAAATGTTGTTTAGCATTAATCTTTTGGTCCATTTTTAACGTTAAACATCAGTAATATTTTCACACAACCTATCCTATGTCTAGATAAAAAATGATGACAAACTCACGTTTCTCAGATTTATGCGCAGGCGCAAAAAAATGAAGTGATGACATGTCAACTTCCTTGGATTCTAATTTGCTCTCTGTTTATCATAGACGCTTCAAACAACTTTATAAAGATCGTTGACATCTAGTGGAAGCCGTAGGTGTTGCGAAATGAATCCTTTCTCACTATGGTATCTATAAAACAATGACACTAAATAGTACAGTCACAAAAAAAAATTTTGATCTATTTTTCATAGGTTTTTGCCTGCAATATGAGTTTTGTTATACTTACAGACACCATTCAAACTGTTTTAGAAAATTCAGAGTGTTTTCTATCCGAATGTGTTAATAATATGCATATCCTAGCTTCTGAGTTGGTGTAGGAGGCAGTTAAAAATGGGCACATATTTTTTTCAAAATGTCTCAATACTGCCCCCGAGCCCAATTTCAAAAGAACAAAAATCTCATAATTCAAATTTCTCACACATACAAGTATTATACACCATTTTAAAGATAGACTTCTCGTTAATCCAACCACAGTGTCCGATTTCAAAAAGGCTTTACGGCGAAAGCATAGCATTAGATTATGTTAGGACAGCACCTAGACAAGAAAAACCACACAGCCATTTTCCAAGCAAGGAGAGGCGTCACAAAAAAACAGAAATACAGCTAAAATTAATCACTAACCTTTGATGATCTTCATCAGATGGCACTCATAGGACTTCATGTTACACAATACATGTATGTTTTGCTCGATAAAGTTCATATTTATATAAAAAAAAAACATTTTACATTGGCATGTAATGTTCAGAAATGTTTTGCCTCCAAAACCCTACGGTGAATGAGCACATCAATTTACAGAAATACTCATCATAAACTTTAATAAAAGATACAAGTGTTATGCACAGAATTATAGATACACTTCTCCTTAATGCAACCACTGTGTCAGATTTCAAAAAAGCTTTACGGCGAAAGCACACTGCAATAATCTGAGTACAGCGCTCAGACACCAAAAGAAGCCATACAGATACCCGTCATGTTGTGGAGTCAACAGAAGTCAGAAATAGCATTATAAATATTCACTTACCTTTGATGATCTTCATCGGAATGCACTCCCAGGAATCCCAGTTCCACAATAAATGTTCGTTTTGTTCGATAAAGTTCATCTTTATGTCCAAATACCTCCATTTTGTTTGCACGTTTAGTCCAGCACTCCAAATTCACTAAGCGCGTGAGTTTAGTCCAGACGAAAAGTCAAAATAGTTACATTACAGTTCGTAGAAACATGTCAAACGATGTATAGAATCAATCTTTAGGATGTTTTATCATAAATCTTCAATAATATTCCAACTGGACAATTCCTTTGTCTTTAGAATTGAAAGGAAAGGCAGCTCGCTCTCAGGGCCGCGCGCATGATTGAGTTCATGCTAATTTTCCAGACACCTGATACAATCAGCTCTTATTCTCTCCCCTTTCACAGTAGAAGCCTGAAACAATGTTCTAAAGACTGTTGACATCTAGTGGAAGCCTTAGGAAGTGCAATATGACCCCACAGACACTGTATATTGGATAGGCAATCACTTGAAAAACTACAAACCTCAGATTTCCTACTTCCTGGTTGGATTTTTTCTCAGGTTTTTGCCTGCCATATGAGTTATGTTATACTCACAGACATCATTCAAACAGTTTTAGAAACTTCTGAGTGTTTTCTATCCAAATCTACTAATTATATGCATATTCTAGCTTTTGGGCCTGAGTAGCAGGCATTTTACTTTGGGCACGCTTTTCATCCAAGCTACTCAATACTGCCCCCCTTTCCCAGAGAAGATATCTCAGTTTACTCACTTACTTATGGCAATGCCTACTGATGATTTGTTTTTCAAATCATATGAGCAAAAATAATTTAGCTTTATCTGGAATGCTAAACCAGACCAAATAAAGCATGCCTATCTATATTGATTATGAATTGGGTGGGTTGAGATTATTAAATATAAAAGCACTATACCTGTTTTCATGTTCCAAAAAACTTTCCACCGTCATAATTGTATTATTTTATTAATTTTTATGTGGCTTCAAAACTTATTTGGTAGATACTTCCAGTTGACTTGGACATTCACTGTATGGGACGTTGCAACTCAATAGATGGTTGTCAGCCTGTAAAGTAAACACTTCTATGGTAGCTAAGATAAATATGACAAAACTAGAAAGGGTACATTTCCTGAAGAAAATTTGTGGGCTTGCTTCACCTGAATAAAAATATTTATAACTTACCATAGCCATATGATCTTTGATATACTGAATGAGCAAATTATTTCAAGAGGCATAAAAACATATTTGGTTGTAATGTTGCAATGTTATACATCAAAGATTTTTTTTTGTATTTTACCCTTATTTTACCAGGTAAATAGACTGAGGAGGAGGGATGAATTAGCCAGGTGGATGCTGGGGATGATTAGGTGGCCATGATGGCATGAGGGCCAGATTGGGAATTTAGCCAGGACACTGGGGTTAACACCGCTACTCTTAAGATAAGTGCCATGGGATCTTTAATGACCACAGAGAGTCAGGACACCCGTTTAATGTCCCATCCGAAAGATGGCACCCTACAAATGTGGCCAACTTTCCCCCAGGAGAGCCATTGGGTGTGCAGGCTTTTATTCCAGTCCCAGTCTAACAAACCACATTTAGAAATGAGCTGCTCAACCGGACCTTGATAAACTGGCTATGTAATACAAATCTCCAAACGTATTTTAGTTTTGTTTTATCACAGTATGAAATGCTCCAGGGCTAATTTCATTAGCATGTTGGCATATTGTTCTAGATTTAGAACATAAAACAACATTTATAAAGTAAACATTATCCATTTGTCTAGCACAGCAAAATACTTCAATTGTTTGAGCATATTTTGCAGAAGAGTGATTACAATATATTTTTTAGGGGGGTTAGCCATCAGTGACAGAGTTGACAACAGATACTCAAAACAGACATATATTTGCCTCCAAAAAAACAAATGTTCAGTAAAAAACGTTTGTAAAATATGGAAAATTATTAATTTGAAAATTCCCAATAAAAACATAACCATTCTATCAGATCTATCAGCACTCTTCAAATCAAATCAAATCCCTCTTGTTGACGTTCAACAAAAATCTGACTGAGTTGATGTTTTACGGAGTTGACAAAAAAAACGTTCTTCTTCTTTGAAGTGGTATACACAGTAGCAATTTCGTTTTTCTCGGTTCAATGCAACGTTTGAATCGAAATTCATATTTTATTTTAATCTATCAGGGAGATGGAGTTGACAGTTTACGGTTGTGACCATGGTGATTCCAAAATAGTTTGTTTAAGTCAAAAGTAGAGAATTTTACAGAGCATGAGTGTTGTTTGACAACATGTCATGAGGACATGAAAAAGGGATCCTTATGGTATAGCTGGCCTTGCTTATTCTTGATTAATTCAGGATTGTAGACAAATCCGTAAGGAGATCACCAAATCTCCAGACACATCTTTTAGGAATCAAAGTTTTGAGAGAAATATTCTTTAAAGTCACAGAGGGCTATTGCAAGAAACTACACAGTATACAGTATGATCATGTTTCTGTTAATATCCATCATTGACAGTTTTAATAGTTTTAAACACTTTTTTTGGAGAGTTTGAAATTGGGATTCTTTGCTCCGGACAAGAGAATTTCCAAGCATGTAAATGAATAATATTGGAGCTGGGGCTGGAGTTGAGGATTGGGCTAGAGCTTGGGATGGGAGTGGGGCTGGGGATGGGGATGGAGGTGGGGATGGGGATGGGGGAGGAGTAAGAACAGAAAGGGGAAGGGAGACTTGACAGGTGTGAGGCTGCATCACTCTGCAATTGTTTACTCCAACAATAGAGGCATTGTTTGTTTTCCATTAGGCTGCCTTTGGGGCTTCTTCCCAAAAGGCACCCTGTTCCCTTTCCAGTGTCCTGTTTTTGAAGTACTGCACTATATAGCGGATAGGGTTGCATTTGGGATGCATCCCCAGTGTAGGCTACAGGTTCTTTACAACACAAGCAATGGTTGTGAAAGCCAGGGATTGTCCCACTGTTGTGTTATCTACTGGGTCTTTACCCAAGTTATCTGATCACCTGCTGGGTCTCAATTACTGAGCCAGGTAGTTAAGTCCTACTAGCAATGTATTGTATGAGCCGGGTGATAGATAACGTTACCAGAACGTTCGTATTATGGTTATTATGGATAACCTTTCCCTACTGTCTATTGGACAGTTTTCTGGCTGTTCTGCAGGCATTGGTAGACTATGCTGGAGGATTATTTGCTTTCCTCTGAATAGACAGGAGACATTTAATATGTCAAGATTAAACGTTCTTATTTGCTTTATCTATCCATGTGTGTCTTTACAGTACTAGCTCCAGAGACAGTCCCCATGGAGGAGGCTGTGTTGCCAGTGGCAGTCCTGGGTGCTGCTGGGCTGTGCCCTGGCTCTGCTGGGGCTGCTGGTCCCTTACCTGGTGTACTTTATGATGACCCTCCAAAACCCGCCTACTCCCGCCATGTTTAAAGCTGCGGTAGTCTGCTTCGGGCTCCTCACAAATGCCTTTCTGTTCGAGTGAGTACCTATATATTGTATTGTCACATCAAATGCTGTGTGGGGGATCTGTGGGTGAAGGCTTTTATCATGTGGGTGAAGGCTTTTATCATGCTTTTAATTATTCTTTGATTAGAAATGTGGGTAGACATAGTGAGAGTAGACATATATTTTTAGGCTCCCTAGTTGGTTTTTGTAACACAACAAGGCTACGAGCGTTTCAGCTGTCAGGCCATCATGAATGTTCTCTATCTACAGTAGCTACATATTTATCTATGGGCCCGATTCAGACTTAGGAAATATTTTAAATATGTTATGCAGTTTGATTGAAGCACTTCTCAGTAGTAGGTATTCAAACTTACCGTATGCAGGTGTGTAATGGGCTTTGCAGGTGTGGCTTCCCTTGCGCACACTGAATACATTTAATTAAAACCCTCCCACTTGCTGGCCAACAGATTTTCTTGTGAAGTTTTCATTCAATTGGGTTTTCAGTTGATTTATCTAAAGACATCCCTTTAAATACTGTGTACCTTTAATTAGAATTTTCTCGACAGGCTCACTAGAATACATGGAGAGAACAGGTTCAGAATATTAGGGTTCCATGACAGAAAGACATGCAAATATATACATATTCATCTCCTTTTCAGCACCAATTGGTAAATTAACAAAAATACTCTGATCTTGTTAATTATTTAGTGTTAGGAAAGAATATATGAATAAAAAAAACTGTTTTAGAAATACAGTGGTTTCATTTATCCTTAGAGTTGCCATATTCAATTCTGTAGGTTTGGCGCTATACTGTAATTTGCACATGGCTACAAAAGCCTATAGCTTGGGTCTCCACATTTCCTATCTGCAAGTTATAATGTCAGCATTTCATAAACTTTACTGTTGATATGTTGATATGCTTCAGCTTGCTGCCATATGACTGGTTTCACATTTGTCTCCAGCGATTATAAGGTAAAATAGATCCAAAACAATTGTCATGTATAGTTACAATCCCTTTATCAAATCGGCTTACTCATTTACCCAGCTCTTATCAATAGATCTTATCAAGTTGTAAATTACAGTGCATGGATAATGGTGTTATTTCTGTCAGGAAAAAGAGAGTAGATGTTGTTCCACTTGGAACCGGCAGGTTGCTCAACCTTATTCATTGTTTCATCATGTGTGAAGGTGGTGGAATTATGAGGGAATTAAGTCAAGGTTAGAATACAGCGTACCTATTGACACACCTGCACCACAGCTTCATTTCTTTGATCTTAACCGCAAATTAATGGCGGATGAAAAGCATGCTATTCTAATGGTTAAATTCAAGGTCGGAATATGCATAGAGAGAAAGGTGCATGAAAATGGAATTATGTTACATTTATGCACACTTAACTCGGGTCGGGATTCCACCCTCTAAATATAGTATCTATCATCACATGCTATAATGCCAATTACCTCTTTAGTGGTGAGGTGCCCAGGAGAGGTTCCCTCCTTCAACTTTGACCTGAGAAGAGGAGGAGTTAGAAAGGAGATAAAGAGGAGGAGAGGGGAGGAGGAGAGAGGAGGAGAAGGGAAGAGAGGGGATGAGAGAGGAGGAGAGAGGAGGAGAAGGGAGGAGAGGGGATGAGAGAGGAGGAAAGAGGAAAAGAGAAGGGAGAAGAGAGGAGAGAGGGGAGGAGGGATTTTCATTTTGGAACTGTCTGTGACCCGGGGCCTGCCAGGAGCCACACACATATGTGATTGTCTAATTGCAGAAAAGAGAATAAAACACTTCTGCCATTTTTTGTGAGCAATAGAGAACCCTGGGTATTATTTTTTAGCATTGTAGCACTTGTAGTACTGTGTATGTACCATATTAACATTATCAATCAGCAGTTAAGCTATATCAAACTAAATGTAAGTACATAATAGTTGAGTAATGTCAAACAAAATGCTTTTTGAAAATCTCTTGATGTATTTCTTACAACCTCTCTCTCTCTCTCTCTCTTTCTCTCTCTCTCTCTCTCTCTCTCTCTCTCTCTCTCTCTCTCTGTTTTCCCTTCTCTCTCACAAGTTTATTTTTGGTTGTTAGGTTTTGATATTCCTAATTGGAATAACGCCTGGGGTTTTGTAAACCATTAGTAAATGAACAGTCTGCTTTGATTAGCATCTGACTAAATAATGCATTAAATGTCTGGCGTAAACATGATCAACTCTGTGCTGTAATAATATATTAAATGCATGGCATAAACATGATCAACTCCATGCTGTAATAATGCATTAAATGCCTGCCGTAAACATGATCAATCCCATGCTATAATAATGCATTAAATGCATGCCGTAAACATGATCAATCCCATGCTGTAATAATGCATTAAATGTCTGCCGTAAACATGATCAACTCCGTGCTGTAATAATGCGTTAAATGGCTGGTGTAAACATAATCAACTCAGTGCTGAAATAAGACATTAAATGCCTGGCGTAAACATGATCAACTCCATGCTGTAATCATAATGGGAAACATGCTACATCACTTCCCCATCTGAAGTCGTTCAAACAAATTCCAGGTGAAAGATGATAGAAATAAATCAAAAGCACCTGAGGCTGATTTCCATAATAACAAGGGAAATAAAAATGTGACAATATATTTCTCCCTCCCTCCCTCCCTCCCTCCCTCCCTCCCTCCCTCCCTCCCTCCCTCCCTCCCTCCCTCCCTCCCTCCCTCCCTCCCTCCCTCCTTTGTTTGAACTAAAAGAAAAAGAAGGCTGGTTGTAATCAATTCAAGAAGGGGTTCATACGTCTTCCCATTAAAACGGTTTGGAGTGGAATGTTGCCTGGTGAACTGGTAATTGACATTGTGGTGGTATTGGTAATTGACATTGTGGTGGTGCTGGTAATTAATGTTGTGGTAGTGGTTAAGCCAAGGTAACCTGTCTAAATGACTACCGCTCCGTAGCACTCACATCTGTCGCCATGAAATGCTTTGAAAGGCAGATCCTGGCTCACATCAACACCCTCATCCCAGAAACCCGGGACCCACTCCAATTCGTATACAGCCCCAAGAGATCCACAGATGACGCAATCTCTGTTGCACTCCACAACCGCCCTTTCCCACCTGGACAAAAGGAACACCTACAGTTGAAGTGGGACGTTTACATACACCTTAGCCAATTACATTTAAACTCAGTTTTTCACAATTCCTGACATTTAATCCTAGTAAAAATTCCCTGTTTTAGGTCATTTAGGATCACCACTTTATTTTAAGAATGTGAAATGTCAGAATAATAGTAGAGAGAATGATTTATTTCAGCTTTATTTCACATTCCCAGTGGATCAGAAGTTTACATACACTCAATTAGTATTTGGTAGCATTGCCTTTAAATTGTTTAACTTGGGTCAAACATTTCGGGTAGCCTTCCACAAGCTTCCCACAAGAAGTTGGGTGAATTTTGGCCCATTCCTCCTGACAGAGCTGGTGTAACTGAGTCAGGTTTGTAGGCCTCCTTGCTCGCACACACTTTTTCAGTTCTGCCCACAAATTTTCTATAGGATTGAGGTCAGGGCTTTGTGATGGCCACTCCAATACCTGGACTTTGTTGTCCTTAAGCCATTTTGCCACAGCTTTGGAAGTATGCTTGGGGTCATTGTCCATTTGGAAGACCCATTTGTGACCAAGCTTTAACTTCCTGGTTGATGTCTTGAGATGTTGCTTCAATATATTCACATAATTTTACTTTACTCATGATGCCATCTATTTTGTGAAGTGCACCAGTCCCTCCTGTAGCAAAGCACCCCCACAACATGATGCTGCCACCCCCGTGCTTCACGGTTGGGATGGTGTTCTTTGTCTTGCAAGCTTCCCCCTTTTTCCTCCAAACATAATGATGGTCATTATGGCCAAACAGTTCTATTTTTGTTTCATCAGACCAGAGGATATTTCCCCAAAAAGTCCGGTCTTTGACCCCATGTGCAGTTGCAAACCGTAGTCTGGCTTTTTTGTGGTGGTTTTGGAGCATTGGCCTCTTCCTTGCTGAGCGGCCTTTCAGGTTATGTCGATATAGAACTCGTTTTACTGTGGATATAGATACGTTTGTACCTGTTTCCTCCAGCATCTTCACAAGCCTTTTGCTGTTGTTCTGGGATTGATTTGCACTTTTCGCACCAAAGTACGTTCATCTCTAGGAGACAGAACGCGTCTCCTTCCTGAGCGGAAAGACGGCTGCGTGGTCCCATAGTGTTTATACTTGCGTACTATTGTTTGTACAGACGAACGTGGTACCTTCAAATCAAATCAAATGTATTTATATAGCCCTTCCTACATCAGCTGATATCTCAAAGTGCTGTACAGAAACCCAGCCTAAAACCCCAAACAGCAAGTAATGCAGGTGTAGAAGCACGGTGGCTAGGAAAAACTCCCTAGAAAGGCCAAAACCTAGGAAGAAACCTAGAGAGGAACCAGGCTATGAGGGGTGGCCAGTCCTCTTCTGGCTGTGCCGGGTGGAGATTATAACAGAACATGGCCAAGATGTTCAAATGTTCATAAATGACCAGCATGGTCAAATAATAATAATCACAGTAGTTGTCGAGGGTGCAACAAGTCAGCACCTCAAGAGTAAATGTCAGTTGGCTTTTCATAGCCGATCATTGAGAGTATCTCTACCACTCCTGCTGTCTATAGAGAGTTGAAAACAGCAGGTCTGGGACAGGTAGCATATCCGGTGAACAGGTCAGGGTTCCATAGCCACAGGCAGAACAGTTGAAACTGGAGCAGCAGCATGGCCAGGTGGACTGGGGACAGCAAGGAGTCATCATGTCAGGTAGTCCTGAGGCATGGTCCTAGGGCTCAGGTCCTCCGGGGGGAGAGAGAGAGAGAAAGAAAGAAAGAAAGAAAGAAAGAAAGAAAGAAAGAGAAGAAAGAAAGAAAGAAAGAAAGAAAGAAAGAAAGAAAGAAAGAAAGAAAGAGAAGAAAGAAAGAAAGAAAGAAAGAAAGAGAATTAGAGAGAGCATACTTAAATTCACACAGGACACCGGATAAGACAGGAGAAATTCTCCAGATACAACAGACTGACCCATTGCCCCCCGACACATAAACTACTGCAGCATAAATACTGGAGGCTGAAACAGGAGGGGTCTTCAGGCGTTTGGAAATTGCTCCCAAGGATGAACCAGACTTGTGGAGGTCTACAATTATTTTTCTGAGGTCTTGGCTGATAACTTTTGCTTTTCCCATGATGTTAAGCAAAGAGGCACTGAGTTTGAAGGTAGGTCTTGAAATACGTCCACAGGTACACCTCCAATTGACTCAAATGATGCCAATTAGCCTATCAGAATCTTCTAAAGCCATGACATCATTTTCTGGAATTTTCCAAGCTGTTTAAAGGCACAGTCAACTTAGTGTATGTAAACTTCTGACCCATTGGAATTGTGATACTGTGAATTATAAGTGAAATAATCAGTCTGTAAACAATTGTTGGAAAAATGACTTGTGTCATGCACAAAGTAGATGTCCTAACCAAAAGCCAAAACTATAGTTTGTTAATAAGAAATTTGTGGAGTGGTTGAAAAACACGTTTTAATGACTCTAACCTAAGTTTATGTAAACTTCCGACTTCAACTGTATGTGAAAATGCTGTTAATTGACTACAGCTAGGAGTTCAACACCATTGTCCCCTCCAAGCTCATCACTAAGGACCCAGGGACTGAACACCTTCCTCTACAACTGGATCTTGGACTTCCTGACAGGCCGCCCCCTGGTGGGGAGGGTAGGCAACAACACATCCGCCACGCTGACCCTCAACACGGGGGCCCCTCAGGGGTGTGTGCTTAGTCCCCTCCTGTACTCCCTGTTCAGCAAGAACTGTGTGGCCGCGCACGACTCCAACACCATCATCAAATTTGCAGACTATACGACGGTGGTAGGCCTGATCACTAACAAAGATGAGACAGCCTATAGGAAGGAGGTCAGAGACACTGCCAGGACAACAACCTCTCCGTCAATGTCAGCGAGACAAAGGAGCTGATTGTGCACTACAGGAAACGGAGGGCTGAACACGCCTCCGTTGACATCAATAGGGCTGTAGCGAAGCGGGTTGAGAGCTTCAAGTTCCTCAGTGTCCACATTACTAAGGACCTATTTGGTATTTGGTGTTTGGTATTTTATTAGGATCCCCATTAGCTGTTGCAAAGCAGCAGCAACTCTTCCTGGGGTCCACAACAGAACATAAAACATAATACCGAATGACATAATAAAGAACATCATTAGACAAGAACAGCTCAAGGACAGAACTACATGGTCTAAACACACCAACACAGTCATGAAGACGGCATTACAAAGCTTCTTCCCCCTCAGGAGGCTTAAAAGAACCTCAAAATGAACTACAGCTGCACTATTGAGAGTATCTTGACTGGCTGCATCACCTCTTGGTACGGCAACTCCTCGGCACCAAACTGCACGGCGCTACAGAGGGTAGTGTGTACAACCCCAGAACATCACTGGGAACGAGCTCCCTACCATCCGGGACCTTTATACAGCTGGTGTCAAAGGAAGGCCCCAAAAAATTGTCAAGGACTCCAGTCACCTGTCATAAACTGTTCTCTCTGCTACCGCAGGCAAACAGTACCGGAGCACCAAGTCTGTGACCAAAAGGCACCTGAACAGCTTCTACCCCCAAGCCATGAGACTGGTGAACAGCTTCTACCCCTAAGCCATGAGACTGTTGAACACCTCCTACCCCCAAGCCATGAGAGTGTTGAACAGCTTCTACCCCCAAGCCATAAGACTGGTGAACAGCTTCTACCCTCAAGCCATAAGACTGGTGAACAGCTTCTACCCCCAAGCCATAAGACTGGTGAACATCTTCTACCCCCAAGCAATAAGACTGGTGAACAGTTAATCAAATGACAAACCAAACTAATACATTGACCCCCTTTATTATTTATTGTTTAATTTTTATTGTTTTGCACTGACTCCCTGTTTACTATTCCTCTCCTCCTCTCTCCTTATTTTCCTCTTGTACCGCTCCCTAAGTCCCTTTCCCTTCCCCACCTCTTCTCTACTCTCCCTCTCTCCTCCACCCATCCCCCTCGCCCCCGTTGGCCATCAGTCGCAGGTCGGTGGGTGTGTGGGTGGGTGGTTGAAGGGCAGGGGGTATGGAGAGTGGCTCCAGCTTGCCCCTTGGTGCTGGAGCTGGCTGGGACGTGCCAGCCTCCTGCTGCCCCTTGTCAGGGTGTGTCTCAGTCAGCCTCTTCCCCTGGGGGTCCTGGGGGGAGGGAGACCTCCACATGGAGGAACCCACAGTGCTGCGCTGCCTCTCAAATGGCACCCTATTCCCTATGTAGTGTACTACTTTTGACCTGGGCCAATAGGGACTTGGGACCCTACATACAGTAGGGAATAGGATGCCATTTGGGACGTAGACTCCCTCTAACCATACCATCCAGACTGTATGAGATGCTAACCTTTGTAAAAATGCTCCCAGACAAACCTTTACAAAAAAAAGAAAATGAACCCCCCTGCTCTGCTCCGTACCCTTCCGCCCAGCATCCATGAAGCCTGACCTTTCTGTTGTTGTTATTGTGTTAGCTTGCCTCCACTTCTGGGCTTATTTGTTTCATTTAGACTACATCCCAACTGGCATCCTAATATCTATATATTGCAATTCTTTTGACCAGGACCAACAGTCCCCTGGTCAATGAAAGTGTACTATATACCAGGACCAATAGGCCCCTGGTCGACAGTAGTGTACTATATAGCAGGACCAATAGGCCCCTGGTCAACGGTAGTGACTATATACCAGGACCAATAGGCCCCTGGTCAATGAAAGTGTACTATATACCAGGACCAATAGGCCCCTGGTCAACGGTAGTGTACTATATACCAGGACCAATAGGCCCCTGGTCGACAGTAGTGTACTATATACCAGGACCAATAGGCCCCTGGTCAACGGTAGTGACTATATACCAGGACCAATAGGCCCCTGGTCGACAGTAGTGTACTATATACCAGGACCAATAGGCCCCTGGTCAACGGTAGTGTACTATATACCAGGACCAATAGGCCCCTGGTCGACAGTAGTGTACTTTATACCAGGACCAATAGGCCCCTGGTCAACGGTAGTGTACTATATACCAGGACCAATAGGCCTCCGGTCAACAGTAGTGCTCTATGTAGGGATTAGGGTGCCATTTGGGATGCATATTTAGACTCATTCTTAATTGGGATAAAACGGATCTGGGGCGTGCAGAAACGCCAGTCTGGTACCAAGGGAGCTAAGGCATGTTGTCGCGTCTTGCCTGTGATTGGTCCCGGCAGATGTTCCGTGGTGTAAGCAGGAAGGGGAGTCTCCGTCTCCGTGTCATCTCTCATCCCTCATGACACGCTGTGCATACGCAACGTTACCGTATAAGATGTATCCATCCATGGGACAGCTTAGAGACATCCCTGTTGGTTGTCACTCTGTTGTAGTTACAGGGGATAAATAACACTTTACCCTAAAAGGTGAAGTTAACAGAAATATCGGTCTGATTTCCGCAACAGTTAAGAGTGTTGAAATGCCAGGCTTTTAAACCTCTCCGCTGTTTTGGTCCCGTAGATACCACGTTGTAGTGGGGTGAAGTGCATCCCCTTGCGAATGCGCAGATACTCTGTCTGATTGTGTGAAAGTAATGTCTTGCATCGCGCTCATCTTCCATCACTTCAAACAAACATCAGCTGTTGTTTTTTTAATTGCAGAAACAACAGTATCTCCAACATCTACTGTTAGGTCAGCAGTAGGCCTAATCTCACAAATCACGGAGTGTTTATTTGATCCTTTTGTCATGGGTGAGATCTTGATTTAGGCTGTCTTGGGGTGAGGTCTTTGTCTTGTTTTAATAAGCCAGACCTTTGAGTTGAACGCAACAGGCAGTCTAGATGACTCCCTCCAGTTGAACCAAACAGCAGTCTGGATGACTCCCTCCAGTTGAACCAAACAGCAGTCTGGATGACTCCCTCCAGTTGAACCAAACAGCAGTCTAGATGACTCCCTCCAGTTGAACCAAACAGCAGTCTGGATGACTCCCTCCAGTTGAACCAAACAGCAGTCTGGATGACTCCCTCCAGTTGAACCAAACAGGCAGTCTAGATGACTCCCTCCAGTTGAACCAAACAGCAGTCTAGATGACTCCCTCCAGTTGAACCAAACAGCAGTCTGGATGACTCCCTCCAGTTGAACCAAACAGCAGTCTAGATGACTCCATCCAGTTGAACCAAACAGCAGTCTAGATGACTCCCTCCAGTTGAACCAAACAGCAGTCTAGATGACTCCCTCCAGTTGAACCAAACAGCAGTCTGGATGACTCCCTCCAGTTGAACCAAACAGGCAGTCTAGATGACTCCCTCCAGTTGAACCAAACAGCAGTCTAGATGACTCCCACCAGTTGAACCAAACAGCAGTCAGGATAACTCCCTCCATTGGTACTTGCAGATCAGAGACAGCTATAGGGGATACAGCAGATGATGCCTGGAGAACCTGTAGCAGATGTAGGCTGGGGAACCTGCAACAGATGTTGCCTGGGGAACCTGCAGAAGATGTAGGCTGGGGGACCTGCAGCAGATGTTGCCTGGGGAACCTGCAGAAGATGTTGGCAAGGGGACCTGCAGCAGATGTTGCCTGGGGAACCTGCAGAAGATGTAGGCTAGGGGACCTGCAGTAGATGTTGCCTGGGGGAACCTGCAGCAGATGTTACCTGGGGGAACCTGCAGCAGATGTTGCCTGGGAAACCTGCAGCAGATATTGCCAGGGGACCTGCAGCAGATATTGCCTGGGGGACCTGCAGCAGTTGTAGGCTGGGGGTTCTGCAGCAGATGTTGGAATAGGATTACAAATGGAAACCTGGTTTAAAAGCAGTGCCTTTTGTATGAAGATGTAGTGCAGGATTCTGGGTAATTTGGATCTGACCTGGCATCTCTAAAACATACCTCTCTTATCTACTGAGGGGTAGGTAGACAGTGCTGCTACAGGTCTGACATTGTGCATAACCAGGAAGTCACGTGGTATTTTTTAGGCTTGAGCTCCCTCACAAACACACACACACGCGCACACCACACACACACACACACACACACACACACACACACACACACACACACACACACACACACACACACACACACACACACACACACACACACACCACCCTCTCCCTCCCTGCTGTCATAACCAGAGACACAGCTCTGAGACAAGAGGACCAAGCAGCTCTCCACACTGTGAATGATCATACCACATCACCATCACCATGGCCTGGAGGTTAGAAACTCTCATTATGCCACGTGAGATTTATTCAAATAGATTATGAAAATGTTAATTAAGTCATTAACTACATTATTTAAGCAGCATTGACAGATAGGGGAATGTGTGTGTATGGCGGGTGGGGGTAGTGGAGGGGGGTGAAGGGGTGTGTGTGTGTGTGTGTGTGTGTGTGTGTGTGTGTGTGTGTGTGTGTGTGTGTGTGTGTGTGTGTGTGTGTGTGTGTGTGTGTGTGTGTGTGTGTGTGTGTGGTGTCAAAGCATCCTGGGTGGCTGGGTGTTTTTTAAAGGGAAGTGATTCTGAATGGCGACAGGAGACAAGGTAGAGGCCATGTCCAACATGGAGAATAAATGCTAAGGCTGACATGATACAAAGTGGCCTCCCCTTGTTCTATCTCCGTGTTCTACCTCCTTGTTCTACCCGGCTCCCTTCCTGCTTCCTCACCTCACAACATCACAGTTTCCTGCTGTTTGGTACCCAGGGCTGCATGAAGATGAGTGGTTGACGTCCCTCCAGAAGATACAGATGGAGTCACGAAGAAGACACTTTTACATGATGGAAATTAAACATAAATTCTCCATGCTTTACAGGAGGGACTAAAGATGAATATTATCTACCTGGCTAAATCTGGCATATTTATATATAACCTTTAATTAACTAGGAAAGTCAGTTAACAACAAATTCTTATTTACAATGACGGCCTAACCCGACCGACACTGGGCCAATTGTGCACCTCCCTAAGTGACTCCCAATCACGGCCGATTGTGATACAGACTGGAATCGAACCAGGGTATGTGGTGATGCCTCTTAGCGATGAGATGCAGTGACTTAGACCGCTGCGCCACTCGCCACTCAGGAAAGAGATGTAAAGATATGTTTATCAATGTCAAATAACCCTCATAATAAAGTCAGGAAGAGGTGGATTGTGTATTCTATTCAATAAAATATGTTTAACTCCATTGCCTTATTTAAGCCATTGTGTCTCTTAATTTACAGATCAATGCAATGGTCCCTAAGGAGTGGTGACCAGATGAATTAGTGGTGACCAGATGAATTATCTTTGGACTGGATGCCCACTGCATCATACACTAGCTTCTTCATGCATGCAACTTTAAATGTTTCATTGTATGAGCATTTGGAGGAAACAGTTGGAGTGACATTTGGGCTCAGGCCTCAAACCATATTTCCAAGCTGTTAGAGAAAGGAAAGTACAAGGAAGCGATGGTAAAATGGATTACAACGTAGTTGATACTGGGACTCCCTTATCAGTTGACAGCTTAGTTACCACAACAAGAAATGCGTTTTTCAATTCACTGAGAACTGAGCTTTTTATTCCCAACAGACCTGTATTAAGGGAGGGGAGATTGCTCTGATCGGGTGCGGTCAGCCTGACACATCACTGGGGACACGATGCCTGCCCTCCAGGGCATTTACAGCACTCTGTGTCAAAGAAAAGCCAAGAAGATCATCAAGGACCTCAGCCACCCGAGCCACAGTCCTGTTCACCCCTCTACCAACTAGAAGACGGAAACAGTACAGCTGCATCAAAGCCAGGATCGAGAGGCCTATGAACAGTTTCTATCTCCAGGCCATCAAATTGTTGAACAGCCATCACTAGCCGGCTACCTGCCTGGTACTCTGCACCTCAACATCCGCGATGGTCTAGACCTTTATACCTCCTCTCTAATCCATCACTAGCCGGCTACCTGCCTGGTACTCTGCACCTTGAGACTAATGTCCCATGTACGCTGGTCAACTCATATTCTGTTTCTATACTGTTGTTTACTCACTGTGCAAATTTGCTGTAGTCTCCACATAGCACATCCTAATATACCTAGTAATGTACATTTTTATCTTCATAGCTTATTCCAACATGGAGTTATAAGCCATCAAACACACTGTCCACTGGTGACAACCAGCCCCATCGCAGGGTATGGGGTTAGTATTCACCCAGTATGGGGTTGGTTGGCACCAATAATGGGGTTGGTTATAACCGAGTATGGGGTTGGATATCACAATGTTGTCTGGTAGTTTCTTCCTGGAAGTGAACAAATACAGCACACAGTCTTAGACATTTTTCTTTGATCAGCCATATTCATAACACAATTGAGTTTGACATTATGACTCATGTTCATGTTATTTAGAGGATCAAAGAACATGATGATATGATTCTGCTACTCCCTGACCTCTACAAGACAAATCCACTGTACACTAATTACCACGGAAACGTGCACAACCTAGTACAGCAAATGAAGTCGGGACTGAAATCTGAAATGATGATGGAAATCCGTACATTTCATTTGACTTTTTGATTCTATCTTTCCTGGATTGATGAAAGGGGTATAGTAACTTTGAATGTTGAATTTTGTAATTATGTGATGACTGTATGTGGGTCATTAATTAAAAGTTTATCATCATCAAAAGGAGTTTCAAAGATTGAGAGTTTAGATTTGTCAATACAATGTGCGACAGCTTCTAACAAAAGTGCTTAAATTGAGATTTCTTCTCTGCGTGGCTGGTCCTTCAAATATCACCTTGCAGATAACAAGAAACTCTGTATTGTATGTACTTCACTATGACCTACAGTCTGTTTCTATAGTTACTCTACTGTCTGTTTCTATAGTTACTCTACTGTCTGTTTCTATAGTTACTCTACTGTCTGTTTCTATAGTTACTCTACTGTCTGTTTCTATAGCTACTCTAGTGTCTGTTTCTATAGCTACTCTACTGTCTGTTTCTATAGCTACTCTACTGTCTGTTTCTATAGCTACTCTACTGTCTGTTTCTATAGCTAATCTACTGTCTGTTTCTATAGTTACTCTAATGTCTGTTTCTATAGCAACTCTACCGTCTGTTTCTATAGCTAATCAACTGTCTGTTTCTATAGTTACTCTAATGTCTGTTTCTACAGCTACTCTACTGTCTGTTTCTATAGTTACTCTACTGTCTGTTTCTATAGCTACTCCAATGTCTGTTTCTATAGTAACTCTACCGTCTGTTTCTATAGCTAATCTACTGTCTGTTTCTATAGTTACTCTACTGTCTGTTTCTATACCTACTCTACCGTCTGTACCAATAGCTACTCTACAGTCTGTTTCTATAGTTACTCTACTGTCTGTTTCAATAGCAACTCTACTGTCTGTTTCAATAGCAACTCTACTGTCTGTTTCTATAGTTACTCTACAGTGTGTTTCAATAGCTACTCTACTGTCTGCTTCTATAGTTACTCTACTGACTGTTTCAATAGCTACTCTACTGTCTGTTTCTATAGAGACTCTACTGTATGTTAAAGTAGCTACTCTGTTTCTATGGCTGATCTACCATCTGTTCCTGTAGATACCCTACTTTCTGTTCTACATCTACTACAATATATGTTTCTATAGCTTCTCTACTGTCTGATTCTATAGCTACTCTACTGTCTGTTTCAATAGACACTATTATCTTTTTCTATAGCTACTATACTGTCTGTTCCTTTAGCTACCCTTCTGTATGTTTCTATAGATACTCTACTGTCTGTTTCTATAGCTACTCTACTGTCTGTTTCTATAGCTACTCAACTGTCTATTTCTATAGATACTCTATTGTCTTTTTCTATAGCTACTCTACTGTCTGTTTCAATAGCTACTCTTCTGTCTGTTTCTATAGCTACTCTACAGTTTGTTTCTTTAGCTACTCTTCTGACTGTTTCTATAGCTACTCTTCTGTCTGTTTCTATAGCTACTCTACAGTTTGTTTCTTTAGTTACTCTTCTGACTGTTTCTATAGCTACACAAATGTCTGTTTCTATAGCTACTCTACTGTCTGTTTGTTTAGCTACTCAACTGTATGTTTCTAAATGTACTATACAGTCTGTTTCTATAGCGACTCTACTGTATGTTTCCATAGCCACTCTTCTGTCTGTTTCCTTAGCTTCTCTACTATCTGTTTCTATAACTGATCTACCATCTGTTTCTATAGCTTCTCTTATGTCTGTTTCCATAGCTACACTTCTGTTTGGTTCTATAGCTACTCTACTGTCTGTTTCTATAGCTACTCTTCTTTCTGTTTCTATAGTCATTCTTCTGTCTGTTTTATAGTTACTCTATTGTTTGTTTCTATAGATAATATACAGAATGTTATTATCGTTATTCAACTGTCTGTTTCTAATGCGACTACTGTATTGTTATATAGCTACTCTTCTGTCTGTTTCTATAGTTACTCTATTGTGTGTTTCTAAAGGTACAACACTGTCTGTTTCTATAGAGACTATATTGTATGTTTCTATAGCTACCCTACGTGTCTGATTCTATAGCTACTCTACTGTCTGTTTCTTTAAGTACTCTTCTGTTTGTTTCTATAGCTACTCTAATTTCTGCTTTTATAGTTACTCTACTGTCTGTTTCTATAGCTACTCTACTGTCTGTTTCTATAGCTACTCTACTGTCTGTTATTATAGCTACTCTACTGTCTGTTTCTATAGCTACTCTTCTGTCTGTTTCTATAGTTACTCTTCTGTCCGTTTCTATAGCTACTCTACTGTCTGTTTCTATAGCTACTCTTCTGTCTGTTTCTATAGTTACTCTACTGTCTGTTTCTATAGCTACTCTACTGTCTGTTTCTATAGTTACTCTACTGTCTGTTTCTATAGCTACTCTTCTGTCTGTTTCTATAGTTACTCTTCTGTCCGTTTCTATAGCTACTCTGCAGTCTGTTTCTATAGCTACTCTACTGTCTGTTTATATAGCTGATCTACCATGTGTTTCTGTAGCTACCCTACTTTCTGTTTCTATAGTTGCTCTACTCTCTCTTTCTACATTTACTATAATGTTTGTTTTTATAGCTTCTCTACGGTCAGTTTCTATACCTACTCTTCTGTCTGTTTCTAAAGGTACTCTACTGTCTGTTTCAATAGAGATTATACTGTCTGTTTCTATAGCTACTCTACTGTCTGTTTCAATAGAGATTATAATGTCTGTTTCTATAGCTACTCTACTGTCTGTTTCAATAGAGATTATACTGTCTGTTTCTATAGCTGCTCTACTGTCTGTTTCTATAGCTACTCTTCTGTCTGTTTCTATTGCTACTTTACTTTCTGTTTCTATAGCTACTCTACTGTCTGTTTCTATAGCTACTCTACTGTCTGTTTCTATAGCTACTCTACTGTCTGTTTCTATAGCTACTCTTCTGTCTTTTTTTATAGTTACTATGCTGTCTGTTTCTATAGCTACACAACTGTCTGTTTCTACAGCTTCTCTACTGTCGGTTTCTATAGCTACTCTACTGTCTGTTTCTATAGCTACTCAACTGTCTGTTTCTATAGCTACTCTACTGTCGGTTTCTACAGCTACTCTACTGTCTGTTTCTATAGCTACTCTACTGTCTGTTTCTATAGCTACTCTTCTGTCTGTTTCTATAGCTACTCTACTGTCGGTTTCTATAGCTACTCTACTGTCTGTTTCTATAGCTACTCAACTGTCTGTTTCTATAGCTACTCTACTGACTGTTTCTATAGCTACTCTACTGTCTGTTTCTATAGCTACTCTAATTTATGTTTCTAAACGTACTATACTCTCTGATTCTATAGCTAATCTAGTGTCTCTTTTAATAGCTACTCTACTGTCTGTTTCAATAGCTAATATACCTTCTGTTTCTATAGCTACTCTTCTGTCTGTTTTTATAGCTACTCTACTGTCTGTTTCTATAGTTACTCTACTGTCTGTTTCTATAGCTACTCTACTGTCTGTTTCTATAGTTACTCTACTGTCTGTTTCTATAGCTACTCTACTGTCTGTTTTTATAGCTACTCTACTGTCTGTTTCTATAGCTACTCTACTGTCTGTTTCTATAGCTACTCTACTGTCTGTTTCTATAGCTTCTCTACTGTCTGTTTCTATAGCTCCTCTACTGTCTGTTTCTATAGCTTCTCTACTGTCTGTTTCTATAGCTACTCTACTGTCTGTTTCTATAGCTTCTCTACTGTCTGTTTCTATAGCTACTCTACTGTCTGTTTCTATAGCTACTCTACTGTCTGTTTCTATAGCTACTCTACTGTCTGTTTCTATAGTTACTCTACTGTCTGTTTCTATAGTTACTCTACTGTCTGTTTCTATAGCTACTCTACTGTCTGTTTCTATAGTTACTCTACTGTCTGTTTCTATAGCTCCTCTACTGTCTGTTTCTATAGCTACTCTACTGTCTGTTTCTATAGTTACTCTACTGTCTGTTTCTATAGCTACTCTACTGTCTGTTTCTATAGCTCCTCTACTGTCTGTTTCTATAGCTACTCTTCTGTCTGTTTCTATAGTTACTCAACTGTCTGTTTCTATAGCTACTCTACTGTCTGTTTCTATAGCTACTCCACTGTCTGTTTCTATAGCTACTCTTCTGTCTGTTTCTATAGCTACTCTACTGTCTGTTATTATAGCTACTCTCTGGTATGTTTCTATAGTTACTCTACTGTCTGTTTCTATAGCTACTCAACTGTCTGTTTCTATAGCTACTCTTCTGTCTGTTTCTATAGTTACTCTGTCTGTTTCTATAGTTACTCTGTCTGTTTCTATAGTTACTCTGTCTGTTTCTATAGTTACTCTAAAGTCTGTTTCTATAGTTACTCTAATGTCTGTTTCTATAGCTACTCCACTTTCTGTTTCTACAGCTACTCTTCTGTCTGTTTCTATAGTTACTCTACTGTCTGTTTCTATAGTTACTCTAATGTCTGTTTTTATAGCTGCTCTACTGTCTGTTTCTATAGCTACTCTACTGTCTGTTTCTATAGCTAATCTACTGTCTGTTTCTATAGCTTCTTTACTGCCAGTTTTTACATCTACTATAATGTATGTTTCTATAGCTAATCTACTGTCTGGTTCTATAGCTACTCTACTGTCTGTTTCTATAGTTACTCTACTGTCTGTTTCTATAGCTACTCTACTGTCTGTTTCTATAGTTACTCTACTGTCTGTTTCTATAGTTACTCTACTGTCTGTTTCTATAGCTACTCTACTGTCTGTTTCTATAGTTACTCTACTGTCTGTTTCTATAGCTCCTCTACTGTCTGTTTCTATAGCTACTCTACTGTCTGTTTCTATAGTTACTCTACTGTCTGTTTCTATAGCTACTCTACTGTCTGTTTCTATAGCTCCTCTACTGTCTGTTTCTATAGCTACTCTTCTGTCTGTTTCTATAGTTACTCAACTGTCTGTTTCTATAGCTACTCTACTGTCTGTTTCTATAGCTACTCCACTGTCTGTTTCTATAGCTACTCTTCTGTCTGTTTCTATAGCTACTCTACTGTCTGTTATTATAGCTACTCTCTGGTATGTTTCTATAGTTACTCTACTGTCTGTTTCTATAGCTACTCAACTGTCTGTTTCTATAGCTACTCTTCTGTCTGTTTCTATAGTTACTCTGTCTGTTTCTATAGTTACTCTGTCTGTTTCTATAGTTACTCTGTCTGTTTCTATAGTTACTCTAAAGTCTGTTTCTATAGTTACTCTAATGTCTGTTTCTATAGCTACTCCACTTTCTGTTTCTACAGCTACTCTTCTGTCTGTTTCTATAGTTACTCTACTGTCTGTTTCTATAGTTACTCTAATGTCTGTTTTTATAGCTGCTCTACTGTCTGTTTCTATAGCTACTCTACTGTCTGTTTCTATAGCTAATCTACTGTCTGTTTCTATAGCTTCTTTACTGCCAGTTTTTACATCTACTATAATGTATGTTTCTATAGCTAATCTACTGTCTGGTTCTATAGCTACTCTACTGTCTGTTTCTATAGTTACTCTACTGTCTGTTTCTATAGCTACTCTACTCTCTGTTTCTATAGTTACTCTACTCTCTGTTTCTATAGCTACTCTACTCTCTGTTTCTATAGTTACTCTACTCTCTGTTTCTATAGTTAATCTACTGTCTGTTTCTATAGCTCCTCTACTGTCTGTTTCTATAGCTACTCTACTGTATCTTTCTATAGCTTCTCTACTGTATGTTTCTATTGCTACTCTACTGTATCTTTCTATAGCTTCTCTACTGTATGTTTCTATTGCTACTCTACTGTATCTTTCTATAGCTCCTCTACTGTCTGTTTTTATAGGTACTCCACTGTCTGTTTCTATAGCTTCTCTAATGTCTGATTATATAGCTACTCTACTGTCTGTTTCTATAGTTACTCTACTGTCTGTTTCTATAGCTACTCTTCTGTCTGTTTCTATAGATACTCTACTGTCTGATTCTATAGCTACTCTACTGTCTGTTTCTATAGTTACTCTACTGTCTGTTTCTATAGTTACTCTACTGTCTGTTTGTATAGCTACTCTACTGTCTGTTTCTATAGTTACTCTACTGTCTGTTTCTATAGTTACTCTACTGTCTGATTCTATAGCTACTCTACTGTCTGTTTCTATAGTTACTCTACTGTCTGTTTCTATAGTTACTCTACTGTCTGTTTGTATTGCTACTATACTGTCTGTTTCTATAGTTACTCTACTGTCTGTTTGTATAGCTACTCTAAAGTCTGTTTCTATAGTTACTCTAATGTCTGTTTCTATAGTTACTCTAATGTCTGTTTTTATAGCTGCTCTACTGTCTGTTTCTATAGCTTCTTTACTGCCAGTTTTTACATCTACTATAATGTATGTTTCTATAGCTACTCTACTGTCTGTTTCTATAGTTACTCTAATGTCTGTTTTTATAGCTGCTCTACTGTCTGTTTCTATTGCTAATCTACTGTCTGTTTCTATAGCTACTCTACTGTCTGTTTCTATAGTTACTCTACCGTCTGTTTCTATTGCTAATCTACTGTCTGTTTCTATAGCTACTCTACTGTCTGTTTCTATTGCTAATCTACTGTCTGTTTCTATAGCTACTCTACTGTCTGTTTCTATAGCTACTCCACTGTCTGTTTCTATAGCTACTCTACTGTCTGTTTCTATAGCTACTCCACTGTCTGTTTCTATAGCTACTCTACTGTCTGTTTCTATAGCTACTCTACTGTCTGTTTCTATAGCTACTCCACTGACTGTTTCTATAGCTACTCTACTGTCTGTTTCTATAGCTACTCCACTGTCTGTTTCTATAGCTACTCTACTGTCTGTTTCTATAGCTACTCCACTTTCTGTTTCTACAGCTACTCTTCTGTCTGTTTCTATAGTTACTCTACTGTCTGTTTCTATAGTTACTCTAATGTCTGTTTTTATAGCTGCTCTACTGTCTGTTTCTATAGCTTCTTTACTGCCAGTTTTTACATCTACTATAATGTATGTTTCTATAGCTAATCTACTGTCTGTTTCCATAGCTTCTCTTCTGTCTGTTTCTATATCTACTCTACTGTATGTTTAAATAGCTACTTTACTGTCTGTTTCTATAGCTACTTTACTGTCTGTTTTTATAGCTACTTTACTGTCTGTTTCTATAGCTACTTTACTGTCTGTTTCTATAGTTACTCTACTCTCTGTTTCTATAGTTACTCTACTGTCTTTTTCTATAGCTACTCTACTGTCTGTTTCTATAGCTACTCTACTGTCTGTTTCTATAGCTACTCTACTGTCTGTTTCTATAGCTACTCTACTGACTGTTTCTATAGCTACTCTACTGTCTGTTTCTATAGCTACTCCACTGTCTGTTTCTATAGCTACTCTACTGTCTGTTTCTATAGCTACTCTACTGTCTGTTTCTATAGCTACTCTTCTGTCTGTTTCTATAGTTACTCTATTGTGTGTTTCTAAAGGTACAACACTGTCTGTTTCTATAGAGACTATATTGTATGTTTCTATAGCTACCCTACTGTCTGATTCTATAGCTACTCTACTGTCTGTTTCTTTAAGTACTCTTCTGTTTGTTTCTATAGCTACTCTAATTTCTGCTTTTATAGTTACTCTACTGTCTGTTTCTATAGCTACTCTAATTTCTGTTTCTATAGCTACTCTTCTGTCCGTTTCTATAGCTACTCTACTGTCTGTTTATATAGCTGATCTACCATGTGTTTCTGTAGCTACCCTACTTTCTGTTTCTATAGTTGCTCTACTCTCTCTTTCTACATTTACTATAATGTTTGTTTTTATAGCTTCTCTACGGTCAGTTTCTATACCTACTCTTCTGTCTGTTTCAAAAGGTACTCTACTGTCTGTTTCAATAGAGATTATACTGTCTGTTTCTATAGCTACTCTACTGTCTGTTTCAATAGAGATTATACTGTCTGTTTCTATAGCTACTCTACTGTCTGTTTCAATAGAGATTATACTGTCTGTTTCTATAGCTGCTCTACTGTCTGTTTCTATAGCTACTCTTCTGTCTGTTTCTATTGCTACTTTACTTTCTGTTTCTATAGCTACTCTACTGTCTGTTTCTATTGCTACTTTACTTTCTGTTTCTATAGCTACTCTACGGATTGTTTCTTTAGCTACTCTTCTGTCTTTTTTTATAGTTACTATGCTGTCTGTTTCTATAGCTACACAACTGTCTGTTTCTACAGCTTCTCTACTGTCGGTTTCTATAGCTACTCTACTGTCGGTTTCTATAGCTACTCTACTGTCTGTTTCTATAGCTACTCAACTGTCTGTTTCTATAGCTACTCTACTGTCGGCTTTCTACAGCTACTCTACTGTCTGTTTCTATAGCTACCTCTACTGTCTGTTTCTATAGCTACTCTTCTGTCTGTTTCTATAGCTACTCTACTGACTGTTTCTATAGCAACTCTACTGTCTGATTCTATAGCTACTCTTCTGTCTGTTTCTATAGCTACTCAACTGTCTGTTTCTATAGCTACTCTACTGACTGTTTCTATAGCTACTCTACTGTCTGTTTCTATAGCTACTCTAATTTATGTTTCTAAACGTACTATACTCTCTGATTCTATAGCTAATCTAGTGTCTCTTTTAATAGCTACTATACTGTCTGTTTCAATAGCTAATATACCTTCTGTTTCTATAGTTACTCTACTGTCTTTTTCTATAGTTACTCTACTCTCTGTTTCTATAGTTACTCTACTGTCTTTTTCTATAGCTACTCTACTGTCTGTTTCTATAGCTACTCTACTGTCTGTTTCTATAGCTACTCTACTGTCTGTTTCTATAGCTACTCTACTGACTGTTTCTATAGCTACTCTACTGTCTGTTTCTATAGCTACTCCACTGTCTGTTTCTATAGCTACTCTTCTGTCTGTTTCTATAGCTACTCTTTTGCCTCAGAGCCTTTACTTACATTTATCATGGAAATTACTTCTCTGAATAAATATGCAAAGCTACAGCTGGGTTAGCTATAATTATTTCAAACAACACCTCTCGGATCAGACATGTCCCGGATAGGTTTGTGCTCTACATCAAATGGTCTCCCAAGTGTTTGGAAGTACCGGCACGGGGGAATAGATTGTAGAGTGGAGCCATTGTCATTCGTTACTAATAGATCTCAGGAGGGTTTTCCCATCTACCGCTCAGCTCACTAAGGGCCTGTTTAGGGAGAGGAGGAGAGGAGGAGGCGGACCAAATAATGAGATTAGGCTAGTGTAATTATATAAACCAAGTTTTGTGTGGCTGCCGATAGTCTAAGGAACAAGGAGGTTACGTGGGTTTACAGAAAACAGGGGCAGGGACCGAGAGCAGGGACCGAGAGCAGGGACCGAGAGCAGGGACGGAGCCAGTCATGTCTGGAGAAACCACACAATAGTTAAGTTAATAATTATGTGCAGACTAATTTGTGGTACTTCCTGTGGTAAATCATGGTATTTCATGGTACATCATGGTAGATCTGCAGTACATCACTGTAGTACATCATGGTACATCACTGTAGTACATCATGGTACATCACTGTAGTACATCATGGAACATCACTGTAGTACATCACTGTAGTACATCACTGTGGTACATCACTGTGGTACATCACTGTAGTACATCACTGTAGTACATTACGGTGCATCATTGTAGAACATCACTGAGTGTGAGTTAGGCCTCTCTGACCCATTTTTTGATCTTTATCTTGTCTGCTCAGGTGTCTGTGCATCTACTTCAGCAGTCGTTACCAGCAGGCTGAGCGTTGGTTATTCACAGTTCAAGCCAGGGAGGAAGGAGAGCGAGGTAGGTCTGGATCTGGGCACCTGGTGGTGGCTGAAGCAACAGCAGTCATGGCAAGACGAGGTCATCAGGAGCGACGGAGGAGAAGAACAGAGTGGAGGAGGAAACAGCAAAATGAAGATTGGCCACTAACACAGTCTGCTGCTCAAACTCTGAGAGGAACAACTGCAGAGTCTCTAATGTGTATCCTCTGGTGTGAAAGGGAAATGTCCAGCAGAAGAGACAGGAAACAATTGTGACTGTATCTCAGTGACTCGTAGATGGTATCTTGGAAATAGGACAGTCAAGAGCATGGCTCTACATGATGCATGGCTACATGATACACAACACACTGTCATCACTGTAATATACTGTACATAGCTCCTAGTATTTGAAGTGACAGAGGAATTTGATAATAGCACCACTTGTACAATGCCAAAAACACCATTGCAAGTACATGTTTTAAGTCAAATGTATAACAATTTAATTGTCTGTAGTTCTGTTAGTTCATTCTAATTCAAGGCTTTCTTCTGCTAATTGCTGCTCTATTTGTTTAGCAGGTGGATGAGAAGGGGAATGTGTGATCTCCTCTCTGACTATGTACATACAGTGAAACAACCAAACATCTCCCATCACAATCTGCCAGCGCGTCCTGTTCCTGATAATGATGCCCACACAGAGACAATGGGACGCCTCTCTGATTAGCGTCACCAGTCCTTGTGCATCTCCTCTAGCATCATTAGTGCCTACTCGCCCCTCCCTCCAACTCTCTCCCGCTCTCCCCTACACTTGTCCCCGCCCTGCTCTCCTCCTCAAGGTCTCCCCTGCTCCTCAAGGTCTCCCCTGCTCCTCAAGGTCTCCCCTGCTCCTCACGCTCTCCCCTGCTCCTCAAGGTCTCCCCTGCTCCTCAAGGTCTCCCCTGCTCCTCAAGGTCTCCCCTGCTCCTCAAGGTCTCCCCTGCTCCTCAAGGTCTCCCCTGCTCCTCACGCTCTCCCCTGGTCCTCACAGTCTCCTCTGTACCACCATTAGGACCAACTCTCCTTGCTCCTCCATGCCCTCTCCGTCTCTCCTCTGTTCTCCCCACCTTATATTCTGGTTTCTTCCACTCTATCCTGTTGTCCCTTGATCTTCTCGCTCTATCCTGTTGTTCCCTGATATACCCACTCTATCCTGTTGTCCCCTGATCTTCCCACTATCCCCTGATCTACCCACTGCTTTGGTCCAGGCTTACCCTGCTCAGGCTCTCTCTGTTCCGCCTTTCCTTCCCTCTCTAGATTGGGCCACTCCGTTGCAGCCCACAGACCCTCAGCTGTTTGCGTCGTGTCCAGTTCTTCCTATGGGCAGATGTGAGGACAGGGATGATATGACAGTGTGAAAGCAGCACAACCATGATTGGTAAGAAGTGGATCCAGTACCGCCAGCCAAACCATGGTTCACGGTACGGTACCTCAATTCAAATGGCTGAGGATGGGAAATGCCACAACAACAACAACAACAACAGAACAACAACAACAGAACAACAACAGAACAACAACAACAACAACAACAACAGAACAACAACAACAGAACAACAACAGAGCAACAACAACAACAGAACAACAACAGAACAACAACAACAGAACATCAACAACAACAACAGAACATCATCGTCAACAACAGAACAACAACAGAACAACATCAACAACAGAACATCAACAACAACAACAACAACAACACAACAACAACAGAACAACATCAACAACAGAACAACATCAACAGAACAACATCCACAACAGAACATCAACAACAGAACAACAACAACAGAACAACATCAACAACAACATCAACAACAGAACAACATCAACAACAGAACAACAGAACAACAACAGAACAAGAACAACAACAGAACAAGAACAACAACAACAACAGAACAACAACAACATAACTATAACAACAACAGAACAACAACAACAACAGAACAACAACATAACTATAACAACAGAACAACAACAGAACAACATCAACAACAGAACAACAGAACAACAACAGAACAAGAACAACAACAGAACAAGAACAACAACAACAACAGAACAACAACAACATAACTATAACAACAACAGAACAACAACAACAACAGAACAACAACATAACTATAACAACAGAACAACAACAACAACAGAACAACAACAACAACAACAACAGAACAACAACAACATAACTATAACAACAGAACAACAACAACAACAACAGAACTATAACAACAACAACAACAACAACAACATAACAACAACAGAACAACAGACAGAGAGAACGGCCCAGTGTGTGTTCTGTGCCCATCACCACGGTACGCCTGTGGCTTCTGGGGCTTATTGTGTACATGGCGGCCTGGCGGGCCAGATGGGTACTTTCATGAGTGTGTGAGCGTGGATTATTCCTCCTGCTACATCTGGGGCTCCACATGGCACAGCAGACTGTGGCGGGAGGGAGAGGCAGGCGAGTGGACAATGGGGGCTTCGTCCCAAATGGCAATCTATTCCCTATTATAATGCCCTCCTTTCGACCAGAGCCCTATGGGGAATAGTGTGCCGTTTGGGATGCCTACTGTACATGGGGATGGCAGCCCTCCAGTGCATCAGACATTCACCTGATCACATCCATGCCCAGTGCCCACTGACAGGGCACTGCATGGCAAAATGGCAGACCAAAAGGTTACACACCCAGGCATAAACTATAGGGTTCAACAAGACAAATATTCTTCAGATATTCAGGCAGTGTCAGACTACCTGTAGCCTCAAGTCCACCATCACAATATCCATCACCATCGTTAAAGACAACATTCTGTATACATCTGGCCCTTCTTTGGACACTGTGTTAACAAACCTCCAAACGAGCTTCAACACCATACAACACTCCTTCCGTGGCCTCCAACTGCTCTTAAATGCAAGTAAAACTAAATGCATGCTCTCAACCAATCGCTGCCCGCACCCACCCGACTAGCATCACTACTCTGGATGGTTCTGACTTAGAATATGTGGACAACTACAAATACCTAGGTGTCTTGTTAGACAGTAAACTCTCCTTCGAGACTCACATTAAGCATCTCCAATCCAAAGTTAAATCTAGAATCGGCTTCCTAAAATAAAAGATGTGTTGTTGTACTTCTGTCCTTTGCAGATCAAGAAGCTGACTAAACAGCATGATCCTTACACAGGTGCACCTTGTGCTGGGGGGCAATAAAAGGCCACTCTAAAATGTGCAGTTTTGTCACACAACACAATGCCACAGATGTCTCAAGATTTGAGGGAGCGCGCAATTGACATGCTGACTGCAGGAATGTCCACCAGAGCTGTTGCCAGAGAATTTAATGTTAATTTCTCGACCATAAACTGCCTCCAATGTTGTTTAAGAGAATTTGGCAGTATGTCCAACCGGCCTCACAACCGCACACCACGTGTAACCATGCCAGCCCAGGACCTCCACATCTGGCTTCTTCAACTACTGATTGTCTGAGACCAGCCACCCTTACAGCTGATGAAACTGAGGAGTATTTCTGTCTGTAATAAAGCCTTTTGTGGGGAAAAACGAATTCTGATTGGCTGGGCCTGGCTCCCCAGTGGATGGGCCTTGCTCCCAAGTGGGTGGGCCTATGCCCTTCCCAGTCATGTAGGGCCTAACTAATTTATTTCAATTGACTGACTTCCTTATATGAACTGTAAGTCAGTAAAATTGTTGAAATTGTTGCATGTTACATTTATATTTTTGTTCAGTATATTTCAGACATTCTTTCAGTTGGGGGTTTATTTAAAGTGGTAATTTCACTTGACTGTTGCTCATTGCACATGCAGACAGTAGGCCAACTGAAATTGAAGTTAAAAAGTACAACAACAAAAAATGTAACTCACTCCTATTCTAATTAATTTACTCATTTTCATTCCTATAGTATTTTCTCATATTCGTTTTCTCACGTTAGTCATGTTTGTTTAATTTCCTGTAAATATTCAGTATGAAATTAATGTTCTAATGGTTATAAATATGAACTCATTTGTGATGATTTTACTCAAAAATGCAATCTGCGAGAGCACTTTGAAAATGTTATTAAAAGAGATGGAAGCGTGCGCTGGATGATTGTTGTAGAAGGGGATATGCCACTGCTCTCTACACTCTATGGAGTCCCTCTTACTAGTACAGGCAACACATCATTAGATGAATTAAAACGCTTTCAATTCACTGACTGTTTTTCCTTCTGCAAATGTAAAACAAATTTCACTCTTCATCTGTGAGTCAAACTTGTAATCTGCTCTAACTGATCGTAGATCAGACATCAGAATTGGCTTTTAAGAGAACAATCTGTCTGGTCAGAAACAGAGCCTCTCTTGTTGTCTCTGTGCTCTGGTCTACCAGACCATCTGTTTGTCATATTCTATCTCTCTTCCAGAATGGAACAATACCTAAACACTTCATCTCTGTATAAAATAAGTATTTCTGTAATTTTTTGTTATTTAAATCAAATATAATATTTGATATATTATTATTCCTTGTCTTATTTTTCTCTGAAAAGTGTCGCTGTGAGTATGTATATATATATATATATATATGTATATATATATATATATGTGGGTTTTTTTGTACATGGGTCATGACCATATGCTATACAATTAAGATAAATCATCAAATGTATCATTCATTTACATAATCCATTAATTAGGAACGAACAAATCAGTGTGAGGTGGAAGATAAAGCAAATTCCCTATTCTCTGACTGTGGTGCATCCAGCCCCTATTCTCTGACTGTGGTCCATCCAGCTCCTATCAGACTGTACTCCATCCAGGCCCTATTCTCTGACTGTAGTCCATCCAGCCCCTATTCTCTGACTGTGGTCCATCCAGCTCCTATCTGACTGTAGTCCAACCAGCCACTATCCTCTGACTGTAGTCCATCCAGGCCCTATCCTCTGACTGTAGTCCATCCAGCCCCTATTCTCTGACTGTAGTCTATCCAGCCCCTATCCTCTGATGGTGGTCCAGCCAGCCCCTATCCTCTGACTGTGGTCCATCCAGCCCCTATCCTCTGACTGTGGTGCTTCCCAGGCCCTATCCTCTGACTGTGGTCCATCCAGCCCCTATCCTCTGACTGTGGTCCATCCAGGCCCTATTCTCTGACTGTAGTCCATCCAGGCCCTATCCTCTGACTGTAGTCCATCCAGCCCCTATTCTCTGACTGTAGTCTATCCAGCCCCCATCCTCTGATGGTGGTCCATCCAGCCCCTATCCTCTGACTGTGGTCCATCCAGCCCCTATCCTCTGACTGTGGTCCATCCAGCCCCTATCCTCTGACTGTGGTGCTTCCAGGCCCTATCCTCTGACTGTGGTCCATCCAGCCCCTATCCTCTGACTGTAGTCCATCCAGCCCCTATCCTCCGACTGTAGTCCATCCAGGCCCTATTCTCTGACTGTGGTGCATCCAGGTGAACATACCATCACCCAGTGTTCTCTAACCACACGTGAGACAGGCCTTCCCTTTGATGAACCAACACAGATCCGGCTCACTGGGCCATGGTGCCAAATATCCTGGGTGGAAGGGGTCTTTGATCTGCTCTGCATCTAGATACCTGTAGAGAAGATTAGACAAAACACACGCCTTTGCACTTCATAGTCTGTGTCCCCCATGGTAACAAGTAGAGGACTATAAAGGGAATAGGGTGCCATTAGAACTCAGACGATACACAAAGGATAGTTGTCATCCAAGGTAAAAAAAAATAAAAAATCAACAACAAAACACCTTTGTACTTATTCTTCTTAAGAGTTAAAAAATGTGATTATTAAATGTAGAAAGGAAAATAAGAATAGCTTCCAGACATTGTCAGGACATGAATTGTCTTGTAGCACAGCTCTTCTTTGTTTGGTGTGTACCAAAATCTTGTGTCACATAAAGAATGTGTAACGCTTGTGACAGCTGCAGATATGTCTACTGTTTCCAAATCAATGTGATGCTACTCATGATCTCTGCTTTATGTCTAAAGAGCTTTATTCAGTCCTAGGTTCTGCATTATACCAATGCAATAGGCGCAATAAGAGTACATATGCTGTAATTAATCAATAAGGCCTGAGGAGGTGTTGTATATTGCCGATATACCACAGCTAAGGGCTGTTCTTACGCACGACGCATCGCGGAGTGCTTGGACATAGCCCTTAGTCATGGTATTTTGGCAATATATCACAAACCCCCGAGGTGCTTTATTGCTATTATAAACTGGTTTCCAACGTAATCAGAGCAGTAAAAATACATGTTTTGTTGTACCCGTGGTATACGTGATATACCACGGCTGTCAGCCAATCAGCATTCAGGGCTCGAAACAACCAGTTTATAATTAATCATAACCATAATATCTGATAGGAAGAGACATCAACCTACAACAGCTTGGTATGATCACAGCCTGTCTAAACTATAAAAGAACGGCACGGCGGCCATGAGAGGACAATGATTTCTGACTGCAAGATGATGTATTCAAACCTTTAAAAAAAACAAAAAAACAACAAGAAGAAAAGTGCAAGGCTGTCTGTTAGCACGGCCCACTGTCTTGAATGAATTAAATGAATTAGCATCTGCTTGTGAGAGACCGAAGGATGCGCGGTGGCATGAGCAGGCCATTACAACAATGATAAGGATGTCTACATGGTCTTGTGTTAAAGAAATTAGACATAGCAGCCGCCGCCTTTTAAGACAGGGTGACAGTTCTGCGTACAGTGGCAACTTACAGTGACATGGAAATGTGTGGGGTTGCATAACGGCAGGGCTGGAGCATGCGTGGCCTTAGTTCTGTGCGCTGTGCGCTCGACTGCTAAGAGGAGCCAAAAGAGAACACGTATCCCAAAACGGCACCTCATTCCCTATATAGTGCACTACTTTAGACCAGAGCCCTATAGTCCCTGGTTAAAAGTAGCACATTTTGTAAGGGAATAGGTTGTAATTTGGGACACAGAGAGAGGAATGCACCCATCCTGCTGTTCTGATGAAAACGGACCAGGCATTGTGCTTAAACAATGCAATAAAATGCAACGCTGGTGATGATAACATCACAAGATGTGAAATACCTGAAAAAATGATGTCGACAGAGACAGAGGTTATCTAAAACAATACGACATGGAGCTCTGACTTTGCAGAAAGTCCCTTCACTGCCTGTCCTGTCCAATCGTTTCTGGCTTCCACACGGATAACAAACAGATGAGGAGTGGAGGAAAGGAACAATGGCTGGGCAGCATGTTGTTGACTCAGAGACTTTGGTTGTGTCCCAAATTGCACCCTATTTCCTATGTGGTGGGAGCCCCATAGAGCCCATACGGTTTTGGTCAAAAGTAGTGCCCTATACAGGGAATAAGGTGTCATTTGGGATGCATCTTAGGCCTATATGGGAAAATAGCATTTCCATAATAGTATGTATATTATTTTCCACTCTATTGTTTTATTTAAGTGTTACTCTTTTCACTTCCAGGCTATTGGGAAAGGTAGTAGTGTGGGCTTCAACATAGGTTATGTGGTGTTGGAGGCATCTGATAAATTTGTCTTGCAGGTGTAATCTGATACGCTAGAGAGAGAGAGAGAGAGAGAGAGAGAGAGAGAGAGAGAGAGGAAGGATCGGCCCGCAGTTTCCCAAGTGATTTATGATTGAGGACATGTTAATAAAAATATCGAAACAATCGGGTCTCTGCTGGGGAAAGATACGGTGTACATCACACAGAACAGAGAATATCCTTCCTGCTCTGTAATGGTAGGCCCAGTCTGGTCTGTATTGGTGCCCCGTTCATTCGCCTTCACTTGAATAGAGGTTGTTGTTAAGTATGGTGACATTTACCTATCGGCTTTCTTGAGGACAGAACATGTCTAATAGATGAAGCAAAAACCAAAGTTGTGTTTGAAAATAAGAAACAAGGAAATATCTCAAGCTCCCAATGGACGGGCTATCTTCTCAGATCCAAAACGATACACTCATCTAAACAACAGAGTGAGACATCTGAACATACAATTCCATCTTTATGACTGATGTCACTTTGGGGGTTTACCTGTCCTTTAAAAACATTTTTGCTGCCCCATTATATCAACTGACAGATCACCAGCACTCTCTGCACGGTCTTCCAGCCTGGTCTCATAAACTAGACGTGACATAGTTAATGTAAATCTGGGGAAATACAAATGAGTATGATACGTGATGTTTATTATGGTTACATAAGATAGAAGGTTACTTAAAAGAGGGTGGTTGATCGGGTTGGATGGGTGGACATATGACGTGAACGTCTAGCAACCCAAAGGTAGCGTGTTTGAATATCATCACGGACAACTTTAGCTAATTAGCTAAAAAGTATTTAGACCATTTTTCTACATTTTGTTACGTTACAGCTTTACTCTAAAATTGATTAAATAAAACACTTTCCTCATCAGTCTACACACAATACCCCGTAATGAAAAAGCGAAAACAGGTTTTTAGAATTGGTTGCACATAAAAAAAGAAAAAATATATACCTTATTTATGTCAGTATTCAGACCCTTTGTTATGAGACTCGAAATTGAGCTCAGGTGCATCCTGTTTCCATTGATCATCCTTGAGATGTTTCTACAGCGTGATTAGATTCCATCTGTGGTAAATTCAATTGACTGGACATGATTTGGAAAGGCACACACCTGTCAATGTAAGATCCCACAGTTGACCCTGACTTTAACCTTTTAACCTAAATCCTAACCCTAACCCCTAGAGCTAGCGAACGTTAGTGTTAGCCACCTAGCTAACGTTAGCCACAACAATTTGGAATTAGTAACATATCATACGTTTTGCAAATTGTTAACATATTGCAATTCGTAACATATTTGACTAATTGCAATTTGGAACATATCATACGAAATGGATGATGGACATCCACAAATTAATATATACCATAAAAAATGTAACATACAGTATTTTACTAAATGGAGTGTTGCAGATTTACATACCGAATAATACAAAATGCTGTGAGACCACATTGGGTCTTCAAGTGCTGTCGCTGTCAAATCCACAAGTGGCTCCTGGTATTATACCTAAAGCGGGCATTGCCATTGGGTGCACAGATTTGTATTTAAAGAAATCCCATGTTACCTTGTTTTTACAAGTTCGAACCCTGAAATGTAAGATGTAATATACACCTCGATTAGACTTATAAAAATGTAATGTTTTTCAATTTGAAAGTAATTATTTCTATATAACTACACTTTTCTCTTTCTGATGTTCTAACGGGAGTGGGACGGATGTTGCTTCGTGTCAATGATCAAGAGAAGATGCTCACCGATTGGACAGTTCCAATGCAGTTACACCTCCGACACCGCCAAAACAAACACCGGCTATCACCGGTTAAAGGGTAGGTAGCATAAACGTAATCAAATATAACAAATGGATTTGCATTAGTATAGGCATCAAAAGTCCCAATGCAAAGTTACACCTCACTTTTCTGTTTTTCGAGTCCGAAGAATGACGAAGGCATGGTTGAAAATGTTTTTTCCAGGATGTGATGTCATATGGAGGACACGGCAAGCCAGCTTAATCCCTATAATATAAACTCCAAGATAAATAACTTTAAATGTATACCTTCAAATTAAACCAAGTCATTTGCACTCATGAATAATGGTTTCAATTACATTTTCTGCAAACAACTTACAAGCAAATACTTGTTACAAATCAACTTGCAAGGTTGCTAGCCAACTATCCTGCTAACGTTAACCCCCTACTAGCTTGCTAATGTTAGCCCGACCAGCCTGCTAACGTTACGTTAGTACTGCATGAGTCAGCCAGTTGCTATCAACACCTAGCTTACTGCTACATTAAGGTAAACCAACGTTTTGGAAATATATAACATCATCTAACCAGTTATCAAAGAATGTTAGCTGTATGCAGTTATCTTAGTCTGCAAGCTAGCCAGCCAGCTAACGTTAGCTATTTACCCAACTAGCTTTTAGCATAGCCAGCCTACCCAACCCCCATGAACACAACTAACACAGGACAACTAAAACATAACCGCAAATCAAAAGCAAAGAGAGAGCAGAGACTTACAGATTGATCATCCAATGGTAAAACTTTTAAAAGAGTCCAGGCTGAGTTAGCTACCAAGGCGAGGGGGAGGACGGTGCTTCACTTGGCTGAGGGAGAGTCAGGGAAATCCAATAGCTATAACAAGAAAAAATAAAAAGAGGTAGGGCTCCTGAGACAGAGATGGTCGCCTTGCTTCGCATTCTTAGGAAATTATGCAGTATTTAGTTTATTTTATGTATTATTTCTTACACTGTTACCCCAGGAAATCTTAAGTCTTATTACATACAGCCGGGAAGAAATATTGGATATAAGAGCAATGTCAACTTACCAACATTACGACCAGGAATACGACTTTCCCGAAGCAGATCCTCTGTTTGGACCACTACCCAGGACAATGGATTTAATCCCAGTAGCCGAACCAAAACAACGGTGTCGCAGAAGGGGCAGACGGAGCGGCCTCCTGATCAGGCTCCGGAGATGTGCACATCGCTCACCACTCCCGAGTATACTACTCGCCAATGTCCAGTCTCTTGACAACAAGGTAGATGAAAATCGAGCTAGGGTTGCATTCCAGAGAGGCATCAGAGATTATAACATTCTCTGCTTCACTGAAACATGGCTCACTCGGGATATGTTATCAGAGTCAGTACAGCCAACCGGTTCCATCACGCATCGTGCTGACAGAAACAAACATCTCTCTGGTAAGGGGAAGGGTGTGGGTGTATACCTTATTATTAACGATTTGTGGTGTAATCATAACAACATACAGGAAATCAAGTCCTTTTGTTCACCTGACCTAGAATTCCTTACAACCAAATGCCGACTGCATTATCTACCAAGAGAATTCTCTTTGATTATAATCGCAGCCGTGAATATCCTCCCCCAAGCAGATGGCCCTGAAAGAACTTCAATGGACTCTATGTAAACTGGAAACCATATATCCTGAGGCTGCATTTATTGTAGCTAGGGATTTTAACTTCTTATGGCTTGTGGGCAGTTTTTGGATGAGAAGCGTGCCCAAAGTAAACTGCCTGTTACTCAGGCCCAGAAGCTAGGATATGCATATACTTGTAGATTTCGATAGAAAACACTCTAAACCTTCCAAAACTGTTAAAATAATGTCTGTGAGTATAACAGAACTGATTTGGCAGGCGAAGACCTGTGGAAAATCCATCCAGGAAGTGGGATTTTTTTTATGTGTGTATTTTCAATTGAATGCCTATAGAGGATCTAATGGGTTAGGACCAAGATTGCAGTTCCTATGGCTTCCACCCGATGTCAACAGTCTTTAGACATTGTTTCAGGCTTGTTTTCTGAAAAATGAAGAAGAATGAGACCTTTATGTCTGTGGACTGAAGAAGAACGCAGAGCTGGTTTGCGTGCTTGACCGAGTGCGCGCCCTTCGTTGTTTTTCCTTTCTATTGAAGACGCTATTGTCCGGTTGAAATATTATCGATTATTTAGACAATTGACAATCTGCGGATTAATTATAAACATCGTTTGACATGTTTCGACAACTTTACCAGTACCATTAGGATGTATTAGTCTGCATGTTTCGACCGCCTTTGAGCCAGTGGATTACTGAACAAAACGCGCTAACAAAACAGAGTTTTTAGGATATAAAGAGGGACTTTATCGAACAAAACAAACATTTATTGTGTAGCTGGGACTCTTGTGACTGCAACCATATGAAGATCTTCAAAGGTAAGTGATTAATTTTATCGCTATTTCTGACTTTTGTAATTCCTTTACTTGGTTGTAAAATGTTTGTATGCTTTTGTAAGCGGGGCGCTGTCCTCAGATAATCACAAGCCTTTTTGAAATCTGACAAAGCGGCTGGATTAACACGAAGTTCATCTTTAAGCCAATGTATAACACTTGTATTTTTTATGAATGTTTATTTTGACTATTTCTGTATTTTGAATTTGGCGCTCTGCAATTTCATCAGATGTTGTCGAGGTCGGTCGCTAGCAGAACGCCTGCGCCAGAAAGGTTATTAACAAAGCTAATCTGAAAACAAGGCTCCCTAAATTTTATCAGCATATCAAATGCGTAACTCGAGCTGGCAGCATTCTGGATCACTGCTAATCTAACTTCCGCGACGGATACAAAGCCCTCCCTCGCTCTCCTTTCGGCAAATCTGACCACGACTCCATTTTGTTAGGCAGAAACTAAAACAGAAAACGCCTGTGCTCAGATCAGTTCAACGCTGGCCCGACCAATCGGATTCCACACTTCAAGATTACTTCAATCACGTGAATTGGGATATGCTCCAGATATCCTAAGACAATAACATTGATGTATACACTGACACGGTGAGCAAGTTTATTAGCAAGTGCATCGGTACTGTTGTACCCACTGTGACTATTAAAACCTTCCCTAACCAGAAACAGTGGATTGATGGAAGCATTTGCGCAAAACTGAAAGCGCGAACCATTGCTTTTAATCATGGCAAGGCGACCAGAAACATGACCGAATGCAAACAGTGTAGCTATTCCCTTCGCAAGGCAATCAAACAAGCTAAGCATCAGTATAGAGACAAAGTAGAGTTGCAATACAATGGCTCAAACACGAGACCTATGTCAATCACGGATTACAAAAAGAAAACCAGCCCCGTCGCAGACACCGACGTCTTGCTCCCATACAAATTAAACAACTTCATTGCTCGCTTTGAGGACAATACAGTGCCACTGACACAGCCCGCTACCAAAACCTGTGGGTTCTCCTTTGCCGTGGCTGACATGAGTAAAACATTTAAACGTGTTAACCCTCAAAACGCTGCCGGCCCAGACGGCATCCTTAGCCACGTCCTCAGAGCATGCGCAGACCAGGTGGCTGGTGTGTTTACGGACATATTCAATCAATCCCTATCCCAGTCTGCTGTGCCCACATGCTTCAAAAGGACCACCATTGTTCCTGTTCCCAAGAAAGCTAAGGTAACTGAGCTAAATGACTATTGCCCCGTAGCACTCACTTCTGTCATCATGAAGTGCTTTGAGAGACTAGTCAAGGATCATATCACCTCCACCTTACCTGACACCCTAGACCCACTCCAATTTGCTTACCGCCCCAATAGGTCCACAGACGACACAATCGCAATCACACTGCACACTGCCCTAACCCATCTGGACAGAGGAATACCTATGTAAGAATGCTGTTCATCGACTACAGCTCAGCATTTAACACCACAGTACCCTCCAAACTCGTCATTAAGTTCGAGACCCTGGGTCTCGACCCCGCCCTATACAACTGGGTCCTGGATTTTCTGACGGGCCGCCCCCAGGTGGTGAGGGTAGAAAACTTGATTACCAACAACAACGAGACGGCCTACAGGGAGGAGGTGAGGACCCTCGGAGTGTGGTGTCAGGATAATAACGTCACACTCAACGTCAACAAACAAAGGAGATGATCGTGGACTTCAGGAAACAGCAGAGGGAGCACCCCCGTATCTACATCGACGGGACAGTAGTGGAGAAGGTGGAAAGTTTTAAGTTCCTCGGCATGCACATCACGGACAAACTGAAATGGTCCACCCACACAGATGGCGTGGTGAAGAAGGCGCAACAGCGCCTCTTCAACCTCAGGAGGCTGAAGAAATTTGGCTTGTCACCGAAAACACTCACAAACTTTTACAGATGCACAATCCAGAGCATCCTGTCGGGCTGTATCACCAACTGGTACTGCAACAACCGTAAGGCTCTCCAGAGGGTAGTGTGGTCTGCACAACGCATCACCGGGGGCAAACTACCTGCCCTCCAGGACACCTACATCACCCGATGTCACAGGAAGGCCAAAAAGATCATCAAGGACAACAACCACCCGAGCCACTGCCTGTTCACCCTGCTATCATCCAAAAGGCTCGGTCAGTACACGTGAATCAAAGCTGGGACCGAGAGACTGAAAAACAGCTTCTATCTCAAGGCCATCAGACTGTTAAACAGCCATCATTAACATTGAGTTGCTGCTGCCAACATACAGACTCAAATCTCTAGCCACTTTAAAAATGTATAATTGGATGTAGTAAATGTATCACTAGTCACTTTAAACAATGCATTTTTATATTTACATACTCTACATTACTCATCTCATATGTATCAACTGTACTCTATACAATCTACTGCATCTTGCCTATTCCACACGGCCATCGCTCATCCATATATTTATATGTACATATTCTTATTCATCCCATTAAACTTGTGTGTATAAGGTAGTTGTTGTGAAATTGTTAGATTACTTGTTAGATATTACTGCATTGTCGGAACTAGAAGTGCAAGCATTTCGATAAACTCGCATTAACATCTGCTAACCATGTGTGTGACCAATAAAATGTGATTTGATTTGGTCTAAGGCACTGCATCTCAGTGCAAGAGGCGTCACTACAGTCCCTGGTTCGATCCAGGCTGAATCACATCCGGCTGTGATTCGGAGTCCCATAGAGAGGCGTGCAATTCGCCCAGCATTGTCCGGGTTTGGCCGGGGTAGGCCGTCATTGTAAATAAGAATTTGTTCTAAACTGACTTACCTGGTTAAATAAAAAAATAGATTCCAGATGTCAGTTAGCTAGCGCGCTAGCACTAAGCCAAGGTAGAAAATTTACAAAACTGCCGTAGCCTACTTCACAGAGAACATGCCGAAAAGTTGACTAAACAAAAAGGCAAACAGACATGGTACTGAGCAATTAGAGCAAGCACGTATGATTTTCTCTTTCGTTTTAAGCCCACGGCAAGAAGGTACCAGAGCCTGCCCTGTTAACGGGTTCCCACTAGATAACACAGCCACACAGTCTTTGAAGAGCATGAGGTTTTCGTCTGGGTCCTTGCTGTCCGGGATCCTTGGGACATCCCTATCCCATTGAAGTTGACATTTAAAATGGTTAAAGTTAGGGTTAAGGTTACCGATAGGGTTAGGTAAGGGTTATGGTTAAGGTTAGGGTTAGGATAAGGGTAGGGGTTAAGGTTCCTCGTGATTGGTGGATTGTAGCTCACCACTGACAACACTTGGTCTGGAATGTAATGACATATAAACATGGCTAGTAGTTATTGGTAACCAGATCGTGACTGTAGCTAAGTTACTAAGTCTTTGACCACACTGTGTTGTTGCATTGGTGTGTAAAAACATCTTACCCTTTAACCCTTGATCTGATTGAATCTAGGCCTTATAGGTGGATGTAGATGGAATACAGGGTATGGAGGGAGAGATTTAGATGGAATACAGGGTATGGAGGGAGAGAAATTATGTTAGAAATTATGTTAAAAGTATTTACAAACTGAAGGCATGCAACACTCATTTAATTCCACTAATTCCACTCAATTTATTATTTCTGAAATCTCCATCGTTTTCTGTCAGGATGTCTTTCCTGAAAACAATTATCATCTCCTTGTAACACAATGTTCTTCTTGGCGAGAACAAATTCTTCCCAACATGAGTACAGGCCTGACATGGACAGATGTAGAGTTGTGTGAATGTTAAGAGAGCTGGCATGCATCGTGTTTGACAAGCTGAATGCAGCCGGCAGCTCAAACGCCTCCAGGAATGCACTAACAAAGCAAATCATTCTATCATTAATTTAAAAATGGAATCACAATTCAGTGACCACTTCAAATTAATCTATTGAGATTTACTCACACACTTTTCTCACATTCTCCTCCTCTCTGTATCGTCAAGGAAAAAGGCAGACAGAGAGTGCGTCCCAAATGGCACCCTATTCCCTACATAGTGCACTACTTTGGACCCAAATGGCACCCTATTCCCTATATAGTGCACTACCTTAGACCCAAATGGTACCCTATTCCCTATATAGTGCACTACTTTGGACCCAAATATCACCCTATTCCCTATATAGTGCACTACTTAGGGAATAGTGTGCCATTTCAGACACAAAGTCTCATTTTTCACCTCGCTCTGTTTAAGGGGAGATCCTTGTCTGTGGTTGACCGTGGTACTGGACGGCCTTGGATAGAACCCATAATGGGTTGGCTGTTCACACAGCTGCAGTCAGACAGACTGTGGCCTATAATACCACTTTAATTGTAATTCATGGCCTTGTAAATTAGAGATAGTGAGATAGTGTGTACACTGCCCAGGCAAAACTAGTATAAAACAGTGTAGTCCCTACCTACCACTAGTAAACTCCACAGACAATACAACATTTGTGAGTCTAAGTTACAATGTTAGTTACATTTAGAAGAAAATTGCAGCGAATGATTTATCCCCGTGAATCTTAGGTTTTATGTGAATTTAATGGTCAGAATTATAGGGCAGATTATGAAAGGGTAGTGGGTCAAGGAATGGCTAGTCCCTCTACTAACAGTGACTCTCTTTCGAATAGCTTTTAGCTACCATGTAGAATAAACTATAGGCCTACTAAACAGACAAGAACATAATGCTGCATACCACCGAATACAAACTAGCTCTTAATTTTAGGATAATCTCCTAAATTGTTACATAGTGTCAATCTGAGGGAATGTATCTACCACTCCTCAGGGGAGAACAGGTCTGGTTCTCACATGTGTTACTCTTTCCTATATGGCCTCTCTGTGTCTGACTGGGACTACCAGCTGTTCCATCTGTTGGATAGGACCCTATCTACTCGTGCACTTACTCACAGAACGAAGACATGTAGGTACCCATTAGGGAACCACTTCAAGTAAAAGATAACCTAATGTCCACAACTGAGCGATAATGTTTTCTTCTCACCTTTTTTTTTCAGACAGTAGTGTCAAATATTTGCACAATGAGGTTGTGGATTTTCCCCTCATTATACCCCACAATGTGACTCTACTCTCAGCATTTCTCTGGGCTCCTTCCAACAGTGTTTACTCATTCAGCCAGAGAAGTGGGATTATAAATACATGTGAGCGGAACGGAATTGTTGCCAGATCCACAGTCTGAAACTATTCTGAAGGTGATAAGTTGTTAATGAGGAGCTCTTAGCAGGAACACCACACCACAGTGGCTGCATCACAAATGACACTCTATTCCCTATCTACTGTATTGCATTACCTTTGACCAGGCCCTGTAGGGCATTACCTTTAACCAGGGCCATGTAGGGCATTACCTTTGACCAGGGCCCTGTAGGGCATTACCTTTGACCAGGGCCCTGTAGGGCATTACCTTTGACAGGGGCCCTGTAGGGCATTACCTTTGACCAGGGCCATGCAGTGCATTACCTTTGACGAGGGCCCTGTAGGGCATTACCTTTGACCAGGGCCCTGTAGGGCATTACCTTTGACCAGGGCTCTGTGGTGCATTACCTTTGACCAGGGCCCAGTAGGAACATTCAGTGACAACACCACACCTTTAACCAGGGCCCTGTAGGGCATTACCTTTCACCAGGGCCATGTAGTGCATTACTGTTGACCAGAGCCCGGTAGGGCATTGCCTTTGACCAGGGCCCTGTAGGGCATTACCTTCGACCAGGGTGCTGTAGGGCATTGCCTTTGACCAGGGCCCTGTAGGGCATTACCTTTGACAAGGGCCCTGTAGGGCATTACCTTTGACAAGGGCCCAGTAGTGCATTACCTTTGACAACGGCCCAGTAGTGCATTACCGTTGACCAGGGCCCTGTAGGGCATTACCTTTCCCCAGGGACAAGTATGGCATTACCTTTGACCAGGGCCCTGTAGAGCATTACCTTTGACAAGGGCCCTGTAGGGCATTACATTTGACAAGGGCCCAGTAGTGCATTACCTTTGACAACGGCCCAGTAGTGCATTACCGTTGACCAGGGCCCTGTAGGGCATTACCTTTCCCCAGGGCCCTGTATGGCATTACCTTTGACCAGGGCCCTGTAGAGCATTACCTTTGACCAGGGCCCTGTAGGGCACTATATAAGGAATACAGTGCCACTTGGGAGCATAGACCTCATCCACAGAAGGAAACCAATGTTGAGGTGGTGTTGTCACTGAATGTTCCCAGAACGATCCTTCCCTCTCCACTCTGCTCTGCTCTGCTAGCCGCATCCCTCCAACACTTGAAAGATGTACCTATTAACACAGGGAAACCAGAAACCTGTTTTTCTTTCTCAGGGCAAGAGGCCTCTATTCTGACCAATTAAGTCTGTGAAGTCATTAGATTAAGATAAGAACTTATCTTTTACTTTGAGATAGACCGTTATGTGTTGTATTTTTCTTCTCTCCCCCTCTCCTCTCATTCCCTCTCCTCTCGTTCCCTCTCCTGTCCTATCTCTCCTTTCGTCTCACAACTCTTAGCTAGCAGTAATTGGGAGGTGCTCTAACCAGAAAGGCAAGATAGGACTTTAACCCTGTCAATGTTTAACCTATTGTGCCTTGGATAGGTCAGCAAAGGTGCAAATGGAGACATGTTAAAGGCCCAGTGCAGTAAAAAACATGATTTCCTGTGATTTATATACATTTCAAAAGTATGTGGGCACCTGCTTGTCGATCATCTCATTCCAAAATCATGGGCATTAATATGGAGTTGGTCCCCCCTTTGCTGCTATAACAGCCTCCACTCTTCTGGGAATGCTTTCCACTAGATGTTGGAACATTTGCTGCGGGGACTTGCTGCGGGGACGAGCACTGACATTGGACGATAAGGCCTGGCTCGCAGTCGGCATTCCAATTCATCCCAAAGGTATCCAATGGAGTTGAGGTCAGGGCTCTGTGCAGGCCAGTCAAGTTCTTCCACACCGATCTCGACAAACCATTTCTGTATGGACCTCGCTTTGTGTATGGGGGCACGGTCATGCTGAAACAGGAAAGGGCTTTTCCCACACTTTTGCCACAAGTTGGCAGCACAGAATTGTCTACAATGGCATTGAACTGTATGTTGTAGCATTAAGAAGGGGTCTAGCCCGAACCACAAAAAACAGCCCCAGACCATTATTCCTCTTCCACCAAATTTTACAGTCGGTACTATGCATTGGGGCAGGTAGCGTTTCCCTGGCCAAACCCAGATTTGTCCGTCGGACTGCCAGATGGTGAAGTGTGATTCATCACTCCAAAGAACGCGTTTCAAGCTCAAGAGTTGTCACGGTTGTCATAAGATGAAGCGGACCAAAGTGCAGCGTGTGTGTCGTTCCACATTATATTTACACTGTGAAACTATGCAATACATAAATAAACTGAAATGACAAAAACAACAAACCGTGACGCAGAGGTGAAACATACACTGACTCAAATATAATCACCCACAAAACCCAGGTGGAAAAACCCCTACTTAAGTATGATCTCCAATTAGAGACAACGAGGACCAGCTGCCTCTAATTGGAGATCATCCCAAACAAAACCCCAACGTAGAAATACAAAACTAGAACCTAAACATAGAAATAGAAAACATAGAAGAAGAAAAAACTGTCACACCCTGACCTACTCTACCATAGAAAATAACATCTTTCTATGGTCAGGACGTGACAGTACCCCCCCCCCCCCAAAGGTGCGGACTCCGACCGCACCTAGACAAAACACCTCTGACACCGCCTGGTATAGAGGTCGTGGATGGCAGGAAGCGTGGCCCCAGTAATGTACTGAGCCGTACGCACTACCCTCTGTAGTGCCTTGCAGTCGGAGGTCAAGCAATTGCCATACCAGGCAGTGATGCAACCAGTCAGGATGCTCTTGATGGTGCAGTTGTAGAACTTTTTGCGGATCTGAAGACCCATGCCAAATCTTTTCAGTCTCCTGAGGGGGAATAGGCATTGTAGTGCCATCTTCATGACTGTCTTGGTGTGTTTGGACTGTGATAGCTTGTTGGTGATGTGGACCCCAAGGAACTTGAAGCTCTCAACCTGCTCCACTACAGCCCATTCGATGACAATGGAGGCGTGCTCGGTCCTCCTTTTCCTGCAGTCCACAATCATCTCATTTGTCTTGATCACATTGAGGGAGAGGATGTTATCCTGGCACCACTCTGTCAGATCTCTGACCTCCTCCCTATAGGTTGTCTCATTGTTGTCGGTGATCAGGCCTACCACTGTTGTGTCGTCGGCAAACTTAATGGTGTTGGAGTCATACCTGGCCATGCAGTCATGGGTGAACAGGGAGTATAGGAAGGGACTGAGCACGCACCCCTGAGGGGCCCCCCGTGCTGAGGATCAGTGTGGCAGATGTGTTGTTACCTACCCTTACCACCTGGGGGCAGCCCATCAGGATGTCCAGGATCCAGTTGCAAAGAGAGGTGTTTAGTCCCAGGGTCCTTAGCTTCGGGATGAGCTTCGAGGGCACTATCGTTTTGAACGCTGAGCTGTAGTCAATGAATAGCATTCTCACATATGTGTTCCTTTTGTCCAGGTGGGAAAGGGCAATGTGGAGTGCAATAGAGATTGCATCATCTGTGGATCTGTTGGGGCGGTATGTAAATTGGAATGTGTCTAGAGTTTCTTGGATGATGGTGTTGATGTGAGCCATGACCAGCCTTTCAAAGCACTTCATGGCTACAGGTCGGCAGGTTACCTTAGTGTTCATGGGCACAGGGACTATGGTAGTCTGCTTGAAACACGTTGGTATTACAGACTTGGTCAGGGACAGGTTGAAAATGTCAGTGAAGACACTTGCCAGTTGGTCAGCGCATGCTCGGAGTACACATCCTGGTAATCTGTCTGGCCCTGCGGCCTTGTGAATGTTGACCTGTTTAAAGGTCTTACTCACATCGGCTACGGAGAGCGTGATCAAACAGTCGTCCGGATTAGCTGATGCTCTCGTGCATACTTCAGTGTTACTTGCCTCGAAGCGAGCATAGAAGTTATTTAGCTCATCTGGTAGGATTGTGTCACTGGGCAGCTCGCGGCTGTGCTTCCCTTTGTAGTCCGCAATAGTTTGCTAGCCCTGCCACATCCGACGAGCATCGGAGCCGGTGTAGTACGATTCAATCTTAGTCCTATATTGATGCTTTGCCTGGATTTCTTAAAAGCGTCCGGGTTAGACTCGCACTAATCCATGGCTTCTGGTTGGTGTATGTACGTACGATCACTGTGGGGATGACGTTATTGATGCACTTATTGATGAAGCCAGTGACTGATGTGTTGTACTCCTCAATGCCATCAGAAGAATCCCGAAACATATTCCAGTCTGTGCTAGCAAAACAGTCCTGTAGCTTAGCATCTGCGTCATCTGACCACTTCCTTATTATTGAGCGATTCACTGGTACTTCCTGCTTTAGTTTTTTCTTGTCAGATTTGCTTGTCAGATCTGCCAAATGGAGGGCGAGGGAGAGCTTTGTACACGTCTCTGTGTGTGGAGTAAAGGTGGTCTAGAGGTTTGTTTTTGCTATGGATGCACATTTAACATGCTGGTAGAAATGAGGTAAAATGGATTTAAGTTTCCCTGCATTAAAGTCCCTGGCCACTAGGAGCACCACCTCTAGATGAGCAATTTCTTGTTTGCTTATGGCCTTATACAGCTCGTTGATTGCGGTCTTAGTGCCAGCATCGGTTTGTGGTGGTAAATAGACTGCTATGAATAATATAGATGAGAACTAGTGTGGTCTACAGCTTATCATGAAATACTCTAGCTCAGGCGAGCAAAACCTTGAGACTTCCTTAATATTAGATTTTATGCACCAGCTGTTATTGACCAATAGACACAGACCTCCACCGCTTGTCTTACCGGAGGCAGCTGTTCTATCTTACCGATGCCAGCATCCGAACAGTGCACTGTGCACCCCCCAACTTTCCTTTCTAATTTTCAAGTGGCTGAAACCAGAGATCTTTATATAATGCCTTTCAACAAGTTTAGGTCTGCATATTGTGCCCATCGAAACGCATTGGGCTTATTCCTCGCTGCAGAAACTAGCGGACGAAACAGCATCACTCTGTCTTACTATATGTAGCCCATGTATCTGATGCTGTCTGGCCAGAAAAAGTATAACATACCATACTCCTTTTGTTCAGACAGCGTTAGATACATGGTCTACACATACAGAGACAGAGGGGTGCTGTTTTGCTCACCCAGCCTGCTATATGTTATCCATGTCGTCGTTCAGCCACGACTCCGTGAAACATAAGATATTACAGTTTTTAATGTCCTCTTGGTAGTATAGTCTTGATCGGAGCTCATCCATTTTGTTATCCAATGATTGCACGTTGGCCAATAGGATGGATGGTAGAGGGGAATTACTCACTCGCCGTTGGATCCTTACAAGGCACCCCGACCTACCTCCCCGATATCTCCGTCTCTTCTTCATGCAACTGATGGTGATTAGGGCCTTGTCCGGTGTCTGAAGTAAATCCTTTGCATCCGACTCGTTAAAGAAAAAATCTTTGTCCAGTACGAGGTGAGTAATCGCTGTTCTGATATCCAGAAGCTCTTTTTGGTCATAAGAGACGGTGGCAGAAACATTATGTACAAAATAAGTTACAAATAACCTGAAAAAACACACACAATAGCAGAATTGGTTAGGAGCCCATAAAACGGCAGGCGCCATCATAAGAAGGAGAGTTCCAAATATCTATGCCAGTAGCAGCTAGTTTTGATTTTTGCCCTCCACTCAGACCACTCCCAGAAAGTCCTAGCAAAATTCTAGCTTGAGAAATTTGTCACGACATCCGCCGAAGTTGGTGCCTCTCCTTGTTCGGGCGGCGTTCGGCGGTTGTCGTCGCTGGCTTTCTGGCTGCCACTGATCCACGTTTCTTTTTCCATTTGTTATGTCTTGATTGTTCACACCTGGTTCCCATTACGTTATTATTATTTCCCTATTTAACCATCTGGTTCTCATTATGTTTTGTGCGTGATTGTTTCCTGGTTTTTGTGTTAGTCTTTTGTGTTAGGGTTTGTTATCTCTGCGTGGATTTATTGGCTGACTATTTTTTTCAGAGTAAAGTACGTTATTTTACTCAGTTCTGTGTCCTGCGCCTGACTCCGGCCTCACCTCTGCACAACTGACACTTGACAGAATCACGGCCCTTTTTTATGGAGTCAGCAGGTGCACCCAGTCCTCCGGTACCAGTGGAGGAATGCGTCCAGCAGCACGCAACAATGCTCCAACATCTTGGCACAGCCATAGATCGCGTGCTGCTCACCATGGAGCGATGGGAAAAAGGGGTTTTCCCACAACCCCATCAACTTCACTCCAACTAACACCACAACCCACACCGCTGTCCACTCCTCCGTCACCTGGACCCAGTGGGATTCGGCTCTCGCTCCCGAGCGCTTATGATGGGACGGCTGCCGGGTGCCAGGGGTTCCTGCTCCAGATGGAGCTCTACCTGGCGACCGTCCACCCGGCTCCCTCGGGATACGAGAGCGTGCCTGCCCTCATCTCCTGTCTGTCGGGGAAGGCGCTTGAGTGGGCCAACGCGGAATGGGGAAGTATAGACGCAACGTTGGTCCACTATGAGGATTTCACCCGCCGCTTCCGGGCGGTCTTCGATCATCCACTTGAAGGGAGATCGGCGGGGGAACACTTGTTCCACCTCAGACAGGGGATGAGGAACGCACAGGAATTCGCACTGGACTTCAGGACCCTGGCTGCCAGCGCGGGATAGAATGAGAGGGCCTTGATCGACCATTACCAATGTAGTCTACGTGAGGACGTTCGTCGGGAGCTGGCCTGCAGGGACACCACCCTTACCCTCGACCAGCTGGTGGATTTATCCATCCGGCTCGATAACCTGTTAGCCACCCGCGGACGTTCAGATCAGGGTCCGTCCATTTCATCCCCCAGCACCTCCGATCCTACACCTATGGAGCTCGGAGGTGCTGCTTTAAGGGTAACCGGAGGGGGGGGGGGGCTGTTTCCTGCACTACCTGTGGCCACAGAGGACACACTGCTGGTCGGTGCTGGAGAGGTTCCCCAGGAAGTCAAGGCAGCAGGCAGGGTACTGGTGGATCATCCCAGGTGAGTATGCACCCAACTTACCCAGAGCTTCCTGTTGCGCACATGTATATATCTATAGAATTTCCTGAGTTTTCCCCGCATTCCCAGCATAAGGCGCTAGTAGATTCAGGCACAGCTGGGAACTTTATTGACCGTTCGTTTGCTCGTAGATTAGGGATCCCTATTGTTTCTGTCGATGTGCCCTTCCCTGTACATTCCTTAGATAGTTGTCCTTTAGGGTCGGGTCTGATTAGGGAGGTCACAGCTCCACTATGTATGATAACACAGGAGGGTCATGAGGAAAGAATTAGTCTCTTCCTGATAGATTCTCCTGCGTTTCCTGTGGTGTTGGGGTTTCCCTGGTTGGCCCATCATGACCCCACTATTTTGTGGCAACAGAGGGCTCTCAAGGGATTGTCACGTCAGTGTTCAGGGAGGTGTATAGGTGTTTCCATAGGTGCAACTATGGTGGAGAGTCCAAACCATGCACCATGCACATCCCCCCTGAACTTGACGATTTGGCTCTCGCCTTCTGTAAAAAGAAGGCGACTCAACTACCACCCCATTGACGGGGGGATTGTGCGATAAATCTCCTGGTAGACGTAGCACTTCCCAGGAGTCACGTGTATCCTCTGTCACAGACGGCGGCTATGGAAACATATGTCACCGAATCTCTGGGACAGGGATACATTCGGCCTTCCACTTCACCTGCCTCCTCGAGTTTCTTTTTTGTGAAGAAGAAGGATGGAGGTTTACGCCCGTGCATTGACTATAAAGGTTTAAATCAGATCACTGTGAAGTATAGTTACCCTCTGCCTCTCATAGCCAGTGTGACCGAGTCATTGCATGGGGCGCGCTTCTTCACCAAATTGGATCTCAGGAGTGCTTACAACCTGGTGCGTATCCGGGAGGGGGATGAGTGGAAGACGGCATTTAGTACCACCTCAGGGCACTATGAGTACCTCGTCATGCCGTACTGGTTGATAAATGCTCCATCCGTCTTCCAATCCTTTGTAGATGAGATTTTCAGGGACCTGCATGGGCAGGGTGTAGTGGTGTATATAGATGACATTCTAATATACTCCGCTACACGCGCCGAGCATGTGTCTCTGGTGCGCAAGGTGCTTGGTCAACTGTTGGAGCATGCCTGTACGTTAAGGCTGAGAAATGTCTGTTCTTCCAACAGTCCGTCTCCTTCCGAGGGTATCGCCTGTCCGAGTCAGGGGTGGAAATGGAGAATGACTGCATTTCAGCCATGCGTAATTGGCCAACTCCAACCACGGTAAAGGAGGTGCAGCGGTTCTTAGGGTTTGCCAACTACTACCGGAGGTTTATCCGGGGCTTTGGTCAGGTAGCAGCTCCCATTACCTCACTGCTGAAGGGGGGACCGGTGCGACTGCAGTGGTCAGCTGGAGTGGACAGGGCTTTTGGTCACCTGAAGGCTCTGTTTACCTCGGCTCCTGTGTTTGCTCATCCTGATCCCTCCTTAGCGTTCATAGTAGAGGTGGATGCGTCCAAGGCTGGGATAGGAACTGTGCTGTCTCAGCACTCAGGTACGCCACCTAAACTCCACCCCTGTGCGCTCTTTTCGAAGAGCGCACTGTTCAGCCCGGCGGAGCGAAACTATGATGTGGGGGACCGGGAGCTGTTGGCTGTTGTCGGGGCTCTGAAAGCGTGGAGGCATTGGCTTGAGGGGGCTAAACACCCTTTTCTCATTTGGACTGACCACCGCAATCTGGAGTACATCCGGGCGGCGAGGAGAATGAATCCTCGCCAGGCAAGGTGGGCCATGTTTTTCACCCGTTTTGTGTTCACTCTATCCTACAGACCAGGTTCCCAGAACGCTAAGGCAGATGCCTTCTCGGATGTATGACACAGAGGAGCGGTCCACGGATCCCACTCCCATAATTCCGGCTTCTTGCCTGGTGGCACCGATGGTATGGGAGGTTGACGCGGACATCGTTTCCTCCTGCTCGGTGTGCGCCCAGTGCAAGGCACCTAGACACCTGCCCAGAGGGAAATTACAACCCCTACCCGTTCCACAACGGCCGTGGTCACACCTATCGGTAGATTTCGTGACGGATCTCCCTCCGTCACAAGGAAACACCACGATTATGGTTGTTGTGGATCGGTTTTCTAACTCTTGCCGTCTCATTCCTTTGCCCGGTCTCCCTGCGGACCTACAGACTGTGGAGGCCCTGTTTACACACGTCTTCCGGCACTACGGGGTGCCTGAGGATACAGTGTCTGATCGGGGTCCCCAGTTCACATCAAGGGTCTGGAGGGCGTTCATGGAACGTCTGGGGGTCTCGGTCAGCCTGACCTCAGGGTTTCACCCCGAAAGTAATGGGCAGGGGGAGAGAGTTAACCAGGATGTGGGTAAGTTTCTGCGGTCTTATTGCCAGGACCAGCTGGGGGAGTGGTCGGCTTTCATCCCCTGGGCAGAGATGGCCCAAAACTCCCTCCGCCACTCCGCCACTCCTCCACTAACCTGTCCCCATTTCAGTGTGTACTAGGTTATCAGCCGGTTCTGGCACCGTGGCATCAGTTACGTTATTAATATTTCCCTATTTAACCCTCTGGTTCTCATTATTTTTTGTGCGTGGTTGTTTCCTGGTTTTCGTGTTAGTCTTTTGTGTTATGGTTTGTTATCCCTGCGTGGATTTATTGGCTGATTATTTTTTCAGAGTAAAGTATGTTATTTTACTCAGTTACGTGTCCTGCGCCTGACTCTGTCCTCCCTCTGCACAACTGACACTTGACAAAATTGCTCTTTGCTGAGAAGTTTTTAATTTAAAACAATAGCGGTAAAATACTTAATTGTTAACCAGAAATGATATGATATTCAGATAAAAACCTCTGCATCGGACCTTTAATACTACTCATTTAGGGAAAGCCTGAGAGAGCATGGTTGGCAAACTGTTTCTTTCTTTTTCAGGTACATTTGCAGAGGGCCTAGAAAATGACTGCTTTGTGGCGTGCAGGCCTTATTAAAGAACAGAATGGATTACTGGGGTCAGTGAGCAAGGCTGATTTAATTCCTCCATCTCTGAGAGAAAGAAAGAGCGAGAGAAAGCGAGAGAAAGAGAGAGAGATAAGGGGGAGAGATAAAAGAGAGATAAAGAGAGAGAGAGAGAGAGAGAGAGAGAGAGAGAGAGAGAGAGAGAGAGAGAGAGAGAGAGAGAGAGAGAGAGAGAGAGAGAGGAGAGAGAGAGAGAGAGAGAGAGAGAGAGAGAGAGAGAGAGAGAGAGAGATCGCATCACTTAGAAATATTCAACAAGGCTTCACCACAGGAGAGCTGAAAGCCATTTTAAATGCCCTTTTAGAGTTCAACACAATCAGGCTCTGTTGAACTGGTGTGAAAAGACTCCTTGACAGAACCACAGAGAATTTCCTGTCTACCTGATCTTTCCCATGTATGTTTCTATGTCTGGGCAATGAGGGACGTAATGAAATCACCCCATAAACATGATCATCTCTTCAATCTAACTCATTTTATGAACATGGCGCTAAACTGAAGCCTTGAATAACATGCAGATTAATTAATCACGCTTTTTAATTTAACAGATGTAATTCCATAATCTGTTTCTAACCCGTAAAAAAAAAAAGGAACATTTGATTGAATAAGCTAAACTTTGATAATGCCTAATCTATATTTCTATTCATCATATGATATTACTGGCATGCGGGATGTATGTGGGATGTATGGCTGGATCTCTGTCACAGAGGGATGTATGGCTGGATCTCTGTCACAGATGGATGTATGGCTGGATCTCTGCCACAGAAGGATGTATGGCTGAATCTCTGCCACAAAGGGATGTATGGCTTGATCTCTGTCACAGAGGGATGTATGGCTGGATCTCTGTCACATAGGGATGTATGGCTGGATCTCTGCCACAGAGGGATGTATGGCTGGATCTCTGCCACAGAGGGATGTATGGCTGGATCTCTGTCACAGAGGGATGTATGGCTGGATCTCTGCCACAGAGGGATGTATGGCTGGATCTCTGCCACAGAGGGATGTATGGCTGGATCTCTGTCACAGAGGGATGTATGGCTGGATATATGTCACAGAGGGATGTATGGCTGGATCTCTGTCACAGAGGGATGTGTGACTGGATCTCTGTCACAGAGGGATGTATGGCTGGATCTCTGTCACAGAGGGATGTATGCGTTCTGATCATCCCGTCATGCATAGAGATCACTGTGTTAGGGGTGGAACGTTCATCCTACAGCCATGGCTTAGAGATCACTAAGTTAGAAGACACTGAATATTCAGAGCATTCATCATTCTATATTCTATATCTTGTCTATGTTCTGAACCCTTTGTCTCTAAGGTCATTGCACCAACTTGTTGGTATCTAGACATGGCCTAGTTCGACTAATTGTGCCTATGTTTTTGACCACACGTCTCAGACAATGACGCTGGAAGAAACCTAGGATATAGCCTAGTTGCTAGTTGTTTACTCAGATCCAAGATAACAAAACTGTCCCCTTTTAGAAGAGCAAGTCTCCTAAATAATGAAGCTAAGGCCTCGACTGAAGGGGGAAAACACAGCATATTTTCTATTTTAATGGTCTCTAAGTGAAGGAAGCTACATGAGAGAGGGGGGAGAGAGAGAGAGAGAGAGAGAGGGGGGAGAGAGAGAGAGAGAGAGAGAGAGAGAGAGGGAGACTGATAGATAGAGAGAGAGACAGAGAGAGACAGAGAGAGAGAGAGAGAGAGAGAGGGAGAGAAAGAGAGACAGACAGAGAGGGGGGGGGGGGCCTTGAAAAATGCAAAAGGGATATGCTTCAGTGGGACCTAAATGGCTTGTGTAGCTGTTGGGCATGTTGACGGCTCTTTGATGTGATGCCTAACTAGCTTTAAGCAGCTCCGTGTGTAGATGGAGCATCATGCTGCATTGCTATCACTGCCTGACTGATGAGAGAGTTCCATTTATGAGGGCCACTCGGTCTCCACAGCCAACTATACCTTTCATTTGAAATTCTCTAATGTCTTAGATGGGGTGACATTAAAGGGATACAGACCCATTAATGATATTCTAGAATGTTCTAGAACTGGAATTCAAACCGTTTGGAATTCGTTTGACTGTCAAACTGTTAGAATGTTGTCATATTTATCAATACAGTCCATAATGGGATCAGAAATTATTTACATTTTGGATCAAAATTGCCAGAGGAGAGCATTAAATATTGAATACCACACAAAAATCAAAATGCCAGCTTCATGGTTTGATGTGTGGTGTTGACTGAAAACCCCTCCATGCCAAGTAAACATAATTATCCCAATTTTGAAGACATTGTGACTTTTAGGGGGGGGAAAGGTCCACAAAAGCTTGGCCAATACCATCTAATGTCACAACGGAAGAAATAAATGAACACATGCCCTGTGTTAGTAAGGAGTCAGCCTCCAGGGTTGGAAGTGGTATTTACAGTAACAGGCCTGAGGTATAGTCACTTCCTGCTGTTTGTAACCTGCCACTGGTGTAGCCCAATCAGTTTAGTACACTATGCTCTACAAGGTCATCTGATCACAGCTACCCGGGATGTGTTTTCTCTTGAGATAGCGGTTCTACCTAATATGAGTTGTCATTTAAAAAATACCAAAAATGTACCTTTATTTAACTAGGCAAGTCAGTTAAGAACCAATCAATCAATCAATCAATCAATCAATCAATCAATCAATCAATCAAATGTATTTATAAAGCCCTTCTAACATCAGCTGATGTCACAAAGTGCTGTACAGAAACCCAGCGTAAAACCCCAAACAGCAAGTAATGCAGGTGTAGAAGCACGGTGGCTAGGAAAAACTCCCTAGAAAGGCAGGAAACTAGGAAGAAACCTAGAGAGGAACCAGGCTATGAGGGGTGGCCAGTCCTCTTCTGGCTGTGCCGGGTGGAGATTATAACAGAACATGGCCAAGATGTTCAAATGTACATAGATGACCAGCAGGGTCAAATAATAATAATCACAGTGGTTGTAATAATCACTCTCAGAGAAATAAGAACAAATTCTTATTTTACAATGACAGCCTACCCCGGGCCAAACCCTCCACTAACCCAGGCGATGCTGTGCCAATTGTGTACCGCCCTATGGGACTCCCGAACACAGCCGGTTGTGATACAGCTCGGGATCAAACCAATGTCTGTAGTGACGCCTCTAGCAGTGCCTTAGACCGCTGCGCCACTTGGGAGCAACATTGTTGATATGTTTTATTTTTGCAGTTGGTAAGGAATGTTGTCACAGTGTCAGTCCAGTACATCATCAGTGTTATAAAGTGTGCCATATAATAAAATTGCCTATTCAAATAAATCCGTAGTGACATCTTGTTTGTCCTCGTTAACGAGATAAGAAATGTGAGACATGGTTTATCATATTTAGTATCTTGAGATGTTATCTGTGCAAATCTAAATCTGTGATGGGTCTAGTCTATTCCCAATGCAATAAACTGCACATGAAGAGTTTATTTCCTAAACCTTTTATCGATTTTCAGAAATGTTAGTAAATTAGCTTTGACTGTTTAAACAACTAATGAAAGAGATTGGTATGCTTTTTCACCATCTAATCATGGCATGGTGTTGTTCAATGGAAAACATGCATTTGTTTTAAATCTATCACTTGATAGTTTCATTTCAGAGAGACAAATAATCATGTCTTTAAAAAACACTACATGGTTGTAGTCGGAAGTTTACATACACTTAGGTTGGAGTCACACATTTCTTGTTAACAAACTATAGTTTTGGCAAGTCGGTTAGGACATCTACTTTGTGCAAGACACAAGTAATTTTTCCAACAATTGTTTACAGACAGATTATTTCACTTATAATTCACTGTATCACAATTCCAGTGGGTCAGAAGTTTACATACATTAAGTTGACTGTGCCTTAAAACAGCTTGGAATATTCCAGAAAATGATGTCATGGCTTTAGAAGCTTTTGATAGGCTAATTGACATAATTTGAGTCAATTGGGTTGGAAGGGTTGGAAGTGGTATTTACAATAGTCAGGCCTGTTACTGTGGATGTATTTCAAGGCCTACCTTCAAACTCTGTGCCTCTTTGCTTGACATCATGGGAAAATCAAAAGAAATCAGCCAAGACCTCAGAAAAAAATTGTAGACCTCCAAAAGTCTGGTTCATCCTTGGGAGCAATTTCCAAACGCCTGAAGGTACCACATGCATCTGTACAAACAATAGTACGCAAGTATAAACACCATGGGACCACGCAGCCATCATACCGCTCCGGAAGGAGACCAGTTCTGTCTCCTAGAGATGAATGTACTTTGGTGCGAAAAGTGCAAATCAATCCCAGAACAACAGCAAAGGACCTTGTGAAGATGCTGGAGGAAACAGGTACAAAAGTATCTATATCCACAGTAAAACGAGTCCTATATCGACATAATCTGAAAGGCTGCTCAGAAAGGAAGAAGCCACTGTTCCAAAACCACCATAAAAAAGACAGACTACGGTTTGCAAATGCACATGGGGACAAAGATCGTACTTTTTGGAGAAATGTCCTCTTGTCTGATGAAACAAAAATAGAACTGTTTGGCCATAATGACCATCGTTATGTTTGGAGGAAAAAGGGGGAGGCTTGCTAGCCGAAGAACACCATCCCAACTGTGAAGCACGGGGTGGCAGCATCATGTTGTGGGGGTGCTTTTGAGGGACTGGTGCACTTAACAAAATAGATGGCATCACGAGGAAGGAAAATTATGTGGATATATTGAAGCAACATCTCAAGACATCAGTCAGGAAGTTAAAGCTTGGTCGCAAATGGGTCTTCCAAATGGACAATGACCCCAAGCATACTTCCAAAGTTGTGGCAAAATGGCTTAAGGACAACAAAGTCAAGGTATTGGAGTGGCCATCACAAAGCCCTGACCTCAATCCTATAGAACATTGTGGGCAGAACTGAAAAAGCATTTCCGAGCAAGGAGGCCTACAAACCTGTTTCAGTTACACCAGCTCTGTCAGGAGGAATTGGCCAAAATTCACCCAACTTATTGTGGGAAGCTTGTGGAAGGCTACCCGAAACGTTTGACTCAAGTTAAACCATTTAAAGGCAATGCTACCAAATACTTATTGAGTATATGTAAACTTCTGACCCACTGGGAATGTGATGAAAGAAATAAAACTGAAAGAAATAATTCTCTCTACTATTTTTCTGACATTTCACATTCTTAAAATAAAGTGGTGATCCTAACTAACCTAAGACAGGGAATGTTTACTAGGATTAAATGTCAGGAATTGTGGAAATCTGAGTTTAAATGTGTTTGGCTAAGGTGTATGTAAACTTCCAACTTCAACTATACTGCTCAAAAAAATAAAGGGAACACTTAAACAACACATCCTAAATCTGAATGAAATAAATAATCTTATTAAATACTTTTTTCTTTACATAGTTGAATGTGCTGACAACAAAATCACACAAAAATAATCAATGGAAATCCAATTTATCAACCCATGGAGGTCTGGATTTGGAGTCACACTCAAAATTAAAGTGGAAAACAACACTACAGGCTGATCCAACTTTGATGTAATGTCCTTAAAACAAGTCAAAATGAGGCTCAGTAGTGTGTGTGGCCTCCACGTGCCTGTATGACCTCCCTACAACGCCTGGGCATGTTCCTGATGAGGTGGCGGATGGTCTCCTGAGGGATCTCCTCCCAGACCTGGACTAAAGCATCCGCCAACTCCTGGACAGTCTGTGGTGCAACGTGGCGTTGCTGGATGGAGCGAGACATGATGTCGCAGATGTGCTCAATTGGATTCAGGTCTGGGGAACGGGCGGGCCAGTCCATAGCATCAATGCCTTCCTCTTGCAGGAACTGCCGACACACTCCAGCCACATGAGGTCTAGCATTGTCTTGCATTAGGAGGAACCCAGGGCCAACCGCACCAGCATATGGTCTCACAAGGGGTCTGAGGATCTCATCTCGGTACCTAATGGCAGTCAGGCTACCTCTGGCGAGCACACCCCACACCATGACTGACCCACCGCCAAACCGGTCCTGCTGGAGGATGTTGCAGGCAGCAGAACGTTCTCCACGGCGTCTCCAGACTCTGTCACGTCTGTCACGTGCTCAGTGTGAACCTGCTTTCATCTGTGAAGAGCACAGGGCGCCAGTGGCGAATTTGCCAATCTTGGTGTTCTCTGGCAAATGCCAAACGTCCTGCACGGTGTTGGGCTGTAAGCACAACCCCCACCTGTGGACGTCGGGCCCTCATACCACCCTCATGCAGTCTGTTTCTGACCGTTTGACCAGACACATGCACATTTGTGGCCTGCTGGAGGTCATTTTGCAGGGCTCTGGCAGTGCTTCTCCTGCTCCTCCTTGCACAAAGGCGGAGGTAGCGGTCCTGCTGCTGGGTGGTTGCCCTCCTACGGCCTCCTCCACGTCTCCTGATGTACTGGCCTGTCTCCTGGTAGCGCCTCCATGCTCTGGACACTACGCTGACAGACAAAGCAAACCTTCTTGCCATAGCTCGCATTGATGTGCCATCCTGGATGAGCTGCACTACCTGAGCCACTTGTGTGGGTTGTAGACTTCGTCTCATGCTACCACTAGAGTGAAAGCACCGCCAGCATTCAAAAGTGACCAAAACATCAGCCAGGAAGCATAGGAACTGAGAAGTGGTCTGTGGTCCCCACCTGCAGAACCACTCCTTTATTGGGGGTGTCTTGCTAATTGCCTATAATTTCCACCTGTTGTCTATTCCATTTGCACAACAGCATGTGAAATTTATTGTCAATCAATGTTGCTTCCTAAGTGGACAGTTTGATTT